>NW_025224965.1:0-423354 GCF_014066325.1 Apis laboriosa | reverse complement strand
TTTTTTTTTTTTACTTTGTGATATTAAATAAAAAGCATCGTCAAATAATAAGTGATGTTATATATAATATATTATGGTGATTTTAGAATATATAAAGAATAATTTGTAAAATTTGCAATGCAAGTTAACAATCTTGCATTAATTTTTCGTAAGAAAATCAATATTTTGTGATTCCTAATGCAATGAAATTTTCTTTGAATATTATCGATACAATTCAACTTCGATATTTTTTAATTGGATTGGTATATTTTATTATTAATATCCCATAAATTTATTATCGTGTTCAATATATTTCTTTCTTTGTAAATAATCAACACTACTTAATTAGATATTAACTTTTCAAAAATATTAACATACAAAATATTTATATATATATTTAATATTGCTATAATGAACAAATTTATCTACACTCGAGTATCTTTAATATAATAAATTCATATCAAGTAGCATAGTTTCAAGTAATAACATCTCTTATATTAACCCGTGGATTTCATCTCGTTGGAAAGTAACATTTCCGGCAGAGTAACGAGAAACAAAACTCGTAATATCAAGCTGAATAAAGGAACGGCGAGTGAGTACGGTTCCGGGACGCTTCTTTCTTTTCGCTTTTTCTGTTTCATTGACCTGGGTGGCGAGCATAAGTTGGTGTCCCAGAATCGCGGAATTTTAAGGGGGTCGGGGCCGAAGTTGAATTTAAATTGGAAAGTTTCCTCGCGATGAAAAAAACCTGATATCGAATCGAGGCCATTCCTTTTTTTCCCTCCCCTTTTCTTCTTCTTCTTCTTCTTTCTCTTTTTTTTTTTTCGAAAAGAAAAAGAAAAGAGGCGGGAAGAAAAACCCGCGACATCCACCCATCTCCTGGAAAGGAGATCATCGATCATACACCCAATGGAATTTTAAGTGGTTCGTGATTCAAGCGTGTTATTAGAGAAACAAGATATCGATTGGTTGGCAAGACGATCGTTGGAAAGAGGGATCGTGGATATAAGTTCTTCGCGAGAATCGTTCGGGATAAACCGAAGCAGTTGGCTTTCCCGCGCCTCTTCAGAAATATTTTGGACGCGCGGAGTCGCGAAACGTATATCTCCTCTCCGTTGCACCGTAATCCCAGATCAGCCTAGAAATACGATCCCTTTTTCCCACCATTCTTCTCATCTTTTCCGTAACTTGGCGATACGCCTTGCCGTTTCTCGTGATTTAAGCAATTCCGTTGAAATGCCGGCCAACCGATATTTCCCCATTTGTTTCATCGCCAATTCTTAAGCATTGAAAGTATAAGAAATATTCGAATATCAGGCAATAATCCTTGCGTTGATAAATTGATCTTGAAGAGAAATCATGAAATACTTTTTAAAGTATTTTGTTTGCTATCATAATTAAATATTAATCTTCTTTTTTCTCCTATTATTGGTTAGTGGTAGTTAATAGTCGCGTGGCGCTAGTGTCGCTCCACTGATCCTCTCAGTACTAAAATTTGAAATATCGTCGATTCGATAAGTGGATTATCTTAAGTGTTAAAGGTGATTGGATACTTGGATGATTAAAAATTGTAATTAAATATTTAAAATACATATTTAAAACCATAACTATTTTAGAATCTATATGGAAATATCGAGGAATTAAAATCTATAGAAAATAAAGACATTATTGTACATTTATTCTCTTCGCTAATCGCATAAATATAAAAATACTTATATTTTCTCCTAAAAGAATATTAAAGTACCTCCACCATTCTCTGAAAACTAACAATCTTTAACATAATTCTTCAATAAAAATACCACACTTATATACAAATTGTGTCCAACAGTTGTAATTACATTTAAATCTCGCGAAGATTTAATGTAAGAAAGAAAGATGGCCGAATCGGAATTGAGATAATCCCGTGGCAAACCCAATAATCCAATCTCGATAGATTCGTTATACACAATCCCCTGTATATCATACCACGACGCTTTACTTCCTCTTCGCCATTCCGCTTGTCTTATGGGTCATTTGCCACCAACGACGGCATCCAAGATTTATCCGTCTACCTTCTCTTTTTTTCTATCCACGACTCGAGACCTGCCCTCCAAAGGGGATGGTCCAGGTCTCCCCCTCGTGATCGATGGAAAAATTTTTAGGAAACGTCGACGAACACGTTGGCTAGGGAGGCGGCAAGCTTAATATTTCTCTCCAGGAAAGGCAACGACGTGTCTGCCTGCTTTTTACCGGTGAACACATTCATCAGATCGTTTCGTATTACCATGCATCCTGCTCCATTCCTCTCAGGATAGAAGAAAGATATGCGGAACCACTCCCCCCGCCCCCTCTGATCTCGAAGAACGGGGGCACGGGAAAGAAACGACGATTGGTGGAGCGGTTGGAGACGAATGGTTGTTTATCGCCATTGAAAATATTTCAGTATCCAGTGGATAAATGTGACTGGCCGAGACTCGACCGACCCCTTTCTGTCCATCTGTACCACCGGATTTCCGATGCGCTAAGGGCGGAGTTTAATGCGCGACGCCTCTTCACCCGGACGTGGAAATAATTCAACCGAGATTGTGACAGACGTACGTATCTGTCATCCGATTTTTAAATCACGATCGTTTCAATGTTTTTTTTTTTTTTTTTTTTTTTTTTTNTATCACTCGATGAGATTCGTTATTATCGCGTTTTTTTTTTACATGTGGTGAAAGAGGAAGTCGTGTAATTGGACGCATTGTCAATTTGGTTTGTCGATGAATTGACTGATTCGTTTCTCGCTCATTTTATCTTTCCATGTATTCGTTGTTTTTCGCTGATAATCGTGATTTTGGGGGAAATGACAATTCATCGGATCGGAAAAAATAGCGGTTGGATAAGTTGTTTAATTTTAATGTTTGAAATATGCAATTTGTGAAGGATGATATTATAAAAGAAAAAAAAAGAAAAATTTATATATCTACAAAAAATATTTTTTTACTAGAATTACTAGATTTTAAAAAAAGAAAAGAAGAAGAAATTTATTCTCGATAGAATGTTAACGTGTTCAATAAATTCTTACATCTCCTTCGAACAATATATCCAAATATTAAACTGGAAATCAAAATGAGAAATTTCCCCGATTTATCCGAAGAGTTCAGAGTATCCCTTCAGAAAACTTTTCTTTATTTCTGCAATACCTTCTTCTCCGCTTTTCTCCTTTTGCCTGGATCGCGTATCGAAAACGAGATAACATAACTCGGCAGTATATCGTACGGAATACAAATACGAAATTCGCCACGAAGAAATAACGAATAAGATGGGGTGAAAAGGGAAAAAGGGGAATACACGTTACGCACGTTTACTAAACGGTTTACTAAAACGGTAAGGGAGAAACGGGGACACAATTTCTTCCCCTCCTGATTTCTTCCCACTTTCTCAATAAACTCCGGCCCGATTATCGAGAAACTATATTGACGTTCGAGCGACAAATTCCTCAAAACGAAGGTCTTCTTCCATGGAAGAAGATATTCCCTTATATTAGCCGAATTCGATTTAACGGATCGTCTCCCCTTCCGTTTCCGGCCGTGGACAAAATCCTTGAAAATCCCCGTTGGAAAGTCGAGTTTGAACGATGAGAGGGAAAGATGGGGGTGGGTTGAGGGGAAAAATCGGCGAGATAAAAAAAAATAAAAAGGGGGACGGTCCTCGGTAAACACGTCCTTTTCCCCTCCTTTCCCCCTTCCTTTTGTTCCTCCGTTTTCCACGAGGCTCCTCTCTTCCCACTGCACACACGCACGAAATCGTCGAATTTCCCCTCTTCCGATCCTCTATTTCCAGCAATGCTTTTTCCCCGATATAGAAATAGATCCCTGGGAGGGGCGTGGCGATACGTCGCGGTGGAAGAGAAATCGTCTTTTCGTAACAAACCAGCCACCTCGCTTATCCGCCACCCTCGAATTCTTTTCCAACGGCAGAAATTTTCTTGTCCCCCTTCGCAGCTGGCAAATAAACAATGAAGCCGCGTATTTATCCCGGAGCAAGCGTCGATCGTGCTGCTTTCGAGCCCCGTTTTGCTACTCGAATAGGAAAGAAAAAAAAAGAAGAAAAGAAGAAAAGAAAAGATGAAGGAACAACAAATGTTCGGTGCTGCCCTCTGTGCAGACTCGCGCTCTATGAAATCTATATCCTCAATTTAAGCAGTAGGGGGGAAGCACTCCTTTTTTTCGTTTGTTGCTCGTTTCTAATCTCGATCTCGTAAAATCGAGATAATTTTTAAGTTGTAGATAAAGTAAGCACGTGTCTAACGTTCGGTTAGATCAGATAAACGTAACTATATTATTGATGTAATTATATTGATTGAGAAACAAATGTTGAAACTATAAAAAAAGCAAAAGAGAAATCATTTGGTATAATGATCTAAAGAATGATGCATGGCTTTTAAAAAAGAGATTTTTAAGTATTGGATGAATCTAGAAGAAGAACGAGGAAGGCCATATAGCCATTTCTACATGCCAAGTTAATAGTAGGTGTTTTATAGAAATTTATAGCTTAGTTACCATTTATCGTCATTTGGTATGCTAATATGGCTGAAATTCGATTTTTTCAACTTCTTGGAATCAGTTACTATCCTTTAGCTCCATGACAACGATTAATTAATAATCGATACCGATTAATAATAACGAAACTCGATTGTATCTTTAAAATGAGAAAAAATAAAAATAATCCTTTCTCTTTCATATTTAGTTCGTATAGATGACGTTGTATTTATCCAGCCGGCCATTCATTAGATGGATCGTGTAATCGCGTTGAATTAATAGCGGATGGAATAAGTCGTACCGTTGCCAAGGCGAATTAAGCGTAACGCGCGCAGTTGTGGCCTGATGCTAATTAAAATCGAAAGATAAACGTAATACTCTTTACGCTGTTTACCATTCGAGTAAAGATGTTCCGGATTTTCTACACGTATAAAAAGGAATCTTGGAAATCAACGATGAGATCCCCGTCCTCCGCGTTGTAATAAGAAACACAATTTTAGTGGAATTTATTTAATTGAAAAGTTTAAATTGTATTATTTAATCTTTTCAACCTATTCCGCTTTTAGTCGATTCCCTTTAAATGTAACGGGGTATCTTATAATGAACGAAACAACGTAATCCTATTACGTTGCTTGGATAAGTTTATTTGCTCGCTTGAACACTTACACTCCTAAAGTTTCATAAATTAAGGCAGAGATTTTACTGAAAATATTAGCAAGAATATTCTCGTAAAAAAGTGTCGTTGCTAATAATAATATATAAAGTGTTAACAGGAATTATTTAAATAATTTGTCTTGATAATAAAGGAATAGGAATAATTTAATCGTCGTATAATTTTTTTCAAGATTATTGCCACTTCATTTGAATATGAGAAGCGCAGGAGGAAGAACTTGAAGGGTTCATTTTTGTCAATTTTTTTTTTCTGAATTTTTTTACTTCATTTACTACATTACTACATCACCTGAAAGGAAGTGCTTTGATATTTCAAAGGTAAAAGGATGGAAAATGGACCAATGCTTCCAACGTATTTATACTGTTTTAATTTTCAAGACCATTTCTCATCTTCAAAAATTATAAAACGCGTCGTACGAGATATTTTCTTTTTTAATATTTATATAATTATCGATCAAACTCGGCCATTTCTCGCGAACAACATTATTACATTATTACATTACATTATTAATTACATTGTTTCGAATATAATGTAAATATTTCACCAAAAAAACACAAGTCACAAATGTTACATTATTTTGCATAAAACGATAACACGAACCACTTCACCCATTTGCTTGTAGCGAATATCCATTACCTCCCCGATAGGTGTTACGTTGAAATTGACGTAAAGTAGACAAAGTACCGTTTAAACAGTTTCAACGTAAGTCGATCCGAGTGTATTAGTAACTGAGGGTATTCGAAAGAGAGAACGACACGAGGACCGTTAAGCGTTTCACCTCCTAGGATTTTCCGGCTAACTTTGCATCAGTCCGGTTCCCATGGGCATCTAGCTTTCAAATTCTTTTATTTTTTTATACAACCCTGGTCTCTGGTACACGAGTTTTGTTTTGTTGTAAGCGAGCAGTAAACCGCGAGTATATTCCCTGAATCTCACTTTTTCTAGATAATCCCTTCTTGACAGCGTGAAAGTCTCTGGTTTTTGCGTATAATGATCGTGAGAATTTTCACTGATTCCTCTTATCTCCGCGAATTATAGCCCAAAATTATCGTTATCCTTATCGAATTAATTTATAAATCGATAATGTGACAATTACACAATTATCCTTTGATAATTTAATAATTATCACGATGTACAGTATAATTTGATTTTCTGTTTTGATGATTTTGATGGAAACATACGAAATATTTCTAATGAATTAAATATATAAAAGAAAAAATTATTATATAAAATTAAATATTACGTAAATGTATTTACGGATTTCAAGTGTCTAAACAACAGTCTTTTCTCTGCTTTTATCCATGTGAAATATAATAGACACGCTATATTTATCCGAAAAAATGTCAGGTTTATGGGTCGAGCAAAGGAGCAAGAATATTCTGATCGTCAGAAATACATCGTACCATAGATGAACAAAATTAAACGAGGGGGAGTTAAATTTATTAGCATATTATCGCGAACGCCAGTTGACAAGTGAAAAGTAAGAATAATTATAGCAGCGAGATCCAACGTTCGAAACTTCATCGATCATGCGATTCGTTCTCGTAGCAGCTGGCTTCAATTGAGAAAGAGAGAGAAAAAAGAGAGAGAGAGAGAATAGAATAGGGAAGGAAACTCGATCTTGCCCGATTTTTTTTTCCACCCTCATTACGATCACAATGGACTTTTAACACGGGAGTCGAGAGGGGGACAGTTGTGATCGCCGGATAAAGGGGGCCGAAACGTGGCGCCTGTGTCGAAATTTAAACGGTTGTCATCCCCAAATAAAAGAAAAGAAAAAAAAAAAGAAGAAAAGAAGAAAAGAAGATAGAAGGGGACAATATTGTAGTGAAAAGTTCATAGGTCCATTCTTCCTTCCATTTTCTCGGCCGACTATTTGTTTGACGTGTCTGAGGTTTGTATCTTCAAAGGGGTCATGCACGCGCCCTCCTCTTTCCTTCTATCTCCGCTCTCCTTTCGGCCGTATGGGCCCATATGGCGGCGAATGTATAAATAACGCGATTCGTTTCTATTGTGGGATAAGTAAACTCGAGGAGTGCTCTCTCTGTGTAAAAGGGACAAAGAGAAAGAGAGAGCTCACGTTTTCGGATAGAGGAAAGGGTGCGGTCGAAGGAAAGCACACACTTGGCGTCTGTACGCCTGACGCGGAGTCAGGAATGAGAATGAAAACGTAATATACGTTTCAGAAGAGAGAAAAATTGGCGCGAAGTTGTAAAAACAACTTGATGAGCAAAGGGATGGGTGAATGAAAGAAAGGAAATGGTGGATGGCAATGATGTATCGATTGATCGAGGAAAAGGAGCAACGAGGATTCTCGGGGATATCGAGAATCATTGGTTGGTTAGAATGGTTTTTAATCGATAGGATGGATGGAAAGTTTGTTGGCGAGAAAGATCGGGGAAGAAGGGTCGGTGGGAGGAGGAGGCAAGGAAAAAAAAGAAAAAGAAAAAAGAAAAGTGATTCGGCCCTTTTCCTTCCCTGAATGTCTTTTCCAATACTTGTGTACAGTTTCCGCGCTTTTTAAGATCGTTCCGTACTTGAGCGTTGAATGCTCTTGTACAATGAGAGTTTCTTCAAAGTGAATGGCTATGGCTATGCATGTTTTCATATTATTGCTTCGCCTATCGTATTATCACGTTTGTTTCTTCTCTTTTTCATTGCGAATTTTAAGAAAACGATCGAAAAGAAATTTTTTTCCAATACAATTTTCATTTCCAATTTGTGGAAATTTCATAATATAATAATGAACAGTATAAAATGTCTTTTCTTGTACGAATTATTCATTCATAAATTTCATCTAAATCGAAGGTCTATGATTTATTTATTATATCAGTTTTTAATTGTATTATTACTCGAAACACTAATGTTCTGCTATAACATATCATGGAACATTATGGAATTCTTTGTAATTTTATAATAAAAGTTTCGTAGTTTTGACGTTTTGCAAATTTTTTTTATAATCAAACTTGGAAAACATTAAAAATTAACTATAACTCATTTTGCATACCAGCATTTCTTCAGTTGCAGAAATATTATCCATCTCAATCTATCAAATCGTTAACCACATTGATAGAACAGTTTATACAATATTCGAGATTCAAATCATCGAGGAAAATTATCATTTCCTCCAAGTTGGATTATCATCTCTTATTTGCATTCTTCGCATCGGATGTAGATTCAAAGACACTAGATCCAACTTAAGGATATTGGGCGTGAGCAGGTTATATGAATACGCTGGCCATACCGGGGACCGTAAATCATTGGTAAAGCCGTGCCGGAGAGGGTCGGATTCCAAGGGATTCGCACTTTATCATGGCGAATGACGAAGACACAAACGATCTGGCTGGCAGGGGGAATTAACGTTGACAGCCTCTCCTTCTTCTATCCTGAAACGATTATCTCTGCCAACTCCTTGAGAGGATCCGGATTATGAATTAATTATAACCCGAACCGTGTGCCGTGTGCCACCCCCAATACGCTTTTTCGATGACAAACACCGAATAATCGCGCTAGTTGGCGAGAGGAAAACGTTTCGTCGGATAAATTGATCGTTCATGGATGGACATTCATTAAAAATTTCAAATGTTGTACTTTAAATCGAATAGTTGATTGCTTTCTGTTTATTAATTTGTATATGAATGCTATGATGATTTTTTTGGTTTCCTTTTTAGTTTTATCTTGTTAGCGATTATTCATTGAATTTTGAAGATTAATTTGCTACGAATTTTGTACAATGCTTTGTATAATACAAATTACGACAAGGAATTTAAAAATTCTTTCAAATCGAGAATTGAGATTTGAAAATTATTTACTTATGAGAAATTGTGAAGTAGGGAGAATATTCGTGAGATTTTTCTTTATTAGCTTAAAAATCGGAGAAATGTAGTTAAAGGGGTTGCATTTGATATGCAATTTCCTTAATTCGCAGAATCAAAGGAATGTATATATTTGAACAATGAATAAGTTTTAAACGTAACTCCAATGAAGAATTTCTGACGAAGAATTTTTTTTAGTTATCGTTTCGAAGCTGAATATTACGCAATTTTATTAGGCTTTTTTTCTTTTTTTAAACAAGATTTCAAGCGAAGAAAGCTTACTTCGAAGTTACGTAAACGTTCGACTCGAGTCGAAGTTTCACAGGTTGTTTACTTTTTTAATAAGTAAGACTGCGTTAGTTGGCAATATCAATTAGTTGAATATAATTTCATTTTTTTAGATCGTGAAAATAAACAAAGAAAATTTAAATACTTAAAAGGAAGTTACAAGGCAATTTTAAGAAAAGTGATAAGTAGGAGTAATATTGAATCAGAAAAATTGCTAATTAACGTAATAATTTGAAAAAATATTATTTGCAAAGGAATACAAAGAGGAACATTGAAGGCAAATTAATAAGTATAAAATAACAATTACAGATATTCAATGCATATTCATACAAATATATGTATATTTTATTAGTTTTAAAATATTTATACGCGAGAAAAAATGTGATGTGTGACGAGGATAAATTACTCGATTATATTTTTATATGAATTTATAGCTTGAATTGGGGAATACATTCATATATATATAAATGGGATGATAAATGAATATTTCAAAAAAAAAAATAACTATCAAATACACATATAATATAAAAGATTTTTTTGCGTATGAAAATTATTATAAAACTTCCAGGAATTTTACAAATTTTTTTAAACAAAACTTGCAACAATTCTAATTGCAAGTTAGATTTTAAAATTAAATACTATTTGTATATATTGAAGTTTTAATTAAAAAAAAAAAAAAAAAAGTTTGAAAATCTATTAAAAACAGACAAAAACATACATTTTGATTAATGTTTACGAACATGATATCGTATTTACATATGCGTATTTTTTCTTCTTTTTTTATTAATTTGGTGGTGATGGAAAATAAAATTGTTTTGAAAACAATATAACAATAATATCAAAAGATTGCAAAAACATGTTTACTTGAGTTGAATACATCCTTTGTGATAAATGAAACACGATACTTCAATTCAGATATTTTCAATATTTTCTTTTAACCGAGAAACTTAACTCGTCAATAATACATTGTCTTAAATATAAATATTTTCAATCAAATGCTTCAAGAATTTTATTCGAGAAATACATCTTATTCCCTACACCGAAATATACTACAATTTCCACTCCTTTAAGAAATCTCGATCGACACGTAACTTTCCATTACCGCAAGAACCATCTCCACCAATTTTCATCCTCCTCTTAAAGTATTAAAATTTACATCCTTCCCTCATCCACCCACACCAACTTTAAACCGTAACACTTTGCTTCCTACAAATTTCCACGCTCAAAATAACATCCCAACCCCCGAACACGCGCAGCAACATCTGCAACAACTTCTCCAACTATCAAAACTGCAATTCTCAGTTCCCATTGACCGTATCCAGGAAGGCGACCACGGGATATACATACACCCGTGGATAGAATCGCATCGAAATCAATATCCTGTCCAACGATATCATCCTCCTTATTCAGCGCGATCGTCTTATCGAAAAAATTCTCGTATTAAACAATAATACCTTCCTTTATCGCACTTGCCCCCAACTTTAATTCGCGTTCGAAACATCAGAAATATCGAGAAGAAATTCGAGAGGCGATCGAGTGGAACCTTTTAAAAAAAAAAAAAAAAGCTTCCAACCCTCCTCGATCCTCAGGAAATTATAGTCGCAGCGGGCAACGTCTTCTAATGCGATCAGCTGTGCCATATGACAGTGGCGTTTTTCCCCCCCCTCGGCCAATTGCAGGTCACGTAGATGCTGCAACGCGAGTCCCCTCTCATCCACGTATGTAGCTTACGTATCGCATGTACATTTTTGGCACGGTCGAGAACAACGTTGAAGACACGTACGAGTCTTCCCTTACACGTGGGTGGAGGGGGGAGGGCCTCGACATCACTCGACAACTACGGGCCTCTCTCTGTCTCTTTTTTTGAAAAGAGAGAGAGACGGAGACGTCCTCTTGGACAAATTTCAGCGTGATTCACGACGATACCGGGACAAGGGACATTTTTCATCCCTCACACCCTCTACGTGGTACGTGTAACTACTGCTCCTTGTTTGGAACTTCTCTCTGTACAAAGTGCCACTATTTCTCATCGACCACTTCCCCGCGATGTAATAAGTTGTTGCATTGTTAGCGAACTGAATAACTCGCGTTATTTTGAGCGGGGGGAGGAGGGGGATCGAAGGAATTCGTTTTTCGATCCGAGGCTTTTTGAGAAAGAAGGTTTTTACGGGCGAAGAGTTATTGTGGATGGTTATTTTCTATTTTCGAGGATGAATGAAATAATTTTGTAGGGAGTAATGAAGATTCGTGGATCAAGTTTGTTCAGAAAGTAAGAAAGTTTTTAATTTTTTTTTCTCATGACGAGATGGAACGAGAATATTCTGAAACTTCTTTTAATATCTTATTCTTTTTTTTTTTTAAAATTTGTTTAAAATTTCTAATGAAAAGTTCTACATTTTTTTTTTAGAATATTAGTTGCAATTGATAAGAAGAAATAGTTTGTTATTTAAAGTAAAAATAAAATAAGATAATATTCGATTACTGGCTACTATTGATTGATTGGCAATTTTCTTGTGTACAATGACTTAATTTTTACTATTCTATTGATTTTTATAAATGTTTCTCACCGATCAATTACTAATCATTGATTGACCACTAATTGACCACTGATTGATTATTGGTTGACCACTCACTGACCACTCATTGACTCCTAACTAACAACCGATTGACAACTAATTAACCATTGATTGATGATTGATTGACCACCGATCAATAACTCACCACTGTACATGAGATGAATATCATTCTGACGAAAAATTTTAAACAAAAGTTTCCGCTAAAATTTTATTCCATTGATAAAAATTTTCACGCCCACTTCATTCGTTACAATTAATCCATTCAACGCTTCGCGCGCTATTCCCATTGATAATATAATTACACCAGCATTCCTACAATAGCTGGATCTCGTCCTCGATTTTTCGAATCGTCACGATGGAAAGACAACCATCACCACCGAGCACAATGAATCGACATGCGTGCAAATAGCACTCCCTCCGGCTAACAATCGATTCACGCAATGCAAATGAAAATCTTATGCAGCGGTAGGCCGCCCCATCGGCGATGCGTATGTGCGCCAAGTCCGCTTTCGAGAGCGCTGACTGCGTTAAACGTGACCAAATGGGACCGATGCCCGTTGAAAACGAAGCGGGTGTCCTAACACGCCCCTGTTGACATTGCATTAGCCCTGGAATAATTATTCGCGTATCGATCATCGTGTCCGAGGTGTAATTGGTTCCAACCGTGACCGGCCGGCCTATCGGCTACTTAAATTGCAGTTTGAATCCAGCCTGACCAAACTCTGGAAGAATTAATCTCCCACCCTCTCCCTCGAAAATCGACGGAATATCGCAGCTTTTATGATTCGTCGATTTACCAATTCATTTTAATGGCTCCATCGATTGTCTAATTGAACGAAATTTCGTTGTGAACACGATCCACGTGCTTCGCCTCGTCTAATTTTTTAAACGACGAGCTTTCGCCTTGACTCGAATCGATACGATTGTTTGTACATGGTCTGGGAGAGAAATTCTGGTTGTAATCGGTCGTTGGTGAATCCGTGAGGATAGGTTGAAAATAAATTTTCTCGTGGATGGATAAATTTAGTTATATTCGTTTTGCCAAATTTGTCGTGAAAGAATTTTCATAAATGAGGAGTTTTTGATTTTGAGAGAATTTTGTACGTAGGAAATTGTATAACCTGATGTGTTAATCTGATGTGTTAATTATGTCTGAATTTATATCTGAATTATAAAAAGATTCATTGCATGTGTGATGATAGTTAAATCATTGTTGATGTGAATAAATGTTTAGCAATACTATCTTTTTGTTGATTGAAAGATTAAGACGTGTGAATATAAAGATATAAAATTGGATCTTTTATATGAGATCAGGATAAAATTTCTCGTTTGATTCTTGGTTCTTTATATATTTATGTAACAATGTCGAATATATTATATTGATTTTATTGCAATACATTACACATACGTGTATACATTTTTCAACAAACTTCGTACATAAAATATCTATATTATCAAATAATTTAAGGTAATGAAATCTCGTTATAACGTCAATTGAATAATTTTATTCCTACTTTCACGGAATATAATTTAGAATTTTTAATTCTAGATATACAGTTTCTACAGTTAATGCGAAACGTATAAGCGTACGTATATAATACGTATTATCAAGGTTTATTACGTGGTATATTTCATGATACAAAAGATTTCATGCACTCGCGTAGGAGTACGAATGTTTGAATTTGTTATAATGCTACCAGTGCAGAAATTCTCGTTAATGCTTGCGATCCACGTATTTAATAATTGCGATCATGACGCTACTCATGCGTGCTCGTAAAGAGGTCGTTATCACGAAGAAGGACGTGATTAATAAAAATGTTCCGTTTGCTACGTGTTACGAATGCTATCGTTCTTTCAATGTCCGTTGAAAACATCGGAGACTGCCTGCCGGTTTTATCCCCTCGAGATTTTTAAAACTTCTCTATTCGTCTTGTGAAATAGTTTTAAAAGTGTTATTAAAGTTGTTATAAATTTTTTTTTTTTTAGGAAATTTATTATTCCAGAAATATAGAATATTTCACGAATAATAATACTTACACGAAAATGATAAAAATATTATTGAAACAAATATATTCGATATTTCTTCTACAATCTAAATTTTTTTAAATGAAATATCAATTATGAGATAATATTCTTTTTAATGACATAGTATACTTTTGTTGTATTAAAAAAAATGATAAAAATATATCAAGGGGGAAATTGAATAAAATTATATAAGTACATATTCATTTATTTGATTCATATTTTGATCAATATTTCAAATATTTCAATAAAATTATTATTTTCAGATTTTAGAACTTAGATGATAATTTAATGTTCTGAAAGTATTAAATAACTTGAATATAAAATTTAATAAACAAGAGTATATATTTTTCATCAATATCGTCTCATTTTTTCATAATTGATATTATGTTATATACTTCGCATTATATTAAAAGATAAGACTGAAAAAAGAAATTCTATAGATATATAGAGGCTCGAAGAGGGCTCTGTAGCATGAATTCAGGACGTTGATTACAAGACTCGGCTTGTTAAAGGATAATGATGTTTGCTTCCGTTGTTCTTCAGGGAAAAATGTCTTCAGAAAATATGAAAATCAGCATAATCGTGGATCATATACATAAATATCGAAAATTAAATCAATATTTTAGAATCTTTTAGATTCTAAATCAAATTTAAAGTGAAAAAAAGATGAAAAATATTTATAAAATGAATTCCTTGAATTTAATACTGGAACTCTCGATTCAAATATATCATTACTAGAATATCCATAAAATTAAGAGACAGATAGACCCTATAACGAAACGTCAATCATCCAATTTCATTTCCATTCCGTCCGCTGAATTGCAAAATAATCGCAAACATAACCTCCAATATTTTTTCTAATTACATCTAAAATATCCTAAAATATAAAACTTTTCACGTGATTTAAATATAATTTGAAAAATCCTCGTTACCTAACAGTCTATCGTTAACAATATTAATATTCTAACAATCTGTTTATAACTCTATTCAGAGAAATTGTCCCAGTATATCAAAATTAGAAACTAAATCGAATTATATTTAGATATAATTTTGCACTTGCGAGAGCATATAGACCAGTGTCCATTTCAGGAAACATTTGAAACGTAGCTAGTTTCAACATAATCAATCTCAAACAAACTCGTACGCCAATTTCTCCCCTAATATAGATAACATGTCATATCTCATTACCGATACGTTACAATTCGTGTGTATTATCGTGTAAACACCGATTATTCCTCACGGTTATCGAAAACGATAGTATAATTAATACTCTCAGCCGACGTGGGCAAAGTGCATCGATTGTTGCACAGAGCATCGAGCAATCGTTACGGTTCAAAATAGTCAGACGATCGACCGATCTGTATCTGGAATAATTCTAGTTTTCATACAATGACGATAACCGATACAAATTATTCGACCGCAAAGTCTAGTCGTTAACGAACTACACTGTTCGAGTCTTGTAAATCGTGTACAAATACTCGTATAACGAGTCGAACGTGGCGACTTTCATTCATAAAATATGTTTTCATCGTCGTTCGGATAAACACGATTAATGTTTCAATATTACGAGTGAAAACGAATGTCACGTATCAACCTAAATTTAGGATCTGTTTAATATTGTTACATATGTGTACACGCAATATAATGCAAATCGATGCGGTATACATTAGGAGATACGTATGTATGTAAATACACGAAGCTGCGATATTCGCTCGTCAAAATTATTCAATTATTCAAATTATTTTAAAGTTGATCATATTATGCAAATTATTTCTCCCTTTATCGGAAAAAAATGATGTATATATATATATATATTTATTTAGAAGTTAACACTGCCCGAAAAGTAAGTGTAAATTTTATTATGTTAATATTATTCTTTCAACTTCTTTTTTTCTTTTATCAATGAAATTATGCAACTTTTATTTTATCCAGATTACACAGTGGGTATTACATTTTTCACTACAATGATCACAATTCGTTTTATCGTATAAATATTCAAATGGAATATTTGATGATCAGAAAGCTCGTGGTTCTTTCTCACGCAAAATCGTGTAAAATGTGCAAATAACTTTTTAAAACCCGACGAAATGAAGATAATGATAACGGGGACGGATGAGCGACAGAATATCAGGTGTCTTTCGACATAACATCACGTCGACACAACAACAAAAAAAAAAAAGAAAACTCTTCCACGGAATTCCAATCCCAGATTATTACATCAACGTCACGATAGTTACCTTGGAATCTTACTCTGGACTTCCAATCTGATCTGCAGAATAATCAGATTGTGCATCTTCTGGTTTGGAGTTACAATTCAATTTTACGAATATAAGGATTTCTAATTGCGGATGAAGAGGTTTAAGGAGTTATCGTATGATTGATACCGAATTATATTCACGTTGTGTTTTTTATTTTTCTTTTTTTTTTTTTTTAAACACAATTCTTCGTGAGATATTCTTTAATTTCAGATTAAAGATGGATGATAGGATCTTATAATTTAAAACATTCAGAATTAAATTATTGTGAAACAAGAGTTGAACGATTCTTTCTATTCATTATTCTCTTCTTCTGATTTCATAATATTTTTAATATATTAACCAAATTAATCACATCTTTTATATTCTTTTCAAAATAACAACATAAAATCTGTGAAATCTGAATACTGTAGATTGATAATATACACAAAAACATTTTATTTTTGCAATCATATCGTTCAAAATCAAATTGTTAAATAACATATAAATTCTCCACCATGCTAAACGATTTATATCAATCTTTTATTTTTCTTTCTCATTCGGTATTTGCAAAGATTTATTGCGTTAAAAAAACACGTGTAATATATAATCCACGACGCGATATTGGACCGAAGTCAAACATTTGGAAAGATAGATACGATGCAACGGGGAAAAAAATATATATACACTCAGTCACAAAAATCTTCGTAAAACATCTTACAAAGAAATTCATTTAATCCGAAAATCTCCGACAAGATTTAAAATCGACTCTCAAAATTTCGAATATAATCTTTTCATATCTCGAATACAATTTATATTTAAATATATTTTAAAATATGACGATATTAAAAATTCGAATATCTCGTACATCGCTCTCATTACGTTTCAAGTTTTCTTCTATCTACCATTACAAAAAATACAAAAGAGAGTTGAGAACAGAATCGAAAGTCACTTCATTAAAAATAATTTATTCCTTTATTCTTTTAATCTATTCTTCGCGATCCTCCATTGAATACTCATAAAGTTCCATTAAAAAACAGAATTTTGGTTTTGATAAGAGAACTTATTCGTAAGGTGGTCGAAAGGTGGTATCCACCAAGATTTTCCCCACCGACTGTATATCCGAGAAAAATACCCCTTGCGCTATTACACGGATATAAGAGAACATCCACGACACGAGTAAATAAGAACGAGGTCGACTTTTTGAACTTCCAAGCCGTTCATGCAATCATAGGAGCCGGGTCTTCCCCTTTCCTAGGGAAGATTTGTCGAAAGAAGAGTCCCTGGCTGGCTACCACCGGGAGATCCTCCATCTTACGAAGTTTCTCGCAAACCGAGAGTGCATCGCATAACAAGGAAAAAAAACTTTGTACGCGAAGTAAGACCGAAAAAAGTATGGCGCGCAGTGGCTTTTAAATCTTACCGATTGCGTCATTAAATTTAGCTTCACGAAAGGGAGTCTCTCGAAGATCAAGAATATTAATTTTAAAGTTTTTCCTCCTTCCTTCCTTCCTTCCTTCCTTCCTTCGAAATAACAATTTAGCTTTGTGGGGTAACAAGGTAAAAAGAGAATACTTCAACTTCGTGAGTTATTAAGAATTAAATAAATATATGAGGGATTTGCTTGTTGAAAATGACGTGTTCTGGATTGCAAATTTTATTCTAGGAAATGGTTAAATATTTATGAATAATGTATTTTTTGTTTTTTTTTATCTAGAAGATAATTTCTCTCAATAATTTTGAATTAGCAAACAATTTATTTATTATTATTATTATATTTAGAGCCAGGCATATAAAGATAACCATTTCATCGATGTTATATTTTTTTCTAAACTTTTGTCTTATTTCTCGAGAGGTATAAATGAATCGAAGCAATTAAAAATTGGTCAACTATTAAGAGTGAAACGAAAATTTTCCACGGGATATTCTTCAGTGCGTTTGTTTCTTGAGCATTTTTAATAGCTGTGCACTTTTTGTATCCTGATATAAACCTTTGCAATTTGAAAACTTTTTTGCAATTTTTGAAAACGATCCAATTTGCAAATATTTATCAAGTATTCGATACTTTTCCATCTCTTGATTAAAATTGATTAGAAAAATTGTAGATATGACGTATCATTTGAAATATTTTTCCTTGTAAATAAACATTCAGATATTTAATACTAGAAATAGTATTAATAACCAAACTTCTCGTTTGAATCCATCATTTCAAAACAATAACATTGATACAATTCTAAATATTGACTTACGTAATACATACATCAACTATATTTTTATACTTCATTTTTATTTTTCATTTTCATCATCTCATTATATAAATTAAATGCAGAATTTTCAATTTATTAAAAATTCCAATAGATATTCAATATTGCATTGTAAATTTTCACAAATTTAATTAACAACCCCCAAATGTAATTTAACAAAATGTCCGACTCGATAAAATCAAAACGCCATGAAGGAACATTCTCTCTTCCTTCATTCAATGAAACTGAATTATCAAAGTAAAAAGTTCGTCATTAAATCCATCATTAGAAGGTTGGCGCTTCATCATGCGCGAAGATCGGTATTCCAGAGACAGTTTCGCGCGATTTTAACGAGGAATCCTCGAAAATCCCATTGCGTTCTCGTTAAAACTCAGCTTGGCCGCCTGGTCCGCATGAATGGCCGAGTACTCGCGTCGAGTATGCACGTGGAACATTTCGATAGCCGAGATAATTAACCAATAAAGGGGAGTTTGCTTCGTGGTTCGGCCGAGAAATTTGCAAATGTTCACTGAAAACGCAGTTTATTTGCATTGCTTGTTCGTTTATTGAGGAGTCGATCGTTGGCTGAGATTACAATCTGTATCTTTTCGATCGTGCTCGTGATTTAATGGAAAAAAAAAATCGATGACAGAAGGATGAGAATTCGGACGAAACGATTTGAAAAGCGCGACATCGCGATTGAAATTCAAAATGAACGACAAAAACAAATCTTATGATTTTTTATATGATTTGATTAAATATAATTCTTCTGCAATATGATTATAGAAAATTGTATTATTGTATTCGTATAATAAATGGATATTTTGTCGGAGAAAATTAATTTAAATTTATGAAAGAAAAATTAACGAAATTTTTTGGAATAATGAATAATACATATTTTTGGATGATCTGGAAAAATTAATATAAGTTTTATCATGAAATGCGCGTACATGCAAAGTGTTTTGCTAATTAATCAAATTTATGTAATATATCTTTGAAATCGTAAAAGTTAATTATGATTTAACAAATGTAAATGGAAATGATATTTTATATTAAAGAGAATATATACGTAGAATTTCAATTATTGCTTGATCCTTATGTATGCACTTTTCGTGTTGAAAGAATTAATTATTTTTGATCAGGTATTCATACTATTACTATTACTTTATTTTTCACTATTTTTAAACACGTTCATTAAAACTTCTCTCTAAAATTGAAATACTTCAAGATAAAGTGATCAATATTTCAAAAATAGGACATATCTTCCAAAAATTAAAAAAAAAATTCACTCACCAGAACGAATCACAGAAATTCCCTAATTTTTTTCCAAGACTCTTCCAGTATCCATCTCGAGAAAGATCCAAACAATGGGGCAAGCTCTATTATTTCTTCTCTCGCGCAAAAGATACTATAAACATCATAAAACGAGAGAAACCAAGCAAAGAGAGAATCCAAAAAAAAAAAAAAGAAGAAAAAGAAATAACGAGCTGTACCAATTATACCAATCGAGTCAGCATCCATTCGAAAGAATAACTGGCATAATTAGAGTCGAAGGCAGGCTTCGATACACCGGAAGTGAGGTCGATTTTGCAGGCGATTCCGAGGAAACATCTCGGATTCAAAGTTCTTCTCCGTGGTTTTCACGGTAACTATGACGATGAGAAGCGGAAGAGGATACGATCTCTTTCCGTCTTGGTGAATTTATCAGCCAGAGACTTCGTTATACCATCCTACCACAGAACCAGTAATTTTACCCTTCCCTCTCGCCCTCCCCGCAAAGCGCAAGCTACATCGTCCTAATACACCCTGGCACGCTTCCCTCCGAGGGAAACTTGGAAAGAAAGATTGTGTTGCGCGCGTGTGTCGCTTTCATTCGCCGTCCTCCGAGCTCCCGAGTTGAAGAAGATAGACGTTGTCTCCCGCGCGACATTTCCAAACCGACTTTTTTTCCCCCTCGAAAGGGGAACAAAGGGAGACGTGGTCGGTTTGTAAATTTAATTCGTTTGATTAACGACGTTTTACAAGTTATTACGAGAAACACCATCTTCTTATGTCTCAGATCTTTGTCGAGAAGTGAGTTTTATTATACGTAAATGTTCTTGCTACGTAATTCACAAGGCGAAAGTTTGAAATTACATTTTCTTTAGATGTGCTATTCTTGTAGATGTGCATCAAGGATGGATGTAAATGTGGGTCAAGGTCGTTCTTAAAAAATGTTTTTGTGTAATATGTTGTTATTAGTATCTGAATCTGAAGTTTCCTTCTTTTTTTTTTTTTTTTATATTTAATTGAAAAGAATTGAGACGATAAAGAGGCAAAACATTCCTTACTCGTTGTAAGGAATAGTTAGAATAAAAATAAAAAATCCATTGAGAGAAACCAATCTTTAATAGACAAAATAAAAGAACTTGCCAAGATCTTCTCTTTCAATATCGAAAAATTCGCACGAACGAAATATTTCAATTTAATCAAATCTTCGTCAAAACAACCCTTGCTCCTTCAATAAAATCATCACCCTAAAATCTTCGAAATCGTTTTCCATTCTCCTCCAATTCCTCTTCCCCTCCCCTCCCCCAACGTAACCTCCACGTTTACCTAATTCACAACCTCGTTAACCATTTATCCGGGAAAGTGAGCACAAACAAGAATCATCGTTTTTCGTCGGTTATAAAACGAGCTCGTTCAAGCTCGTTCCATCGACAATTCGAAGGGTTTGTCTATCGTTCGGGCCGATCTCGGCATAAAATCTCTCCCCGCGTAATCGGCCGGCGGAACTTCCCTTGAAGATCGTAAAAGCAGCGTTGGAAGTTAGATTTACATGGCGGAATCGGGGTGGTACGAGGGTGGATTCAGTTCAGCTGCACCGTTTACTCGCGAATGGGAAAGTACTTTGTTTTAAACGTTGCCGCGAGCGGGCTCTCGGTGTAAAACGGCTCCGCGGCATATATTATGGCCGAGACAAAAAAAAAAAAAGAAAAAAGAAAAGAAAAATATCATCGCGAAAATGGCGTGGCTCCGCGTTACCGTGGGTTGAATACGAAACGCGGAACAGGGGGAATAGCCGGGAATAGTTTCGTATAGCCTCGCGAACCTCGGCCCCCATTGTTCCGTTTTAATCGAGGGTGAATATCACGGACGCTAATTGCGAATTAAACGGATCAATATTTGAACGAAGAAGCTAATTTCTCTGTGAAAAGAATTTTGCGCGATTATGGTTATTAATCTCTTTTTCTTTATTTGATCTAAGAAAAGAGGATTAATAATTACGGTAGCGAGAGGGTCAAAAGCGAAATACGAGTACGAAGATGATATTCATTCAATATTGATGTCTTATCTTCGAAATGTGTAGATATTAGTTGGAAATACATCAAGGAATTATCGAATGATAGGATTTTGTTCATTTGTTGATTATATTTCTCTTCATTCGATTTTAAAAATGAGAATTAATGTAATGAATATAAATTGTTAATCGTAGATGTTTGAGTAAAATTTTAGAAAGGCGTTGTATTTGTTGATTAAATGATATTTAAATTAAAATTATTCTACGAGACATAAATTTTATGAATTATATATTTTTCCAATGGATGAATCAATAAGATGAGAAGATAATTAATGGTTGATAAATTTTCATTATTATTAACAATTATTACGTATGTACCATCTAGCAAACATTTGCATACACAATTACCTTCTTTATTAATTATTAAAAACGTTTTTAACATTTTCAGCAAATCAGATTTTTAATAATATGAAATATTAATCCATGTTAAATATAATTCAAGAGAGAATCATTTGATTAATATTCATTATATTGATTAAATTATTGCCAATTTAATTTGGTATTACGAAAAGAAAATAATTGTTCATTTACAATAAAATCGTGGTAATAATTGTTCCATTAACAAATCAAAACTTCTCTCTGAATACTTCAAAACTTTTCCCAAACGACAAACTCTACAAATGTGAAAAAGTCCAAAAAGTTTCGCATCTTTCCACAAAATATCCCAGAATCCAAAACGTATTCCATAAAGAATCATCTTCGAAATACTATATTAGGTTTGTCAAATTCCCAAATATAGCGGAAGACAACCATAAATATCCCAGTGGAACTTTAGGGTAAGCGGATTATTAGCGCGAACTTTAATTACTCGAATAATATATGCGATCGAAAGTCGATAGGGAGAGAAGACTCGTTGAGGTTCATCCCCTTCTCCAGTGTCGCGGATCTTCCACCCCTTTGCGCCACCGTAAATTTGCTTTTCCCGCTGCGTTTGAACGTGTCGTGTGCTTGCACAGCACGCTTGCACAACGCGCCGAGTGCTCTCTCGCGTGTGTGCACACACGCACATACCCCTTGGTTGGACAGCCGAGTGGTTGCATTGCACGCAACTCTCGTCCTCCTTCCATTGAATCGTTATAATCTCCCGCGGTGGAGCACGCGAGCTCGTTAATTGCTACATTTTCTCCGCGAAATTACATTACTGCGACAGCTGTCGTGTAACGCTCACCCATGTTTCCGCCCCTCAACGCATATAATATTCGGTTTCTGAGGCGTGCCGCGATGCGGCTCGTTCTCTAAATGCCTGGCGCCACACCTTCATGAGAATAGACGACCCTTTTAACTCCTCGGCGCCCATTCATCCAACCTACTCCCCGCATGACCGGTGTATCTTTGTCAAGTTTCTCTTTTTACGAGGTAGGCATTGTCAAACGGAACGGTTTTATGCGGTATAACACTTAGCAACGATGCTCGTTATCGTTGCGATATGGAGTAGGCGTGTTTCTATGTGACAATTTTGTAATTAGGTAAGTGTGGGAATTGAGGAAGTTTTTTGAAACGTTTTCGAGAGATTTCAAGAGGAGAAATTGTAAGGAGAATTGCAATTTTGATATTGTTTCGTATGTTTTATTTTGATCTTGTATTATGGAAATTAAAGGGCAGGGAATATGTATGAGATAATCCGTGAACGATGAACCCCGGGCCGGGGTCTTCATATCTTTCGCCAAGGAATTCTCTTGTTGATTATTTAATATCGTGATTTGTTTCTTCTTCTTTTCTTAATATGGAGATTCTTTTAAATTTGTTTATTGTAATCTAAAGTCATAAATCTTTATTAAGATGATATTGATTCTTATTTTCTGAACTTTATCTTTCAAATTCTAATGTTTTCATAGAGAAATTGTTAATAAAAAATTATTAATAACCAGTTAAATGAAGTTATATTTATTTATTAGTTTTTGAAAAACATCAAGCTTGAAGAAAATTGATTTTAAATATTTACAATAAAAAACTTTACTTTTGATCACTCATGGTAGGATAAGTGCATCTCTAAAAGTCAATATCCCAAAGCTTTTAACACTTGATGAAAATCAACGTTGATACTCTAATTCAATAATGACACGAAAATTATTCGTTAATGCCATTATGAAAATTTGTAATACAATTTCTACTAAATTCAGCGTCATTAATAAACATAATATCGATCGTAAAGGATGAATTATAAAGTCTGATGTATTGCTAGATAATAAATTACCAGTAAGCAGAATATAATCATATTGGCAAAGTTCTTAACCAGCTCCTAATCCTACGACGATCTATAGATGAACAGATCACATTCGTGTCTTGCATTAGTAACTTTTGCGTCCATTTTGTCTATTGCAAAATATTTTTCATACTCTATGAATATATAAGAATTATATTTGAATTATATATTATAATATATAAAAATCTATTTACATTATCTAAATCTGCAAATTGTACTTATTCTATTAATAAACCATGGATTTTTGATCATCGCATGAAGTAGCATAATAAGCTTAATAGGACAGATAATATGATTTGAACATTATGTATTTTGAATATAAACCATATACATGTTGATATTGCCATTAGTAAGATTGTGGATGAAATGTACATCTGTCATATCCATGTTGAAATAATAAACGGATATTGATTTGATTCTGTTCTAAATTCGTTTAATGAAACGGATAGGTATTGATAAATGTTATCCCAATGTCTATTACATTATTGATTTCTTGATGTCTAATTTTTATTGTTGTATAATGCATTTATTTAAAGAAATTGTAAAACTTTTAACCTTCCGTTCGAATTGCTTTTTAATCTCGTACCGTATAAAATTCGTTTCCAGCTTTTTCCCTGAAAAGTAGGATTCGAAACTAACCGGAAACTTTTGGATTTACATACATAGTAAAGTTCAACGTTGCTTTGCACCGAAAAAAGGGGCGTTTTTCCGCAAAGTGAAAGCATTTTCGTTACGAAATAGTCAACGACTGCCAATTGTTCTGTCGAGGCTAAGTTGCATTCTCGTGTATTTGCAAATATTCGTGAAAAATCGTGTGCTGAAAAATAGTTAAATCGTGTATATTTTGCACTGGAATCAGATATTCAAGTTTTTTTTAATCCGAAAACTATTTTCATTTAAAAATTTATAAATATAAACGATACTTTGTATTAAAATTATTTTGCAAAACATTAAAATGAAGTAAAAAATCATAAAGAATATGTGATAAACTTTATTCATTATGTCTATAAAATATTTATATGAAATGTAAAATAGAATACTCAATTTGAATTAATAACATTATAAAAATTTATGTAATTCCTTTAAGCAAGCAAGATACTATTAAATATCTTTGATTAAGAAATTATTAAATTCTTTTATCCGTCAAAATTTTAAGTTAATTTTAAATTTTAAATTATTCAAAATAATTTGTTATCTATGTATAAAAAATATCTCGTGATTCTTTACCATGGAAATTCCACACACTTTGTACGATAAGTACTTTATAAGCAATTTAAGGTTGTCAAGTTACCAGGTTCGTCCTCTTCATTACGTTGGCTGGCTGTTCATTAATTGGCGCATTTTGCTCGCAAAATCGAATTACCGCGGAAACTGATGCGGTTGACTTGTATGTAATGCACGCATGTGTGCTTTACATGGAAATTGTGTCTTTCCATAAACGTGATTTAAACTACACACTGAAAAAATTGCTTTATGAATTTTTACACGCTTCATGTTGGAAAATTGGAAGCAGATTTTTACGGAATATTTTTAGTTAGTACAAAGAGAATATTGTTTCGATGGAATTATTTATGAATTAAAAGACTGCTGAATTTTTATGAAAAAGAACTTTTATTTCACTTTATCAATAAAATTTTAAATTGGAAATCAAGATATTTTCGATGCTTTCGTCAACCAAGAAAATAATGTTTTTCAATGTTACACGTCAGGAATTTCAATGTTAATAAACTCGAAGTAAAATTAATAGAAATTTTTATTGGTTTTATAATTTTTTTCAATTAATTATTTCTTTCTAATTATTTGTTTCTAATTATTGCTCAATCTTGAATTTTGAATTTCATGATTTTTAATTTTAATAAATTGAAACTCGAATTAATATATATCAATATATTTTAATGTATATTTTAAATATATATTTTAAAATTAATAAATTTTGTAATTTATCGCAGAATTTATGAAAAAAATATTCATATGTAAAGCTTGAAATAATCTCTTCCAATTTCATTTTTATCATATACATGATATTAAAATAGAACGTACATCGATATATTCGTGTGAATAAATTTCACTTTATAATTTTTAATTGATTATTCTTTCCGAACTAACTAAACTAACATTATTTATTAATGATAATTCATAACTAAATACGGATTTAAACATTCATCAGAATGTTTATCAATCATTGATTCAAATGAATTTATCCGAATTCGTCAAATCAATTTCATAATTAAAATATTTATTAATTACGTTTTCCTACAAATTATCTTCAATTTAAGTGGACACTATGAAACGCCAACGCTTTTCATCGTTTTCGCGATTACAAATATTGCGTTCCCATAGAGAAATTACGTTTGAAATGCGATTGCCCCCAATCAATTATAAAGTTTGA
Organism: Apis laboriosa; assembly: GCF_014066325.1. Classification (NCBI taxonomy): domain Eukaryota; kingdom Metazoa; phylum Arthropoda; class Insecta; order Hymenoptera; family Apidae; genus Apis; species Apis laboriosa. The sequence continues at coordinate 397,087 of NW_025224965.1, read as the reverse complement.
ATCCAAACCGATATTGCTCGAAGATAAATATTCAGGAAAATTGTCGAAAAATTATAATTATAAAATTATTCAATCACTAATAAAAATCGAATTTCAAAATTCAATCTTATTTAAATCTACAATCTAACAATATTTGTATTCCAGGTAAATGCAATTATATAGAAAATTGTAATGAATTACTATAATAAGTTGAATCATTATTAAAAAAATACCATATCTTTCATTTTTAATATCTCTCGACAAAAAATGTTTAATCAAAGAGATTCCTGGAAAATGCGACTTCTCACGAATCTTGACTAAACAATATTTCCCATTATTCTTTCCTTTTATTTCCCTCCTCCCCTATTAACAAACAACATTGAATATTAATACACATGCAACAACGATAAATGTACGTACAAACGTAATAGACATACGAGCCGCCCGACAGCTAATAATTCACTTCGAACCACGATTCCCCTCTTCCATTCACTTAAATTTCATGAAAACAGCTTGTCGGTGCTCGACCGAACAAAAGGAACGTCAACAAACGGATCGCGATCGCGACACAGCTATATACATACATACATACATACATATACATATACAACTTTGCTCGAGTGACTTTTGCGGTCGTGTATCGCAAAGCGGGATCTGGAAAAAAGAGAAAAAGGAAAAAAAGGAAAAAAAAAAAGAAAGAAAAGACAAATATTAGTCGACTGCGCACTGTGAATAGTCACTCAAGAAGTTTAAAAAAAGAGAGGGAGAGAGAGAGAGAGAGAGAGAGAAAAGGAAAAACGAAAATATCTAGGAAGGAACTGGCAAATGACGGAGACTTCGTCTTGTTCCTGCACCAGGCCATTCACCGCAGGGCAATTTATCCAGGTATATACATATATACGAGTATATCTTCCGTGGCTACGGATGCTCCCAGCCAGCATCCATCGAGTTGAGCCGGGAGATCCATCCCCCGGAGGAGGGAGATGGGTTCGAGCGTGGGGCGGAACTCGACTACGGGAGGCTGAATTGCACGACTCGAGCGCTATTTTGTTTGCCCTCTTCCGGCGTTTTAATTCACGGCGCGCGGGCTTTTAAAGTTTCGAAACCGCGGAAATTGTACTGTCGCACTTGAGGACTTGGCGCGCATCGCGGAGACACGGTATAACAGGGAGATCCGAACGATTATCGGGGGCACGGAGGGCTGGGCTTGGGCTACAAAAATAAGTATTGTTTAATTTTTTTCTCGATAAAAGTTTAAAGTTTCATACACTTTTCCTATACTTATAAATTAATCACAATGTTAGCGAGAGCAAGATCTTTTGAAAGATCCATAAATCGGTGTGAAATAATTTTTGGAAAGCGTTTTTAAGAAAATTTATCTCCTCTCTTTAATAAGAAGAATAGTTAATGATATATAATAGTTTATTATATCGAAACAAGTGGATACTTCGAGCACATTGATTACTACAATTCCGTTTGAAATTTGGAACAGATCCGCTGATCTGGCGGATAAACCGCCTTATAAATTGCGCTACACAGGCCAAAGATGGCTCATCTCCTTTCCTATTTACCCTCCCCTTCTTTAAATCTTCTCTCCGCTACGTTCGAATCAACCCCTTTATCGAGTTTTATCCCATGGAACATGCATATCCCGCTCGACGACGCGAATAAATATCCACCCTCTCCTTTTCTCCTTCTCCCATCAATTTCCCCTCTCTCCGTTTCGGGAAGGAGCGGGACGCAGTTTATGGGAAGAGTGGTGGATAACTGAAACTCGTTCAAAGTTTCCAGAGCGCCGATAGAAGACAGTTTTTAAGGGTGCCATTATCCAAGCTACGAATTTTCCCTGCATGAACGTCTCTCGTTGCAATTAACAAAGATATAAAGGATCCAAGTTCCGCCTCGTGTGCCGCTTCGGCCGGAAATACATTCGAGGTATCGAGGCTTCTTTCTTCATCGCCACGAGAACGAATCTTTTGTGCTTGTATTGTGAATGGAACGAGAGGATTTCAAGTTTCTTTCAACAAAACGAAACGAAATTATTAGTTTGTAGCTAATATTGCACGATTTCTTTTTTTTTTTTTTGGATCGAGCAACGGTTTTTATTCTTGAAAGAGAGTCGGATTGGGAAGATTTGTAAGATTGAAAGGATTGGCTGGTGATGCCTGCCTGTTATTTTAATTGTTTCGAATGGAAGTAATTTAGGTTAATTGGGGGTGTAAAAGTGTATGCAAATTTAGTGGCAATTCCATTTAACGATTTGACCGGTTAAGTAGGTTTTGTAAAGGTTGTATCTGATAAGGAAGACTTTCAGAGATCGCTTTTAATGAAATTGTCTAATTTTGGATTTGGTAGCATTCTAATTTCTGAGTGAATCGATCGTTTCTAAGATATCTTTCTTATTTTTATTATTATTATGGCTATTTGTATTGGATATTTATATGTTTTTAAAAATTTGTGATTTTTAAATTACTTACAAAGTATTTATTGCTACTAATTTGAATAGATTTGAGTGTCACTTTGTATTATACGAAAATGATTTTTTTGAAATCAATTCAATCTAAAAATAAGAATTATTAATAACAATACGAAACATTAAATTAGAAGATAGGAATATCGTGTAAACAATAGGCGTGTATGAGATACAGAGGACCCTAATTTAAATAATTTCGTATCACGATACAATAGAATATCCTAATATGTACTAATCAGTTATACGTATCACGAACAGTTTCGTTGTCGTGTTGTATCAATATTTACTTGTTTAAACTGCTAGTTCAATTCAGTGCTACATTCGAAGGATATGTACATTGTTATTTACGTATTACGTTATACTATAGATAAATATTTACAATAATATATCAATTTGGATCAACATTGTATTATGAAACTGATATATTCATACATATTTTAATGGAAATATTATATATAATAATTTTTGAAAATATATCCCATATATTCTCATTTTCTCAACTTTTTGCTATCTTTCCATTAAATTTTCTATTTTCTAATTTTCTATATCTAATATTCTATTATTCTATCTATCTATTCTAATATTCTATTTCATATTTTCTAATACTCTTATTGTTTATAAGTTCTATCAGTTTTCAAAAATTATTTATTCGTGCAAAGATTTAATTTTTTTTTTTTTTAAACGAAACAAAATTGATATTAAGATGTTTTGAAAAAAAAAAATAATACTTGGAAGCTATAGAACTCGACTTAAAAATTGTGCGTGTCACTCTTTCGGCAAAAATTCAATATCCGAGGAGAAAAATGGTGTCTGTCATGAACAGCTGCGAAAATGAATATATGTAACTTTCTTTCCATCATTCCCTTGACTTTTTAAGTTTTGTGGATATATGAGAATAACTGGGAATGGAACGAGTGTTCGAGACGATTCAAAAATGTATTAATAATTAAAAATCAATATTTGAATTTTGCGAAAATTGAAATAAAAATTTACGATACCATTCTAAAGATTAAAATAAAAACTAATTTTTTCAATCAATTTAATAAACCTCACTTTATCAAATTCAAAATTAGATTCCTCGTGAAGAAGATAAGCTTCAATTTTCGCCCCACCAACGCTTATCCTTTTCTTTTTCCAAATTTTAAGATTACCTCTTAAATTTCTCACCTACTTCGCCTCAACATCTTATAATACATATATATATATATTATATTATACATGTTGTTAGCTACGTATCGTTTACCCCATTCATTTCTCTGCCAGAAATGAAAAATCTCCGATCGTAATCTCCCTGTCGTCGAATAAATCGCAACGCGAAAAGGAGGGTCGAGGAACAGAAGATCGTTAATTTTTGCATCCCATCCTCGCAAACATAATTCAAAGAAAATCTGCTCCTCTCTCTTTCTTTTTTTTTTTTTTTCCTTCCTGATAATTCTTGTTCCCAGACAGACACGTTAATATTCCGTTCGGCCGAGTGTGAAACTGGCACACCGGCAAATTGTTTCGTTCGAGTAATTTCAAAAGCGATTGTACGGCGAAATTATCGATCCTCTCGATGCGATTCACCGTGGAATCGAACGGCGAACATGGGAGGGAAAGAAGAGAAAAGAAAGGGAGGGGAGGAAATTCGATTCTCTTATAATTCGGTACAGAAAGCGTAATATACAATCGCTATCCTCCGAGTCAACGATTACAACTTCGAAGTGGAATAAAGGGAGGGACGTCACCCGACCGCAAGTTCGTTCAACCAGTTTCTGCTTTTAAACTACGCGAAACTATTGTATTTTCTTATGACCACCGGACTAGAAGCGCTCTCTCCTCGCCCGCTTTGTTCCCTTTTCTTCTTTATCGGGGAATGTTTCCTACCCTTCACGTTCGAGGCTTCCATCTTGGAGGAACCGATCGGATAACTCGATGAACGTTGATCTTGGCGAAATTCCCGTTGAAATTAGAATTGTAGAGCGAAGAAAAAAAAGGATTTATATTCATAATTGAACTTTCTCTTTAAATTTTCATTTTAAGATACGTAGCTTTGAAATGTGTTATTCAAAAATAAAGTATATATGAATAAGAAAGAATTTGAAAGAAGCGTGAACGAAGAATAAGTTTTTGGAGAAAGAATTATGTGTTTTTTTGTGAAAGCGAAGAAGAATGCATGTTGCGTTCAAAATGAAATATTTTTCTGTGCTAAGTCTAAATATTTAAGAGTTTCAAATCAAGTTACTTGAATTTTAATCGTCTAAGTTCTATAATGAAACATTTGAAACAAAGTTGAAACTCATTTCTGTCAAGTGAAATATTATAACTGTAAAGAAAAAGAAGAATAAATCGAATGTTCGTACGATCGAATGATATTAGGCAAATATAAATGAGCAGCAATTTGTTACGAGGTATAATTAGATGAATCGGAACCTGATATCAGTTCTGTCTGATATTGAAAGGATGTGGAATGAGCGAGTAATCGTTTTCGTGAAAAATAGTCCATTATAAATCCTCGACGAACGAATTGAAATTCTGAATTGCTGAACTGGAACAGGTGATACCTTGTGTCATTTTTTTAATCTATTTACTTTTCTCAAGTGATTTGTCAAACGTAAGAAAAGTGTCTAGTTCTATTATAATAAATTCACATTAATTAAGGACACAAATATGAATTATTCACGATAATTTAATGATAATAGTTCGAAAATCAGATTTTCAATTTTCCATTCTAAACGTTCACCAGTATATTGACATTTATAATTAGAGAATTTTTCCAAGAATCGAAACACCACTATTTCTACACGTGTTCCAGAAATCTCTTTAAAGATATTGACGATTTGATCGCCGCATTAGACCAGCTCCTTGAATTATGCAACGAAGCAGTAACACGTACGCTAAAATCAATGTTTACAGATCGTCTAAGTGCGTGAACCGAAGTAAATGCGAACCAAACGTAGATATGCGTCACGCATATGAAAACAGCATGGCTTGTATTGGAAGCAGGCATAATGTCTGTCGTATGCATAAAATTAGTGACTCTATAAGTAACTTGTAGAGTCGTTAACTAAGTGAACGATCTGATGGAAAATAGATTTTCTTTAAATTTCATTGGATACATTTAAAAATTACAAAATTATCTATAAATAATCTACGATAATTTACAAGATCGAATTTTTAATTCTTAAAAGATACATACAAACACGATTTCAAAAAAATATAATAATATAATGATAAAAAAATCAAAAGCTCGATAATATGATCTTCAGTATCATATTTAAGAATACGTACTGAACAATTACAATTAGTAAAAGAATATAAAAAAATACACAATTTCGTTTTTCAGAGAACAATAATTTCTCGAATCTCGCAATGTTTTATCCGCAACTTTGCTACACACACACACACACACTACCGAACAGATTTGTCCTCCTCCATGTCCTACACCAACGTGTCTCAGACAGCCCTGAATCTCACTGTATTAATAAGTGCCACAGCTCGAGGGTTTCATTTATGACCTCGCTAGATTTCTTGCGCCTGTACACCGCACTCCATACGCCATCCAGTTGCCAACATTAGGCGGGCGGCTCGGCTCAGAACTCTCAGAAAAAAAAAAAAGAAAAAAAAAAAAAAAACACCCCAGAACTCGCATTTTTCTTCCCACTTCCCCGACCTTTCCCCGTTTGTCCTCTTAATTGAGTTTTTTTCCAAAGACGTTCCATATCAAGACGTCCCTAGCCTGTATCCGCGGATGTATACACGAACGAAGGAAGCTAGATAGCAACGAGTGTTGCAAAGAAACGAGCCGCCAGTAAATTATCGCGCTTCTAATCTCGAGTATATTTCGTTGCGCGGAGGTGGCGCCCTCCTTTCGCAACGAAACGTTTCTCGAGTTTACCTCGCTCCACGGTGGAAGATGCTTGTGCCAGCAACGATCTCGTGCTTTTTTCTCTCTCTTTTTATCTTTCTTTCTTTTTTCATTTTATCGTTGCGTCCTGGACAGGATAAACAAATGTAACGACGTGGCGAATTTAAGTAACCTAAAACTCTTTGGAACACTTAGCGATCTTTGAAAAGGATTTTTATCGTTTCTTATTGCGATCTCGTTGCGTATAGGGTGTGTATGTACTGGAGAAATATAGGTCGAAAGGAGGTGATTATTCGGAGCGAAAATAAATCGAAAAAAGTATGGGGGTGATAATTTTTTATATGGAGCTTCGTTTTCCAGAGAAAGTCGATCGAGGAAGTTTTGCGCACGGGTGAAGTTGAGAGATAGTTGGTTAGTTGAATGTGTTTCCTTGTACTTGGATAGCGGTGTGCTTGTATATGTAAACAGTTTCGACGATTTGTTGTGAATTTCGTGGTCTCTCGCTATTCCTATTACGTCCACCAGCTCTTGAATTTTAATAGATTAGGAGTTTTGAATATTTAAAGGATATTGTAAAATGTAGTCAAATTATGTAGTATTATCATTAAAAAAAAACAATTTTCTCCTATGGTTCTACTTTTATTGTTTATTTAAAAATGATTTGGATCATTCAGAATTTTTTTAATACCGTATAATGTAAAATATTTTAATCAGGAAACGATTAAATTTGTTTATAATATTATTATTATTATTCATTAAAGAATATAAATTGTGAAATATGAAAACACATTTGTTTGCATAAAAGTTCACATTTTTCTATTTCACGAGTGCATGCACGTAAAAACTTCTCAAGCCTCGTATCAAAAATTGTCGTTTCACATTTTCGATTTAGTTTTGTACGAGGAATCATCGCATTTCGCCTTGTATTACGATTTTCGATGCACTCTGCATTCGTGCATTCGAGTTCTGTCGCGATAGTTGCACGTTTAATGCATTTGTTTCTTGTATAACGCGATTCGAGGTTATTCGGTGAAATTCTGGTCGAAGTTAGTTCCGAGTTATCTTATTGCTGGCTCTGCATTCCGAATCGTGGAAACGATTTAACGCTAGCTCACGCGAAATAAGAGGATGAGAAGAGTAAAGTGAATTTTTGATAGATTTCTCGCTTTTTGTTTTGTTTTTTCTTTTTTTCTTTTTTTTTGGAGGGAAGAAGTTGATTATTCGATCTATATATGCGTTGATATAGATGGATTTATGATATATCGAGAATCGTATTTATGATCGATCGAGTTTAAATATTATTATAATTGAAGTTTATAAGAATTTTTCTTGGGAAATAATGATTGAATTATGTTTTTTCAAAAGTGGAATGATTAATTTTAATGAGTAGAAAGTTTTGGAACATGTTTTATTCTCAAAGGGAAGAATTTTAATATTTCATGTGGATTATGGAGTTTATACTGCATGAATATTTTATCAAACTTTTCATAATACTGCATCTATTTTTTATTGTACAAAATACTGCATCTATTTTTTATTGTACAAAATATTAGATTAAATGACATTCGATATTTTATAATAATTTATAACGTAACAGAGTAACGAAACGATATTTTTGAATTTTTTTTTGAAATATAAATTGTTAAGACATTTATATAATATTTATCAAAATAATTAATGTTAAATAAAACTGGATTAATTTAATTTTATTTTTACTTCTACGCTTTCAGAGTTTTTTTATTTTTGTTTCAAATTATGATATCCTGACGACAATTTGAAAATCTCAATCTCTCAGTTTTACAAAAATAAGACATATTTTGATCTTGCCACGAATTAATAATTTTTGCATCAAATTTTTTCAAAACAAATAATCCAATCCATATCGAACAAATTGATAAATATAACGATATCGTATATTGACGATACAAATTAAAACTTCATAAATGAAAAGTGATAAAATGTTATTCACCGTTCATTAAAACAAAAAACACACTAATTTATAAATCATAAAAACGAAAATCGCGTCGAACGAAGCCACACTTTTGTTAAAAATTTTAAGAAAAATTTAATCCAACGTTTCCCAAACTCGAATCCCCATCGTTCATATTAAATTTCGAGTGGTGATACACAATAGGACAGGGCCGTATGTATCCCGGATTGATTAATTGCACTCCGTGCTCTATCGTTCATGAACAATTTATCGAGCGTTTGTTAATGTATCTGGTTAATCCCGGCCGAATCACCTTTAGTCCTCTAATATATAACTTCGTACAGATATAATCGCATCGATTCCGCGCAAATGGCCGGTTATGAACGCGTACGATAGTCACACATGGAAACAGCCAGTGTCCAAATGTCGGTTTTCCCGTGTAATCTTAATAATTCATCGATAGGAAACACGGTGAACGGTGTCAGAGCGCGGATAATCGCTCATCGGATTTTCGCGTTTCGAAAATCGTTTCAGCCCTTATGCATTTTTGAAAAGAATTTTGTTTAGAATTGGAAAAATATAAAAAAAAATCTATTGACAATTATTATAATTATTAATATTATAATATTATATATATATTATAATATTAATATTAGATTATTTGCAAATTTAATTTTATTATAATCTAATGCAATGTCACTTGGGATAATTATCTTGTTCGTTTCTATTTCAATCTTCTTCCGTTTCGTTTATTCAAAGAAAATAATTTAAAAAAAGGATCGTTATTAAAGTATGTGATGTCTTGATTCAATCGTCAAGTTGACATAATGATAGAAGATTGGTTCATACGAGGTGTTGAATTTTAATAAATAAAGTTTCCTTAAAGAATAGGAAGAAATTAAATTTCTTTTTCGCAAGATTATTCGCATAATTGATAAATAAAGCAGGGCACACTGCAACGTGTCAAATTGATTAATTACTACCCTCCTTATTAAATGAACTCCCGCAGATTATATTTGAGCATAAACTTCCATTATTCCAATGAAAAATTTTAACTTTTTTTTATGTAAACTGTTATTGAAATGTTTTAAAATACATTCCATGCATCCTTTAATCTTTAAACGAAGTTGTATATTTTTCAGAATAATATAGAATCAAATCTAATTTATCTTTCTCGACAAAGATAAATAAAAATGATGAAAATTTCAATATTCTCATTGCTTTGTTATTTTAGGTATAATATTTTAATTGATAAGAGTAATAATGAATTTTAATAAGAAAGAATTTCTATCATTTTACAAATAACAATATCTCATTAATTTAAAACATTTTTCATAATAATCATATCCATATTTAAACACTGACTTTATCCTTATTCCTTTCATTAAAAAAGTTCAGAACTTTCTCTCAATTCTTCCTTTTATATTTTATATATATATATTTTTATATCTATTTTTTGCAATCATATTTTTTGCACGAAGAAACATACATAAAAGTTAAGGATCTTGAAAAGAAGATCTTAGTTTATCCAAAACCTTGGAAGTTTCGATAAGAACTCTTGGGTCGGATAGGAAAGTTTTGCCGAACTGACATAATAAGTTTGATTAAGTATCACCGTAGAACTTGCCTGTTCATCAACAAAAGGGACTGTCTCTTGTCAATGGAATTGTACGTCAACGTCAACGTCAACGTCGACGTCCCTTTATTAACGTTGACACACGGTTCATCAACGACCCTCTAAGAGGTTTCTTGTCGATTCTCCAAGTTTTCGAGTATCGCCTATCAAAGGGTCAAAATGACTATTCAATTGTTCGTGAAAAAGCTTCGTGATGATAAATTGCATGGAACGAGAAATTATTTGTCTGTTATGATTGAAGCATTTTGCAAAGAAATGGAAACGATTTGTTTTTTAAGTAACATAAGTTGGAATATTCTTCGTTATTTTTTTTTTTTATCGACACGACGATATTTCTGAATGATCCTCTTTATTGCTTTTTTTCGTCATAAATTCAAGGATATTATAGGATATTTAGGGTTGTTTCAAATGTAAAAAAATTTTTACTTTGTATTCGAACTTTGAATATTTGATAGAAAGAAGAAAGAAAAAAAAAAGGATCAAGCCAGTTATCAGAAAATTGATGTGAAATATATTTAATAGAAAATGATAGAAATAAATTATTAATAGAAAGATTATTAATTTGATTTAAAAAAAACATTTATAGTTCTGAAATATAATATTGTTTTGATAAATTTTTTTTTGAAAAGATTTCAATAATTGAATAAAAAATTATGTGATACAAATTCAGATATTAGTGTATGTTATAAGAATGTTCAAGAGAAAAAAATATAATAAATACATGATGATTGAGCTTGATGAACATGAATCAAAGTTTTCTCTGTTATTGTGAAATGATTAAATTGTTACCTATACTATTTTTTTTTATAAATTTAATTCTTTTTTAATATTTTTCAATTTAATAATACAACAATATTTAAATATCATATCGCGAATATCGTTTTACAATATATTAATACACGCGTAATAGGGATAAATTAAGAATTAACAATAGAAAACAACAAAAATATTCAATCAAATTAGTTAATATCGCAATATCCGATTTCTACAAAAAATATAGATAAAATGGAAAAGAGTTTCAAATATCAAGGAACAATGTGCAACGTTGTTATTATTTTTCATTTATTAAGATTATTATTTTGCACAGTATCTGTCAAAAGATTTCCAGTTTTGTGGTTCAATAAATTGCCATTTATTCCAAAGGGTATTTTCCTATGCATTATTGAAGTTTCCCTGAAACGTTCTTGAATAAAATGAACAACTACACAGCCTTTGACAATAATACCTTGAACACGTTTGACAGGCACGACGATGGAATTTCTGCTAGAAAGCAAACACAACATGAATAGGAATGAAAGAAACCGAATACAAGTCGCAAAGGTATTTCGCGACACGTGCCAAGTGTCTCGTAAATTTTGAGCCGTTTGAGAAACTTCCGACGGTTGCGAAAATTCAGAAACAAAGCTGAGAATTTAGAAACAACATCTAATGGAGTTTATTTAATTTTTATGGATTTATATAAAAGAATCTTATGTTACAATATTTCCAATTATGGAAAAATTAAATTTTCATAAATAATATTCGTTTAATTTGTGTATAAAAATGGAAATAATTGCATTTTATATGTATTCATATCACGCTCTACAATTTCCAATTTAAAAAAAAAAATCCATCATACACAGAACGAACTGAAAAATTATTGAAGAACCAACATTCGACACTATTTATTTAATTTTTACATTTTTATAAAATTTTACAATTTTTACAATTTATACCAACAACTGTTGGGATGAAAATTTTTATTTACCTTAAATTAAAACGTATTTTCTTAGGCTTTTTTACATCATCTCATTCATAAAGAAGTAAACATTGAGAAAGACATATCGCTATGGAAAATCGTCGATTGGAAAACATTGTGAAGAATTGCGTACAAGTCGGTGAAAAAAAAAAAAAAGAAGAAGAAAGAGAAAGAAGAAAAAAAGAGCAACAAATCGTGAAATTATCACGATTCAACCACGATAAACTAAAACAAAGATTGAATCACTCGTCTCGTCGCTTGACAAATTGAATGTTTGGATTAATCTGTCCGCGGTAACAGGCTTTGCACAGCCATTGAATCGATTCAGGTGATAATCCATTTAAAATCTGTCAGGAGGGAACTTCCAGTTTCACCATAGAGCTCCTTATCTTTAGATCTCCGGGAGATTTGCGGCTGTCAGGGTTTGATGGTACAAGTGTGTTATTCACGACGTGACGGGTACGAGTTGCGGATGGTTGAATGGAACAAGCGAAAATGGGCGATTTGGAACAGAAGCTTGTGCTCTTTTCCTTTCGCGTAACCCCGGAAACTTGTCGAGCTCTGCCTCCAATCCCATTGTTCCACGGTCACAACGGTTATTCCGATCGTTAATTAGCTGCTTCATCGACGAAAGACCAAACGGAGAGTGAGTTTTTATCGAGAACAGTTCTTCGCTAATGAAAACTCGTGGAATCCGTCACAATGGATCCAGCCTCATTGTTTATCTCCTCTTTGAAAATATTGGGTTGAGAAGAGTACAGTTGTACAGTTTATCGTTCCATGTTAAAGATGATATGGCCGCGAAATTAAATAATTGGCGATTTCAATGGAATCTGTAGTAGTTCATTTAAAGTTTTTAATCTTCATTCCGCTGATTTTGCCGTCCATAGATTTGTTCTCAATATTGATCACGAATAATTGATGAACAACAATAGCGATCTAAGATCTCAAGTTTCTACCCTTCGTTACTTTTACTGTTTATAAATTTTGTTCTCGATATTGGCGAGAATTCATTCGACAATGAACAGCACTGTTTTAAATTCTATATAATAATTTTCGTAATTTTCTCTGTACAAATAATTGCTGAACAATATTATATCGAATCATTCATCTACTTTAATTTAATATTGTAATATATAATAATTTAAAAATGTGTAACTGATGAGATACGAAGGGAACGATTTCTGAAGTTGATTTTTTTAAAAAAAAAAACGACGAGTTTGAACTTTAATTTAAACTTAACTTAAATCTATCTCGTTCACGCACGCTTAATCCATTTTTACATAATCTACAAATACAATTTCAGAAAATTGCTGAGTTCATACGAAATTATCCGCGTACACACATACTGTACATGATATTCTCATATTCTCAATGATTATCCCGGAGCATTAAACTTCTCCAACCTCTTCGAGCTATCTTATTTTCACGATCTAATGCACGAAAACACGACAGTGCTCGCAACTTTCGTGCAGCTGATTTCTGCGTCCTGGAAAGAATATATCCGATATATCCGTTGGAGTTAAGGAGTTATTCGCGAGATTACTTATGCATCAGATTACGGGATACAAGAGAGCGTCACAATTCCGCCTCTCGTTCTCGTTTCATTTCCTTTCCATATTTCGCATTTGCATGTGGATCCGGTCCACGGATCCTTTGGAAAACTTGGTGAAAAGTTTTTCGACCGGACAACAAGCCAGGAGTAAAGTTCTTACACCTAGAAGTTAATTCGGCGCCTCTTTGAATTAAAGTAGCCATTTATTCAGAACGAGACCACGCGACTTTTATTCTATGCATTCGTAACTTTGTTATTAGTATTCGCACAATTCTCGAATTCTCTAGAAGGCAATGGAAATGATGAAGATGTAAATGAGTTTTTTTTAATATCTATTTTATTTTCACGATTGATGATAATGGATCAGATTAAAGTTCTGATAATATTCCAGTGTTTTACAACCAATTATCAATAAACCAATAAATATTCTAATGAAAAAAATGAAAAGCCTTATTACAATTATGTGCACGTGTATTATAAAGATTTTTTTAAATTGTATATCACTTCGAGGGAGTGAAATGAATTATTTTTTTAAGTATAATTTTCAAATTTATTACACTATTGTTAAAAATCCCCAAACAAAATTGTATCTAAAACATGAAAAAAAAAAAAATTAGTATACATACAACCCATTATACTCAACGTAAACACAAACCTTCATTAAAGTTAAAATTTTCCTGTTATTACGAATTTCCTTCCTAAAATAATGCATGGAAACTTCTGACCAATATACATCATTACACGATATCAAACAACTTCAAACTTCTCAAACCGCATGCATTGTTCAAATTTTACAATACATTTTTAAATAAAACAACAACAAACCACCACTGCTAAACTCCAAAAAAAAAAGAAGAAAAATAAATAAATATTCCAAAACTTTCTTCAACTAATAACAATAAAAAAAAAAACTCCATCACACGTTCAAAACAAATGATATATTAAAAATAAAATTCCAACGCACAATTAGGAATTCGCTGGAAAAAAAAAATTCACCCATGAATCACGAATATCGCTTATATAAAAATTTTTCCACGGTTGAAAAATTACAAATGTTCCAACACCGGTGCAACGTTATCACTCAACGATGACCAACCAACGATAACGTCCATATACCACACGCTCCCTCGCTCCCGTGGTATATACGGAATGTATACTACCACCTAGGAAGAAGAACGTTCTAATTTCTCGCATGGCCAATTTTAAACGGCGGTTAAAGGGATAACGTGGACCCTGTTAATGGGTCGCGAAGGGGCCAAGATGGCGATGGTATCTGATCGCTTATCGGCGGCCCAGATTCAATTGGCACTCGTTTTCGCGGGGGAGAGATATTATCCCTCCACGAGATACGTGTTCCGCATTCTTGAAGAGCAATAAAGCGATACGGTGTTACGAGCGTTAGAAGAAAAAGAAGAGGAAGGGGAAGGAATGTGAGGGGAATGTGCGTGCATAGTTACGCTCTTTTTTCTCTCTCTCTCCCTCCGTTTAAGTGGCCTTAAAGTTGAGGAGAAGCATGGGGTTCATTGAGGGTGGAGGATTTCAACGCCGTTTCTGTCTTCTTGTTTGATAAAAGGGCGCGGGTTGTTGGTTTCGATGTTCGTTTCCGCACGTTCGAACGAGAAGCGAGGACGACGAAGGAATGATTGTAGAATGAGAGGAATGGGAAGATACGAGTTGATTTAGGGGGAGGGGGTTTATTGTTCGACGAATCTGTAAAATGGTCTTGGATCGGATTGAAATATTTTCTACCGATTCATTTGTATCTGATTCATTTTTGTTGTTGGAAGATGAGATTAATTTGATGAGGAATTTAATTTTAGTTTGGTTTAAAGCTTTGAATACTTTATTAACTGGCTTATCGTTTGATGAAACTATAAATTGGATTGAATTGTGATATGTTTTCTGTTTAATTGAAAATTCATTTTTATTGGAAAAATAAGGCAATTTGATAGGAATTTAATTTTGTTTAGCTCAAAGTTTTGAAATTGAAAATTGTAAATTGGATTGGATTAAAATTATTTTTTTTTTTTCTATTGGATTGAAAATTCATTTTTGTTGAAAAGTGTAATGCAAATTTAATAGGAATTTATTATTATTTTTTTTTTTAATACGAAATTTTGAATTGCTGTTTTTATGATATTAATCTTCATGCTTTTCCAATACTTTAATGTATAATACTTAAAATATATATTCCTATGATTCACTGTACATGAATATTTTTCTCCTAAATTCCATAAGATTCTCTCTTTATATTATTATTTTATATTTCTTCTGGAACAATAAACGCTTTTAAAAGATGAATTTTCTTTAATAGTCTAACAGCATACAAATTTTAATAATTTTATAGAATTTCAGATGCTTTCAAGAAAGGTGATTTTTTTTTAAATTTTACTAAAGTATATATAAATAATGAAATATTCCATGTTATCGTAAAAAGTTTAAAAAAAAATTCACTTTCTTTTGTAATATTATTACGTAGGCCTATTTTATTTATTTTTCTTTCTGTATATTTTATATTGAATCATTGGGAAAGCAATGTGTTTTTGTTTTTCATGCAATTACGCTATTTTCCGGGGTTTTAGACGTTCGAACCATGCAGTCGACCATCACTACATTTTCATTTGCCTATCTATGTATTACTCTCATATATATACACTTGTTTCCAGTTCGTTTTACCTCGTGTTTTATTTTTTTCCCTCTTTTTTTCCCCCTCTCTTTTCATTTTCCGTTTCCTCTCATCCTCTCATGTTCTAGTTTTTTTTTTATCTTTCTTATTTTAATGCATTTTTTCGATTCGTTTTCAAAGTCAATAAGAGAATCTTATTCATTTATAGACTAATTTATATAAATGCAGTGTAATTTAGGCTGACTTGTGTATGGTAATATTGATTGATACCATTATGAAAAAACAGTAACTGATGAAGAAAAGAGGAGATAATATCGATAAAGTATTTTAAGAAATTATTTTTCATTTTACGTATCCTTTTTTGTGCTTTAAAAGTGCAGAAGTTTAGCAGTGAAAGAGGTTTTAATTTGCGAACGTTTGTATATTCTTTCTTTTAAAAGAGAATAGTATATTGCATGTTTAAAAAAAAAAAGATATACAGTGCTCCTCCATTAATAATGTTAAGACTACTTCAAAAATTTATTATATTCATTATTTTCTTACTATATAAATAAGCAAATGAATATAATACAAATTGTATAAAAAATTCATGAAAAATATATAATTGTGTTTTTTAAAATTATTTAATTTATATCTAAATTATTTGTTTTTGTTTTTTATCGTATCGTCAATCCATTTTATGGACAGTTTAAAGAATTTATTTGAACAAAATCTCAAAACAAATAACAAGTAATTTTATTTAAAAAATAAAATCAACATAGAATTCCATTTTCAATGAAGGCAAACTGTTTCGAATAACAGAATTTTATTTTTAATTTTATCAAAATGTTATAAGTGTGACGTTATAAATTTCGTTTATATTAAAATCGTTATATCTGTTGGGAAAGACTTGTAATTGCTTGAAAATTTACTAAATTTTTTATTCGAATTTGCATTTGCAATCCTACGTAATCAAATCGTACAAACATACCGATTTCTACGAAATAAATTGCATTTTCAGTTCATCGGACGCTTGATGAAGGAATTGGCCGTAAAATTTTTAACGTTAAAATTTTTCAACGAACCATTCGATAGCTACATTCGATTAACAAACGAACACTTTTGAAAAATTCATAAGCTTGTAATATTACCAATTGTGTATTACATTTCTGTTGATTGCTTCGAATTTGTAGAAAATATTTTCACGATTTACAATCAAGATTTATCGTATAAATATATGCAATTATCACTTTTCTTGATACACAATTTAATCCATTTCTTTAATTCTATACATTTAAATTATAATAATAAAGTAATTAGTGAGGAATAATTTTAATAAAATAATTCACTATTCCTTCATCATGAAAATTATCTAAATTTCATAGTAATTTGAATCAGATACCAGTGTACATATTACTTATTATTATACTAATACTACTCATTATTTTTTACTGCATTGCTATATTAGTCATAACTGCTACTATTATACGACACTTAACACACATACTTTCTACATTATTGCTATAAATATTACCCACATTCCTCTAAATATAATATTTAATAAATCGCGTTTCATCATATTACGTTTCCCCTTCACCAAACTTGCAATCGTGACACGATCAACCTCACATCCAACCAAACGTTCAAACTTTTTCTATCTAATATGAAACGCGCGCACACACACACACACACACACACACATACATCGCGGCCGAAAACTCTGCCACGTGTTACCGACTTTTCTTCGAAACAATATGATACATCTCGACGGTACAAAAAACTCTGCCGTTCTGTTCGCGATTACGGAATCGTCGCCGAATTTCACTCTGGCCACGGAAACGGTGTACAACGGTGAAAAATCGCGATGGCGTCGCGACGCGGCCATTGTTAACCCTCCTCTCCTCTTCCATCGAACCGCCAAACTTCCCGTAATAACTCAGGGAATTCGTTAACTTGTCCCGGCATTCGCCAGTGTTCGTGACGTATACGAAAAACCTCGCCTTTTTCAACATGTGCAACCCCCACTGTTACAGCTCACGATGCTAAATCTGTTTGTTACTTCCGCTTGATTCACTGCGACCAGCGCCGCCCAGGTCTCAAAGTCGAAAGTTCAGTCCCGTGGAACGACAATAAGCCGCTCGTATTGTAGTATCGAATTCCCTCCCCAGTACGATCGAATCTTCCACTCGTACTTCCGGATTGTGTTTGCGGGCCTGGCAAGAGGGAAGGATGTTTTTTTCTTTTTTTTTTTTTTTTTTTTTCTTTTTTTTCGAACGGATCCATAGAGAAATCTCGCTCTTACCTTCTTGCTCGCGCTCGATTCTTTGTTTACTTTGCTATTCAATGCGCTGGTATTAAGTAAGAGTTTATGAGAATATTTATATTATGTTGGGAGAATTTTCGTTTGGATTGGACTTCTGTAATTGTATAAATAAATATTGGATTTCGAGATCGAAGATCCGTGTTTTGGGATCAGCTTTGTCCTCAAATGCTCAATTGTATGTAAATATTTTCAATTTGCCAAGTAATAAAGATTGTCTGTGAAGAAAATTTTGATAATTCCGATATACATGAGTATTGAATTGAAATTTTTCAGACTTCTAATAGATATGATTCAACAGTTGAAGATAAAAATTGAATCAGTCTCAAATACTTTCGAATTTTATATAAACCTCTTCTTTCCTAACTAATAATTCTCTCGTACGTCATATTCGTAATATATTTTGCATGATAATTCGAGCAACGTTTATCCAATTCATGAATAATCTTATACAGATGCAAAGAAGAAATTCAGCATTTTTTTAAATACAAAATTCGTATCGCAGGAATACTTTTACATATTTGAATTAAACATCAAATTTTCCGCCATACTGTTCTCATGCTTTCAAAAAAAAAAAAGAAAGAAATACAGAGAAACAATATTTGTCGAAACGAATTTCAAAAATCCCTTAAACTTATCGACTCGGATAAATAGATATATACTTTTCAAATATTTCGATCATCCTCGCGGTTTCGCTCGAAACCTTGAGAGATATTTCTCTTTTCCCCTCTAAGGAAACCAACACGTTTCCACGTGTTACACCGTAATAAAACTTTCAACACGGCGAATACACGCGTTTATTTACGGCATCAGGTGCATCCAAACTTGTAAAATATATATATATCTCGCTAAAAAGAAGACGGGCAATATCCTTCTTTGTCTGTTTCCGCGTACGAAATTTTGCAATTCTGATTATAGCTCGTGGAGCTTCGTGTGCCGTTTAATTTGCGTAAACCGTGCTCGCAGCTGCACACCCAGTTGTAAACCGAGGCTGGGGAAAGCTCGAGCGATAAAAAGAGAGAGAGAGAGAGAGAGAGAGAGAGAGAGAGAGAGAAAGAGAGAGAGGAACGAAAGCCGTAATTGATCGATTTGTTTCATGCCAGGTTTTCGGATTGGATGAAAATGTCAGAAATGAACGGTGGACCCCCGGCTCGCGTGAAATTTATCGCGCTCGAAACGTCGAATGGACGTTCCCCGAGCGCTGAAAATTTAGATAAGACTGGAAATTGACCGGTTTTAATTATCGCTATTAAAGGGGACCATCCGCGAAACTTTTCCTCGAGCCTGGAGGAAAATCGGATTGGCGTTATCTTCATTTGGGATTTAAATATATATTATACATGAAGTAAACGTGAAAAATGTGAGAAGTGTATTTAATATTGTTATGTGTTTATGTTTGTCGAATGAAAATTTGCCGTGGAATATTAAAATGAAATGTTATAATGAAACGTGTTTTAATATTATTATGGATAATTCCAGTGTATTTTTTCATTATTATATAGAAGGATGGTAAAATTTATATAAATTTCGTTGTTTATCATCGCCGTTGCATCGATTTCTAATTGAGAATTCTTTGATTGGAATTTTGTTAAATAACGAGGATATATAAATTTATACATTCTATTATTATAGTTTCTATTTTCTTTTGATTTGACTATGAATGAATCTTAAACTTCCAATATAAATGAAAAACTCGTCTCTATAGAAAGATACACGTTATTCGACGACATAATTTAAGTTGTCTCTGTTATTTTGTTTTGCACTTGAGAATATTCCTTTTTTTTTTTTTTATCAGTTACGTTATAGGTAACATTAATTCATCGAATAAGAGTTATTTGCAATTCATTGGGAAAAGAAAAAGAGACTAGGCGGAGGAAGAACTAACTGGATTCTGCAATTCTAATTGTGGTCAGGAATTGAAGCTTAGTTTGCTTAGTGCATGTTCGCACGTTGGCTGAAAATATCAGAATGAAATGGTAGATAGAAGTGCTCGTTGGTTATGAAAACAGTGAAAATCGAGAAAGAGGGAGAGACAACTATGTCTTCGGTAATTACAATTAACGAGAATATATCTTACCTCTGAATTTTCACACCAATTATCGAATTTAGAAAGGAAAAAAAAAATTGGATTTTAGATACGATTTTTATACAAATTTTGAGAATTAAAAATTCTTCGAAAAATGAGAATGATCCATTTATCTTCTAAAAGTGACGTTATCTAATAAAACTTTCACGGTTCAATCAATGAAAATTCAATAAATTACAATAAATTGAGTGCATATGATATCGTGCAGATTGTGATCTGCAAATAGATCTCAAATTGAGATGTATATATATTTTTTTTCTCGCGCGTCGAATAACAAGGTAAAAGAGCAGAAGAAAGCAAACGAAAATTGAGAACATCGCGATCCTCAAAAGCAGTCCCCAGAAACTTTCAACATGCACCATGTACCTGCCTACATTTCCTAGAATTTCTTTCAGTTCGAAATGAAAGGAGGAAATACTCCTCCAACTTTGCAGCTTTTTGGCTTTTGTGCGCCAAGAATTTTCATTTATTTTTCTTATACTTGTCGCAAATGTCGCCTGAAATATGGATGAAAAATATGTATAGATATTAAGTGTCGAAAAATGTTTAGGAGACTGATATACACATTTTTGTGTTTTCTTTTTTTCAATATAACGTATTTTATGATACATTTACGCATTGATAGTATTAATAGAAATTGAAAAATCATTCGTTTTTTTTTGCGAATTTACGAATTTAAATTTATGAAAAAGTGTATTTTATTCATTAACGATAATAAATAAAGTATTTATTAAAGTTTTGAAACAAAATAATAGGCAGTTATAATTTTATAATTGAATTTAAATTAAAAGAATTAAAAGAAAGATTCTTTCCAAGGAATATATAATTGTGAAACGAATTTTAAATTACAAGCATTTTATGAATCGAAAGATTAAAATAACAATTCGTCATTATTTTTTAGTTTCGAAAACTTTTTAAAATGTACATTCCAGTTACTCTCCCATTGACACCTGTATTTACTTTGAACAAGACCAGTTGAATCTGTTGAAAAAACATATCTTTTAGAACGTGTACACAGAACTCCATTGCTACGTATTTACAATTCTCTCAATAAGCTTTAACTTTGCTAGAAAAAAAAAAGAAAAAATCAAATATAAAAACATTTTATCGATTTTAATATTTCATAAAAAATTGCATCTTTTTTTTTATCTCAAACGTCATTACGATTACAATGCTATTTTGCGACAATACGTGATACTGCATAAAGAAATATTGATGGCGCAAATATTAAAATAAAACTCCCATGAAAAGTTATTTCCCTATCGTATTTTCACATTTTATAGCGCATATACACGTGACAATTTTTTTTTTATATTTATATAAAAAAAAATATAATAAAAAATCTCTATAATGCAGAACATGTTTTAATATTTATTCGTTGAAAAATAGTTGAGTAGCATAAAATCGATACAATATCGTGTTCGTTTTCATCAATGCACAAGGTATATTATGTGTCACTCATCGAGTCATAATCGTAAAAAAATGTGTTCCACAAAATATTTTCAAATTAAGCTTAATAATCTCTAAACGATAAAACAATATTTTTGTATTAATTATTGCATAATTATTTTTATTTATAAAATCAAGAAAGATAAAAATAATCGAGAGTATTTCAAAGATTCAGATATTATTATATTATTGGATAGCATTGAATGTGAGAAATTTAAAATTTAAAAGTTTGCAAAAGAATATTTTTTAGATTAAATTCGGTATATCGTGAAGTAGGTAGATAAAAAATAGAATAAATTTTAGTTGGGAAACTAGTATTCTATTTTCTGAAAGAAATTTCAAGTCTCATTCTGGTCACGTGACTCAATAGAGAAGAGTACGGAGTTTACTATTTCCAAGTTTTTGAAAAAAAAGTTCTTTCGATTTCTTTTCTTTCACATAAATTATTGCATAAACTGTGCAACTTGAAACAAAGTTTATTGAAATTTTTCTGAATATATAGAATAAAAATAATTTCTTCTTTCTTCGAGGATTTGATATAAACTTCAAGCTTTAATAGGAGAGCTAAGATTGAGACAATTACAATAAATGAATTCCATCTTTTTCACTGAATATGATCAAATAAAACATACATACATAATTGCTATAATTTTTCTTTTCTGTTCATATATAATTGTTAGATTGATTGATAAAAATTCTTGACTGTATTGTTTTAATTTTAATTCTTGATATGATCCAAATTTGATCCCATTTTCTAAATGAAATCTCTTGTATCAAGCGCATAAGTTCTCGAATAATGAATTTTTGGGATAATAGATAGGTCATGTGGGATTACAATACATTAATGAAATATTATCACGCAAATCGATAATGATTGATTATATTAACAATATAATCATTATCCTCAACGAAATTCATGCAAGTTGATCTCTTCCAATCAATAATTTCTTCAAATAAAAAACTATCCTTGCAATCTCTAAAACTTAAACTATCCTATGATCTAAAGTTAATTTTTCAATATACATATATATATATATATATATATTTAAAATTAAACTAAAAAAAAGACACACATTGAAAAATAAAAATTCAAAGAATTCGCAGAAGATAAAATAATCCAATCCGAATCAATTTTAACGCCACAATTATACACAGGATCACAATATGTGAAATATACGGAAGCAACATTCTACGCCAATTAATCCTCCTCCAGGTCACGGCAGTGTCCCCCTTTTCCAGTGACAAAGGCTCGCGATTCCCGTCGAAAAGATAATATGGCCGGTAAAATATCAGCCGGATGTTTCCCAGAGTAAGGGAGCCTAAATCAGCCCGCGGAGTTTCGCCCCTATTCGCCGGGGCGTCGAGCGACGTCTACCTACTTCCCCGTAGCCGGAAGCTAGCACGTAATAAGAGGTCTCATCCTGCAGCGACATCAAGAAGCAGCAAAAGCTCGATTCTGTTTTAATATGAATGACGTATACGGTTCAATTGCTCGGGGCTTTAATAGGTCGAATCGTCGATAATCCGGGGTAAACGGGGGTACGTCAGCGGAAAATACAGGAAATAGGGGGAGGGGAGGTGGGTGTGTATGTTCTCTAGGAAGAAGGGAGGGATGGGGGGATGAGAACGTGAAAGAAAGTGGTATGTTGATCGAGGGTGTGCGAAGGAGGGAGAGATGGATGAGGAGAGAGAGGGGGTGGTTGGAAAGCGTGAGAGAAGAAAAATTGTACGGTGTGTATGTTTGAAATGGTGTGAAACGTTTACATATGCACGTGGTTTGTGTGTGTGTGTGTGTGTGTGTGTGTGTGTTGGCTGAGTGGGAGGCGGAATAGGTTAGGGTGGAGGGGAGCGAGAGGAATTGTCATTCGGTGGAATTGCAATTTCTCGCTGACGCGTGCTGTGCAACCTCCGGCGCGAGGAGTAAAAGCGGACTAATGATGCACACTAGACTTAATGCTCCGTTCCTGTTCTCATTTCCCACAAAGGTGCGAGCTGCCTGCGGAATGTCAGCCTAGAAGTAGTTCCGGAGATAGCGGAACGTGGTCAGAAGGTGATTCTCCGCTGCCATTACAATCTCGAGGAGGCGCCCCTTTACTCCCTCAAGTGGTACCGCGGCAGGTACGAGTTCTACCGTTACACACCGAGCGAGGAGCCGTCGACCAAGATCTTCAATGTTACCGGGATTTACGTTGACGTGAGTGTCAATCCATTTTTTTTTTTTTTCCGTTTCCTTTTTGCGCGCCTTTGCACGATAATTTAATGGAAAGTATTTGTAATATCTATTACGGTATTTATTGTACGAAATCAATCAGCTCTCTCGCTTTCTCTCGTGTTTATAATTATTGATTGAGAAATTATTAAAAAAAAAAATTATGGAAATAATATCGTTAATATTAGATTAGATTACAATTGTTATTAGATCATTATCGCACACGAGGCAGAGCGTTATCTACAATTTGAATAAATTTAATCAAGCATTATATTACTTGCAATTTACACGTTAAACATATGTAAATACGTACATTACAATTTATAATTAACAGCTCGATTAATCAGCCATCATCATTTAAGACTTTTAATCGATAACACACAAATATCCATTTAATAATGAATTCATTATATACAATTAACCTTTCGTCATATGAATAATCACATCAGTCAAACAGAAGTATCACAAAAGTTTACAATCAAAATTACGAATAATCCAATTCCCATTATATATACACGCAAATCGTCAAACAAGAAATATTCTTGGATTAACGATACACTACGTTCAACAAGAAATTACAGACAATCCAACTCCATAAAATAAAATAAAATAAAATAAAATCTACAAGCAAATTTCAAATTCCTTTTCGATAAAACTTATCATAAATCAATCGTGAAAAGGAGGTTTCGCCAAAATAAGCGAATCAATCCTTTGTTTTCGATGAGAATATTTCGAAGAGGGTTGGGATGGAGGGTTGTGGTCCGCATCAATCGTCGAAACAACAAACAACGGTGGATGTGACGCGGGATTAACCTTCCGGTTGGCCAGGAACGATCCAAATATGTGGTTTCATCGCACAAGCGTGCCGTGCGACGCTTGTTAACAGCATCCTTGACCGCTGTAATCGCCGTAAAACAGGCGGCTTTTATCATCGTTCGAACATTTCCGCGCGATCCCGATGTTTGCACGCGTTTCCGGTTCCCATTTTGGTTCCGCGCAGGCCGCCGCCATCATGGCGCTGCTCATACGCGGCTGAAAACCAACCATCTCTCCTCTGTTGTTGTTTTCGTTGTTCCCGTTATTTTGCCCGTCGAACGAACAATGGCGAATATGGAATGGTATCGTCGCTTTTACGTTTATCGGCCAGACGCATATGCATCTGTTCTCCGTAATTCAGAGCGTTTTGTACTCATGTGTGCGCTTGTGTGTTGAAAGATGATTCGTATTCACAAGTTAATTTTATACAGATATAATATAGATTGGTAATGATTGACGAGGATTTATGTGTTTAGTTGTTTCGTTTATTTAAAAGTTTATTTATCTTTAATAGTGAATATTTGATATTGTTGTCAATAAAAAATGATAGATATCCATAGATTATTTATTCATTAGAATAGGTAATATGCATCACGTTGAATATTTTATTGAATATAGATTGGTATGATACTTTTTTTTCATCTTCAAATTTGTAAATTTGTAATTTTTTAAAAATTTCTTAACATCTTCCAAGTCTTAATTTGGCTATATATTATATTTTTTTTAATTACATTAAAATTAGATATTCTTTAATTTTAAAGTTCATTCGATATTCCTTTTGAGGGAATATATATTCTAACAGATCTAGTTACAAAAGTAGTGACAGTAATTGAAAATTCGTATCTCGATACGAGCATATACATCCACGAATTTCGCTGTCGTTGAATGTCTCTCTGTTAATTTGTAAAAACCTTAATTCGCGATGGCCATTTCGCATGGCTGCAAAAGGTTTGAACGAAAAACATTGTTCGACACGTGAAGGAAATATATATACCCACATCGTACGTTCATTTTAACGGTATCAGCGAGTTTTGAACTTTTTTACTTACGCACTCTATCATACATCGTGACGAGAGCTTTTGTATTTTCGTTTTTTCTTTGTCTCTCTCTTTTTTCTTCCTAGTTGGATAACCATTTTTCTCTTTTGAGCACTTCGAGAGCTGATATAACGAGTTGACGTTATTTTTTTTTTTTTTTTCGTATATTTGTTTGTACAGTTCCTTTTTTCTTTTTTTTTTTTTTTTTGCTTTTTTATTGAATATGATATATATGATTCGCAAAATTGCTTTAGGATAAAGCGTATAAATGTTTTTATGATATTTAGAAAAATGCGGTAAAAGCTTAATACAGAGCTGAGTCTGAATATTACAGGCATAATCTACTGTGAAACATGGCGAGAAAGCGTATGGCGTAAAGGTATATTGCAATATCGGATATTAGAAAATTAGTATTTAATCATTGAATAAATGTGAAACTGAACATCCATTAAATGTATATCGTAAAATACATCTTTTTTTCATTATAAAACCAAAGATTTCTTTAGTTACATAAAAATTTTTATTCTTCATTTATCTTCAAACCAAAACTTAATAAATAATTCATTGATCTCCAATAATAACAATCAATTTCATAGTCAATTTATATAATTTAAAATCTTCTTAAAATTCTTAAATAACGAAGAAGATGATTACACAATAATTCACAAAGAAATAAGAGTTTAATTGAATTTCTTTAAAAAAAGAATACTAAACCTCATCCATTGTACATGTTCCCTAATACACATCTTAACAAATCAGAGAAGAAAATTCAAGATTCCATAATGAACAATTATTTCCACAGTTTCCTAGCCGCTCAGCATTCATCAAATGCACCTAACACACATAAATCAAACGAAACTTGATGAAAAAAGCCCTCTCCTCCTTCTTCGTTTCTTTCATCCCCGTTAAAAGCCACCCTCTCCCTTTCTCTCTCTCTCTCTCTTCCACTCCGCGTCCAACGGCATATCTTCCTTCGTTATTTAAATCCCGCTAATTATGCATATTTTTCCTTTGCCTGTAACGATGAAACGATCTTCCACCACTATTCTCGGGGGAAGGCTCCTGCCCCGCCTTCGCCGCTATCTCGCCCCCGCGTGTCTCGGCCTTCGCGCTCGCTTCATCGAGCCAATTTACTCGAGTGCAGGGTAATTCCTGATAAGATGACGATTTTCTCGAGTGCTCCGCTCTGCGTTGCCTGGTCACCGGAGAAACATTTAAGGGAGGGGGGGGGAGAGGAGGGGAGAGAGAAGAAAGAAAAAGAAAGAAAGAGAGCCTCTTTGCAGCCTTTGTCGACTTCAACAAACGGTCCCGCCGTCTCTTTTAATATAGAATATAGGACGAACGTTTAATATTTCGTGACACGACGGATGTCCCCAGAGGTAATAATCTCGAACCGGTATATATATATATATATATAGATCCGGATGTTTGAGACGTGTAGAGCTGCATGGATATCGATTAGCACGCGATCAGGTGAATTTCTACGCTCGTATGCACGTAGAATGGTTGGTGTGAAATTTTATATTCGGGCGTGAAATGCGCGAGAAAACGTTTAACATCTTGGGGGAAGGGAGAGGGGATTGTTCGATTTTAAATAAGAGTTATAAAAGTCTTTATCGAGGTGATAATATAATTTTATAACAGCTGGTTGGTTATGGTTGATATAAAAGTTTTCGGTCGATTTTTGATGTAAAGTTGTAAAAAATTGTAAGAATATGAAATGATATCGTTCTGATCTGTTTGAAAAATAGGGAAGGTATTGGTAGGGCACGTTGTTTGATTTCGAATGAATTTCTTTTAAACTTAATAAATTGATATGGATCATTTGAAATTTTGTTAATGATTTGTTTTTCCTGTCAATATTGTTTCAATTAAATAATAATATATATTGTTCATGCTTTTGCAAAATTTGCTTTATTTGTTAAATATCCTGACAGATATATTATTTATTTAATAATCAATATCGGTTAAAAGCTTATTCAAAATTGCGCGTTTCATATGCATTCGTAAAAATATTTTCTCGTTGCTATCTACTAAAAGGTTTTTAATTACGTTGCATATTATTAATAATTTTCAATTTTAATCTTTATCATTTTTTAAATATTTGAAGTTTTTAATATAATAAATCAAATTAATATATTACGTATGCCGATAATAATTAAATTGAGCGTAACGTCGAATAGAAAATAGAATATTCTATGTAAATGAGAATTAAAAAAAAAAAAAAAAATGAACAACAAAACAATTGTTTCTCGATTAAATAACGTTATCAAAACTGTTAATTCGGTAAATTGCAACGAGCAAATTGAATTCTCATTGGGTTTGTAGGTTCGCTTTAAATAATGAGCTTTCATTCGAAAATTTCGATCATCCAATAACAGTTACCATTTCGAAATACAATCGTTAATACTAATTTACGTATTAATTATCCATAGATATATATGCTCACATTCGTGTAGATTGGAAAAACAAAGAAATCTATCTGATTAGATCGTCACGTGTAATAATGATTTTATATTATTTATTAGTCATTATCAGCTTGTCGAACATTGCGTTGTCTGAATAATGTAGAAAGCTGTTGAATCAGATTACAACAATAATAACGAGTACCAAAATTAATTTTCAATTGTTATTATATTATGGAACATTAACATTAATATCTGTGTATCTATTAACATTAATTATATTATAAAATAGAAAACCATTGATATGTTAATACACAAGATATTAATATTTGAATAAGATTGATAAATACTTTTTTTAAGCACCAATAATTTTTATTAATATTAAAGTTAGAAAAATGTATTCTTTTTAATTTGATAATATTACAATTGTTAAATGTAGGATATATCAATAACATTTAGAGATAGAGAATTATATTTATACATAATTCACAGGAATAAGGAATTAATGATTTACTGGGGAAAATATTTGACAAAAAAATCGTTGAAAATCCAATATTTATGCCTGACAGTCATGATATATGGTATTGCATAACCTGGAAGGTACAGCACTGGCATGAAAGATCTCTTGAATTGATGTGTACACTCTAAAAGTCGGATTTCAAATGGATTCTGCAATAAAATATAAGGAAGCGAAAGGATTTAGAGTCAATCCGTTTCGTCTCGTGATACTTTTATATATATCGAATTATATTATTATTTAAACAATTGTGACAGTTGTATACGAAATAATATACATATAATAATAAATAAACTAGAATCGTCATTATCAATTTATAATTTAAAAATAAATTGTAATTAGACGAAGCTAATAATAATTATACACATTTAATATATAAATAGTGATTTCATTTATCTATATACAAAATTTAATAAAATTATTTGTCCTTCATTATTAATAGTCATAAACAAAACGTTACGTAAGAATATTTTATATAATATTCATTATTTCATACTATATTGTATTATGAAAACATGGTTTCAAATAGAATGTTACAAATTGCATATCTTAAATTGCATTAGATATACACGATATTATTATTAAATTTCATCATATTGACACGAGGAAATTCAAATACAATCGATGATAATTAAATTCAAATTATTAGAAAATTCTTCTACACTGAACTACCATTACAATTCTTCTACATTGAACTACCATTATTAACACCTGAATTTCAAATCAACGACAAAATTAAAAAAATAAAAGGAATCAAATCATTCACGCAAATTCCTCTAAAAAAATAACAGAACCAATTATTTCCACTCGATCGAATATCGATAAAACAAAAAAAAAAAAAATACACATCACAACTTAATATCACAACTCGATCTTCCATTTCAAAAACAAACTTAAATACAAACAATACAAATGAACCGTATTCAATTCCAAACGACAACGAGACAAACTAATACGAAACTCTCCTATCAAACAATCAGAACCGAAATTTAACTGTGAAGTTTAACTCGAGCCGGTCTACGTAAATGTATTTATCGTTGATTCCTGCAACGTTTTCGCGATAACGTGGCGATAACGCCAAGGCTGATACATCCATTTGCATTCACTTTGCACACACGTTGCTCTGTTTCAGGAGGAGAACTCGAACAAGAGCCAGGTAACCCTGCGCGACGTCAACTTCGCCCTCTCGGGTAAATTCAGTTGCGAAGTTACGGCGGACGCGCCGACCTTCTCCACGGCCAGCGGCTCGAAGAATCTTACAGTAGTGTGTAAGTACATGCTTCACGACATTACAGAGTATCGCGGAGAACTCGACGTATTCAGCATGCTCGGCTCTATCCCTCGCCAACCACCCCCTTTTCTCCCCGATGCACGCGAGTCGCGCGTGTACGGCATCGCAAGTCACCGAACTCTTGCTCTTGGATACAGGCTGTTTCATTTATTTCGTTTTTATTTGCTTTTTATTCCTTGTCTAAAGTTTTCCACGTTTATCGTTTTCCATTTCGATAATAACTTACGAGTGGTAAAATTATAATCTTGAATTGGTTGAATTAATAGGATAATATGGAAGGTGAGAAATGTTTTATAAGTAAAGGGAATATATTTTGAATATATTTTGTATATTGTATTTATAAGAATCTTATATTTATATTTTATAAATGTATCGAAAGTTTTTGGTTTTTTTTTAAATTGTGCAGTATCTAGGGAAAACAGTATTTCTTGAAAAAATTGATCTGTAGATATCCAATTGATTCTTTATAATCTTATTCTTGCAAAATTTAAACTTTTCAAAATGAGAAAGGATAAAATGCAATGCGAGAAGACACTGTTAAAAATTTAATAATTATAATAATGTCTTCTACGTTTCTTTTTTTTAAATTCTTTTATTCGATTAGAAAATGTCTTTTACCTTGTCTGGAGGCAAGATAGATAATTTTCTCTATGTTGAAACGAGTGGCATTGTATTCGTACACAATTCTAAAAAAAATATATAATAGGTGAAATTCCGCACACAATGGGCAACGTGTTTCCCTTTAAATTCTTTCCCCAATATTTTCCAATTCTTTTCACCTTCGCGTACACAAAGATCTATAGCCTGGTTCACTTTCTAGAACCACTCTGTGCATGGAACAGACTTCACCAAGTCCTACATACGAAACAAAGTTATAGTCTCGCTTCGAACAATTCCAGGAAAAGCAACCCATTTCTCTTTCATTTCCGCACCTATTATTGTAAATTATTTCGTATTCTTCTTGTGAAAGCGAATGAAATCTCGTATAACTATGATTGGATCATTTAAGATTGGAGCGAAATTAAAGATTATATTTCTATTTCGTGCAATATGTTTCAAAAAGAGATAATAACAACGAAGTTTGATTTTATCTTCATATTTCCATTATATATATTTTATTAATTTTTTATGATTGCAATTTTTATCTTAAAACATAGCTTTCATAATTTTTCCATAACGTTATGATTATTATACTCGTATAATTATAGAACAGTTTTCATGGAAAAATTAAGAGATAATTTTTTCTTTCTTCTATAAATTCATCTTACAATAAAGATACTCAAAAATATTATTATAAAATCAAATATATTTTTCTATTTTTAATTATTAAAAAGTTATTGCAAAAAGAATTAATACAATAACATAGAAATATCAATAATCCTTGTCCCAACTAGCACAAGTAAAAATTCCTCGAAATTCAGTCGAGAAATTCAAAAATTCCTCAACCAAAAAAAACGTTCGAAACTTCACAAAAAGTCGGATACAATAACGCAAACCTAGCCCGACCTCCGTACAGACAAAAAATTCCCCGATTCAAAATTCAAAAATACCTAAAATTCCTCGACCGAGGATAAATCAGATTAGAACAACTGCATTCAGGAACACCCTGTAGATTTGCATCCCTCCCCGCCTTTCCTAGTTCCACTTCACCAACGCGCATTCCTCTTCACCAGTGTTGAATCCACACGAATTTCCGTGCGTACACCGAGGAGAAAGTTTCTCCTTGATAGCGTCATTAACTCTGTTCGCGTTTGATTCGAACTGGTCGCACCCCCTTCTAAAACCCCCGTGAATCGGCTTCGTTGTCGCGAACGTTTCCTCGCACACATACACACACACATACACACGCACATCACATATACTACGTGAAACTGGCTCTCACGTAAATTCGCGGAGTGTTTCTAATTTCCTCGAGCACGCCGCGGCGAGATCAAAGGAGTACTTCTGGGGTTAATCAGTGCACGCCACAGGATCGCGAGCACGTTAACGGGTTTCTCGAATTCACAACGATATTTCCGCCATTCTTATTTCTCTCGTATTTTTCTCGTGGAATATCGGACGATGATTTATTATTAGATGGTTGTATACGAAACAACCGATTTCGTAGATGTTTACGTAATTATTAGAACGTTAAATTGCATCGAGTTGTTGATTCAAATGTGGTTTTATATTAATAATATAATTGATTCGTTGTAGAAACGAATGCTATAATTGAACTATGGATAATTGTGTGAATTTTGCGTGGAATTGTATGTTGACGATTGTGATTTTTCTCTGTAGAGGTTTAAAAATATTTGCCAAGAGTATAATTTTTACATCAAGAATTAACAAAATATATTTTTCTCGTGTTTGTAAATAACGAAAAGTGATAAATAATTAAAGATATGCATAGATAATTTAATAATATTCAATATATTTATATATATATATTGGATCTTAGTAGTTGATAATCACGTGGCGCTAGTATCGCTATTGTTATATTATCATAAAATTTATGAAAAGATTATATTAAAACAATAAATAAATAATTTGTCATTGATGTGAAAATTTTAAATTGGTAAATATAAATGTGAAAAATAAATTAGGGAGGAATTATTAATAAATCGATACAAGAATTTAATTGTAATAATGTTAATTTTGCTTTTCGACAAGAATATCGAATATATTTAATCAAGCTGATTGACGTTATTTTTTTAATAAATCTATAAAACGTTAAAACTTGAATCTTCAATCATTTCATCTGCAATAATTTAATACATATCGAAATTACATTTTTACATCTTGCGTTACTGAATGTTGAATTTCTGTTCTGAATATAATTACATCGAGAGATGTTTAATTGCAGGAATAATTAAAAGTAAAATATAAGAGAGGATGTGGAAATAGAGCATGAAAAATGAAATATGAAATGCATCTCTCTTTTTTTGAAATTATTGAGTGAACGATACGATGTGTGCACTTGTACAAAAAGTAAGACAAAAATTAAACTATTCATAATAAATATTGATAATTAAATAATATGATATAAATTTGAATCATAAATATGAAGAATTACAATATTAATATCTATATTTCTTTTTTGGAATTAATAATTAACATTTCAAGTGTTTTCAAAATATTTGCCTCTCTTTGCAAAGTATTTGGATATTCCTTGAAACGATTTGCCATAAAAATATTAATCAAGTTTCAATAAGATCGTTTTTTCTGCTCGTTCGCGAAAGTTAATTGATAATTTTATAAAAATTTCAATCAGGATTACAATAGGTCGATATCGTTGGTTCATTGTTTCGTAAGAGTGCGTTAGCCGCGTGTCAATTTATTCATTGTGGAAGTTTAGTTAAAACTTCAAATCTGAGAAGTTGATAGAAGCGAAACTTTCCGGTGAATGTTGCGTGCATAAATATTGGAGCAAGGAGTTTCGTGCAAACGAATACACGGGGACGAAGAAAGGCTGAACTTCGAAAGACAGTAAATACGAGAAGACGCACGAAACGAGAGGCGTTTCCGACTTCTCAAAGATTAACAATGTGAATAATATGATTTTTGAAAATGAATTTTCATCGTATTAAATTCATTTCAAACTGGTGTGAATTGAAATTTCCTCTAACGAAATTTAAATCTAAAATATGATTTATGAATCTTTGAATCCTCTTCCTTGATTTTAATCTCTTAAAATTAATACTTTCTGTATTATATTCTCAAAGACTTGAAGATTATTATCGTGCAATTAATTATTAATCTTTATTATTGAATATTATTGAATAATGTAAAATTATTAATCACCTAAAAAGTTGGCATGTACAATGTAATTAACGTTATAATTTAATTTTCATTCAAGAATATTTCTAAAAGAAACATGTATTCTAAATAAATATAAGAGAAGAATAAAAAATGATTATTTTTCTTTCTAATGGTTTTAATAAATTCATTGGCAAAAGGTTAAATTAACAAGATAAATAATACCAGAGTAGAAAATTTTAGAATAGTTAATACATAAATGAACACAAGTTCTTGTTTACGATAATTGAGATAATAATGTTCTACATATAATATTTGATAATAGTCCAATATTCTATAGTAGTATTTGGAAATAATATTCGTAACAACAATAACGATACTTGATAATATTGAAATCTCGGTTGTATTAATATTCGAAATGCTATTAAAATACATTCTTTGGCTGATGATCTATGCTATTTATAATACAAATTCTACAGTCAAATATAATAATAATCTCTTATATTTTGGTTAATTTAGATCTCAATCTTTACAAAAATATTTTTTAAAATTTTATAACAAAAATTAAATGAATATTTCTCAAACATTCTATCATCTTTCAGAAATTAACTTGTTTCAATCGATTATAAATTTTTATAAAAATCTTCATGAGTTAAATTTCTTATTTTCTTTTCATTTTTCATATCTACGTTATTATATATCTTTCTAGAATATTTATTTCTAGAGTTTGTATTGCCACAAAAATTTTAATTTCTGAAATAATAAATTAATTTTTAATAAGAAACAGGTCTCAAATATATTAAAAAAATCAAGCTTAATTAATGTATCCTACGTGTTTACAATATTCAGTTACCTAGAAATGATTCCTTATAAAAACTCATTTGTAAGGAATCCTCTTTTAATTAAATTCGAATTTTTCGATCTGTTTATCGCGAATTTTTTTATTCGAAAACTCGAAACCAAGTTCTATTTGCCAGTCTGTGCGAGAGGTCAGAGAAATCTCCAATTTATTGCGAGCAATTCCGATATTGAAACTCGAATCCCTGTGGTGGCTGCGTTTCGGTTCCTCTTCTCGAGGAATTCTTCATGCCCAGTCAATTGTCCTGGCAAAAACTCTTTCATATCCCTTTTTTTCTTTCTTTTTTTTTTTTTTTTTTTTTTTTTATATTTCTTCCATCAACCGTCTTACAGATAACGCATCTCGAGAATTCGTTATACGTTATTTGCAGGGAACGAGATCAGATACCGAATATAACTTGAAATCGAGCGGAATGTTATTCGATCAGAATTTCGTTTGGAAGGGTTTGTGAACTCGTTTTATAAAGGACCACGTGTCTATCACGTTTTCCATCTTCATCCTTTGCATTTTCAAACGAAAAGGCATCTATACAGTTTCCACGTTTGAAAGATATCTGTATCTTAGATACTTGGATCTTATGGAAATTTTGTTTATTGTTGTTGATAAAAAAGATTGTATTTTTTGTGAAGATAAAAAATAAATTAATATCGTGATTATTCATATTTTTGGAATTGAAATAGAAATAGAAATTCTGAATGAACAATTTAGAAAATAACTATTTCTTTATTTTTCGAGAAAGAAGTTTTGTACTTTTAATAAAATCAAATTTATTTATAAAATGCAAACTGTATAGAATTATTTTGATAATTTATCTAAATCAAATTAAATTATGAAATGATTAAAACTTAATTCCAATAAATTCACTGCTCAATAATTTGTCAATTCTCCTACAACTCTGACCAATAATTATATACAAATGCTTTTATTTTAAATTACTAGTATAGATTGTTAATTGATTAATCAATTATTCTATCGCAGTGTGATGTGATTATACTTACGTGCAATTACACTTATTTTGGAATGAAACACGTAAACGAGCTTTGAATAATTTTATGTTAATTTAAAATGAAATCATGGACGAAACTATGAAACGCATTTACCTTCATTACGTTAATGGATAATGGTTAACTTTAACGCTTATTTTAAGCGAAAATATTAAACACAATGATCATCATTTATTTCAAGCTAATGATGCAACATTGTAATGAATAATCTTTTTTGATTGACACGTGAATAAACTGCAGAAATGCAGATAATTGCATTTAAATGGATGTGAATGTACTAACGAAAAAAAATGAAACTAAAATTAAAAAAAAAATAGCGAAAAGCAAGTAATTAATTGTTATCAAAGACATAATGAATAAAGCAGTATAAATTGTGTATTAATAATCTAATTTAATTATTACGTTAATAACGCATTTCGAATATAATAAATTTCATATTAAATTTCATTTGTTTATTAAAATATTAATTTAAGTTAGAACTATTGCTTGAACAACACTATTTATTTCTCGAAACAAGGAATGCAAGGTAGAATAGAATGCACGATGCTTGGCAGCGGTTGCCCTAGAATTTCTGTAATCCAGCAATTTGCTGGGACCGAGTACAGTGATTTCGTAAAATGCACGATTCCAGTAAGCTTCAATGAGAAGACGATCTCGTGGAATGCGAAGAAATAGTATAATAAAAAGAATTTTACTATTCCTTGTCGCATTTAAAAAACTTCAATGGAAAATATATTAAATCAGAATACGTATTTTATTTCGTAAAAAACTTTGCGAATATTTTTAAGGTTGATATAACTTGATAATTTAGAAATTTTATTTCCGAAATTCTTTCTAATTTACGTAAAAAAGTAATTAAGAATAAATTGCTTAATTTGAATAAAGATATTTTTATTCCATATTTAATTAAATAGAATAATATTTATATATTTATATATATAATATATATTTGTATATTCAATAATTATTCGTTCATGCTATTATTATTCAATTAGTCAATTAGAAATTCTCACAATTAAATTTTTCACTTATTTCCAAGATTTTCTTCTTAAATTTATTCCAACAACCATTTCTATTATTCCATACATTTCTATACATATCTCTGTAACAAGTATATTTTAAAAAATAAATTCTTAATAAATATATAATCTAACGAACATCCATCTATTCTTACATTAATATTCAAATAAATTTAAATACTGTATCAAATCTACTCTAATATAGACGAATAAAGCAAACGCAAAATTTTTCCGTTTCGATAAACTGCATTAGAGAGATGCGTTTATACGAACATCTCCATCCATCCATCCGAAAGAGTGGCTTAAAGAAATATAAGAATCAAGGAATTTATGATAATTCTGATGCGTCTTCTTGGTCGCTTCTTCGAAATGGCCTATGAATTTCAAGCGTATGCGGCAAGAATATGAACGTTACCATGGAAAATATTCCTGGCTACGTACGCTCGGAATACTCGTGCCACGTTCTCATCTCCCCTGCACGTGGATCGGCATTTTTATCCCGGATTTCGGCCATTCCGCAAACAATTACGCAAAATTGATTTTTATTAAATTCGTCCAACCGTCTACGTGTAATGTATTCGATGCCGCGAATGAAATTGCCCACGATTTCTATTCAACGGGCAGTTGCTTCCACGGAGGGAGGACTGGTTAAATCGCGTGAATGGTAGTTTCACAAACTTTGAGAATTGTCCTCTAAAGAAAATATAAAGGTATGATTGTGTGCTTTAGAAGTTAGATGACTGTTATATTCGGTAAAAATTGAACTTGGAATGTTTCGAATAAATTTACACAGGATATGAATGTTATTAAAATAATTTTAGTGTAATTTTTGTTGATATATTTATAGAAAAATATTGTGATAATAAAATTGTATTTTTCAGTTTTATAGAGTTTATTTTATTTTAAGAATTTATCACTTCTTAATCAATGCTTATAGATAAAAAAATATATTTGTTTGCATATATCATTGCTTATTAAAATTGTAAAAGAGGAACTCGCAAATTTTTCATATTAAGTAACCATTTATCGATTTATTGATTCATTATATTTAAGTATTGTGTGGAAAGTGGAGAGGAGAAGGAAAGGGAAGATCGATGAATGTCTGACAGGGAATAATAGAAACTTTTGCAATGGGAGCATTATAAGTAGTTAAAGGATTTCTGGAATCAGCAAGTATGTTAGAAGAAAATGGCGGTGCAACGAGGAACTATTCTTTGCGTGCACGCTGAACTTTAATCAATTCTCATACTTCAAGTTTCGAACTTCTTAGTTAGAACGAATTAGTTAGAACGAATTTCAAGAAAGCTAGTGAATAATTAAAGGGAATAAAAGAATACATTTTATGGAAAAATTATTTTTTATTATAATATCTTTGTGTCTACATTTTTAACCCCTTTCTATAATACTTTAAATTTCAAATCTTTTTAAATTAAAATTCTAAAAGAATTAAGATAATTTAATAATCGTTTATTATACTTATTGTCACGATTTACAGTTTTTTCGTCAATAATAATTAAATAAATAATTTATATATTCAAAAAACAAAAGAATTAAAGTATAAGTTTTAATTTTGTATTACAATAATGATATTGTAAAGCAATACACATACATCCATTTAATATATAATATTTTTATTAACTCCAATAAGGTTTCTCTTCAAATAACTTTCGTTCAATTTTTACATACAATAATGCTATAGTCTCTTTGCATCCAGTCAACTGTGCAATCACTCGGTTCCATTTGATTCGTTGACAGTGCTCGAGCGAGGTGGAAGGTTTAAAAACCAATTTTCGAGCGATTTCGTTGGCCAGTCGTTACGTTTAACCGGTCGATAAATACGTTACGACATTTCAGATAGGTGAGAGAAAAGAGAGAGAGAGAGAGAGAGAGAGAGAGAGAGAGAGAGAGAGAGAGAGAGACAGACAGACAGAGAGAGAAAAAAAATAGTAAAATTAGTTAATGCAATTCCAAGTCGCCGCATCGTACAGGTAGACACGCAATTACAAGTTCACACTTTGACGAGACAAAAAACGAATTCAGTCAACAGTTTCGTAATGAATTAACTGCATCCACGTAATTGGTGACAGAGAGTTGTTCCATCGGGGAGAAACATTTCGTTCTATCCATGTATTTTTCCTGTTTCGACTAGGTATCAACAGAAATGACAACGCAATTAAATGTGCACCGTGATTAAAAGTGCGATATCTTCTTGGTATAACAAGCGTATCAAAGTTCAGTATCATTGTAATTGCTATTATTTCGATTTATTCCAGAGTGCTGCATTCCATTTCTTTTTTCTGCTCGAATATTGAATATCAATTTTAGCTTTAGCTTTTATTTGTTAAATACGATTATTTGTTAAATGAGTTTTTGTATTATATATTTAAAGTTATTATAACCAGAATTGTGTTGCAAAAGAAATTATGGATTGATTACATAATTATTTCAAATCTGAAAAATATGAAGTATACAATAAGAAAAAATAAGATTATGAAACACAGTCAAATATTTTTTCATTACATTGTTCTCAAATAAAATTCTCTTGTTTCATATTATCACATTCAAAAACCTAACAAGACCTCTTTTACATTTATTTTTCCTTTCAATTCAACAAAATTAACTTAATAACATTATCTCGATTAATAAAACACTTGTTTTTTTCATTTTTATTTCTCGAGAAGAGTTCCCTAATCGAGCAATAATATAATTTTCCATCGCAATTTCGTTATATCTATCGAAGAAAAACAAATTTTTTAGAATTCAAAAAATTAACAAAATCGAATTAACGACCGATAATTTAATAATCATACTTCTACCAGCCATCGTTCATTCACTGTACGCCAAAATCAATAATCTTTTACGCGAAACTGTGCATTTTATACGTGCCTTTGACCACCACCACCACCACCACCGGTAGTTTATATCTTTTGCCATTACACCCCCGGTGTGGATTAAACAGTTGTTGACCAACGTGACACAACGCAAAACGTGCAGCGTGAGAGCAATTTTGAAATCGGGCAGCGATAAGCGAGCAACAAGATTGATGATCGAATGATACCCGATGCCTGTCGAAATCCCTGTGAACCGTGGCCCATTCAAATCCGCGGGATTCATGGATCGTTTGTATCGAGCAATATTCCGTGGTCCACGGACGAATTCGTCCGTATAAAACACTTTCAGCGACA
Source organism: Apis laboriosa (assembly GCF_014066325.1). Taxonomy (NCBI): domain Eukaryota; kingdom Metazoa; phylum Arthropoda; class Insecta; order Hymenoptera; family Apidae; genus Apis; species Apis laboriosa. Next base: position 357,389 of record NW_025224965.1, on the reverse strand, counting down.
CAAATTAGCCTCCACCTCCTGCCCCTCCAACCATACCCTGCCGGCTATGCGATAATGTCGCGATATGCAAGGGAAATTCGGTTTCGAAACCAAGCCTGTATAAATGCGCGCGTATTTCGAGAAAAAAAAAAAAGAAAAATGAAAATGAAAAAATGGAAATTTGTACTAGAAATAAAAAAATACACGCGTAAGTGTGTGGAGAATCTGTCATGTTCGAATCATTAAATTTTATCTGCGTTATTTTAAAAAAATTGTTTCGAGCAGAATTTATTTCGTTTCGAGAATGATTTCGTGGTCGTGATCCTTTTTTCTTTTTTTTGGGGAGAGGGGAGGATGGAAGTATTGAGAACGAAGATTAATATTACTTTTTCTCTAATTTTTTGTTAAATTTTTGAACTTTATCTTTTGGAATTTACGAGAAACAAAGAAAATAAAATATTGCTGTGTCCTATAAATTTTACAAGTTGGAATTTTAGAAGTTAGATTATTTAACAATTATAGAATTTAAATATAATAAAATATTAAATGATTATATTTAAAAGTTTAAGTTAATTTTTCCATTATACTTACATATAGGAAAAATTACTTATTCGTTTACATGATATCTACTTGAAATATAATTTGAAATAATAAAAGTAAAATATATAATAGGATATATTATATGTGCATATATATTCAATTGAACAATTTAATAAGATAATTTAATAAGATTTTTTGAAATATCCGCAGAATAATTATTAAATATTAATATTTTGAGCAATCTATTAGCTCCTAAGTAGTATAAGCTTATAAATAGCGCGATACTGTATCAGTACTGATTTAATTAGTAAGTAGTATAACCTTAAAAATGGTACAACCATAAAAATTATTTTACAAATATTTATTCTAAATTATTTGTCACTGTTTCAAGAAATTTGATGTTAGTTTCACAGACTAATAATACGGAATATTAATATTTAATGTTCTGTACCAACATCTATTGAAAATTTAATGATGATGCGCATAACCGTCTTGACTATAGAACGAAGTTAGGCAGTTTCTAATCAGACATGTTAAGCATATTAAGCTGGATTACATTTTAGGTTGATTAAGACTAGATCAGACAACCTCGGTTACATCTACCTTTGATTACGTTGGATTATCTGAACACAATGGAATTGAATACAATCGATAATTGAAATATAGAGAGAATTGGCAATCAAATTTATTACAAATACATTATGAATCATTTTTTATATAACAAGAATATCATTAAAAAAAAATAAACTTTAACGCATGTATTACAAATTATTCTAAATTAAAATTAAAAAAACATTTAATTTTTTTCTTCCCTCCCTTTAAAATTGAGATATCTCAATTTTCTTACAAAGTGGAAAAATATAATATCATAAATCAACAAAATTCCTCATGAATAACGTAAAAATTTTATCATATAATCCATTTCTCTTTTTTCAAGATCCCCTATCACAAATTAAAATAATATTTAATTTTACTTTCTCGACGTTACCCCAATTCCTTTCGAAAATAAAGAAAACGACAGTATTCTCTGGAAGACATAACGTAAAAAACTTTTATCCAACTCATTCATAAAAGTTTCATAAAACTGCTGTCAAACAGAGTTCGACGTAAACGAACCAAACGCAGGATTAAAGGTCACAAGTTATCATGATGTCTTAAAGTAGATCGAAAGAAGACACGATACTTCAGGCTTGTTGAAAATTGTTGCTATCATCGGTTAAAGAATAATATCCATGGAACGTGTTCTTTATTAGCACCACTTGGGATCGAGGGTTGAAATTTTTCGCGGTTGGACCGGAATAGACTTTGTGAGACCTTACGGATATGAATTTCATATTTTACGATAATACCGCGGGATGTTCTTAAAGTAAACGAATCTTGGCCTGCCGCAGTTTTCACGTAGTCGAAGAAAAATCGTACTTACTCCCGGATTCCGTGAAACGACTTTTATATCGATTTCTATCTGAACCTCTGCCCCGTTCATCTCGTCATAAATATCGAAGATTGAAAAACCGGCAGTCCCAATCGTAACTCGATCCTTCATTCCTTTGTCACTCGAGAATTGATTCTCGATATTAATTTTCGCTGAAAATGTCGCTGAAAATCTAAATTAACTGAAAAACGTGTTGAATTACAAACTTGCTGCATGAGCTATTTCAATCATTCTTAATTAGAATTAGCATTGGAATTCTTTTTTTTTTGCAAAATAATTAACTTTTCAAAAACTTGAAAAAATTCGTCTTAGAACGTGTTCCTAATTGAGATTAGAATAAAAATTTTCAGAAAATGGATTCCTTTTACTTTTCTCTTACTCAAATTCTTAATTATTTTTCTATAAGTATACATAACTATATTTTAAATTTCTCCCATTAAATAGAAATCAAAATTCATATGCTACGAATATCATATCAAAAAAATATATATATATTTCTTAATTGTACTTTACTCTGATGCGTATGATCAAATAATTCAGAACACACGATGAAAACGCGTCGAAACGTAGATTAGTTCATTAAGGCCCGATGCACACGAGCTCTTACCGCGTAGAATAAGATCTTCTTTCTTTGTTTCTCTAATCAAGAGCGACGAAGACAGACAGTACAATACATTGGGGGGAGCGAGAAGTGTGCGCCAGCTCCAAAACGCAGCGGACGTTAAACTGGCCTGGCTAGGACAAAGTTCATTTCATATCCCTCCCGTTTGGAACTGTTTGATCTCGTTTACCCTCCAACCCTCTTTCACGAAATTCGTTTATATCGGAAAATGTGAAATCATGTTTGCAGCGTTGGTGCGCAAAACGGGGTGCGGCTGGATGGGTATGTATAATGCGATCAAGTTAGAGGAAACCATTCATACAGGGAAGACGATAACATAACTGAAATTCGATTACTTCGTTCTATCGTTACGGCGAATCACCGGTTTATCACCGAGCAAGAGGTGAGAGGGTTAAACGGTTATTTCCCTCGCCACGCTTCGCCCGTAATCGGTTCTAGTTTCAGCTGTCGCTCGTTGGATAGATGAAGTTAAAGGATCGTGTTATAATTGGCGATGTTCACGCGCCGTGGATTCCCTCGATTGTAAAACTGAATGCGATAATGGCCGGTCTAAACATCCCCGCTTATTGGCCGCGAGCTCGTTGAAGTAACGTGTACATCACAAGATACAATTAACGGAGGGTAAAACGAGTTGTACTAATGTTACGCCATTTTCTTTCTCACGATTAATCAGAGGTAATTCTCATTTTCTTGGTGTTATCGTTGGTGGCAATATCTCTAAGGGAAATTTTAATAAAGTTATAATCGTGTTGTTATATGGATATATGTTTGATTGAAAGTATTCTTCTTGCCTTCCTTTTCTTTCTTTTGTATTTATTTAAAAATTAAGAAGTTAAATTATGATATTGATTTGTGTTTTTTGGGGGGAGGAATATTTTTATGTTATTAATATCGAGTAATATTGATTATACACATCATATTTTGATTGTATTTTTTCTTTTTTCTTTGATGTAATAACAGTGTAGAGTAATTATTTTGATTTTTACTCGATTGAGAATATTTTTCTAGTTCTTATTTTTTTTCGCTTCGTTAACTTGTTAAAATATTTAGTAATAAGTTTATATTTCAACTTTTCTAACGTTATGACAGTTTTAATATCTTTCCAATACTTTACTTTACTTCATTCAATTTTATTATTAAAAATATTCGTTTCGTTAATTTGTGGAATATTGTCACCATGAATTTTACATTTTCAAATATATACGAATAACTCTTGATTAACTCGTGATACTATAAGAATATTATTTTTATTAGTATTATTTCACCATCTGAAAATTCTCAATTATTGGTACTTTGAAAACACGATTTTCCCGAATATTTAACTGCCACGGTTATTCACGTTGCTTGGCGACGTGTTTCCATTGATCAATGTTGAATGTTTTATTCAACATGATTTCGATGTAACGATGGTACGGGCGTCCATTTTATACGAATGTTGCCTGTAGTTTATCGAGACATATAAATCAATAAACCAAAACTAGTACCTTGTTTACAAAACTATTTATCTCCCTCGTTTCTCTTGTGAAGTTTACGAAATATCATAACATAACTTAACATAAGTCAAATACAGCAAAACTTTTCTAATATTTTCGAACATTTTATTAAAGTAAAATAATTTTCAAATTATTCCATTGTTGTAACAATCTCAAAATCTCAATAGTTTCTATTATTTTTGATCGAGAAACGTACGCGATTCTATCGCGAATTCCATGTTCAATTTACAGTTTCATTATCACGTATAGATCCGTTATATGTATCGTTACGATTTCCTCGACCAATTTCTGTTATTCTTCTTCTTGCTGGAACTTATATCGTTGATATTTTGTAACTATACCACGACCTACTTTGTACCATTATTCGGATTGTTTCCAAAGATTTGTCGACAGCGATCGAAAATCCAATATACTTAATGGAAAGTCGAACGCACGCGGTTGAACTACGAAAGATCTCGTTTATTTCAAATCAATCGATTCGAGGATTTTAATGGTCGTTTTTCTTTCGCGTCCCAGAAAATCATTTCAACTATGANCAATATACTTAATGGAAAGTCGAACGCACGCGGTTGAACTACGAAAGATCTCGTTTATTTCAAATCAATCGATTCGAGGATTTTAATGGTCGTTTTTCTTTCGCGAAAATCATTCAACTATGATAAAATTTACAATAATAATAGACAAATATATATAATTGTATACTTCGTATATTTAAAAGAAAGATATTGTACATTTTATATTGAAAATGAATGTAAAAAATCTTAAGTTTGTAAGATATACGGTAAAAAATTTAATGAAATAAAAAGTAAACATAAATTGACTTGAATAAAATTGAGTTACATTGATCAAATAATATATATATACAGAAGTGAAGAAGAAAAAGATCATTTCTTATCAATGTATTTATCCAAAGAAAAAAAAAAGTAAAATAATAAATTATAAAGAACTATAAGAATAGTGAATCACTTAAAATATTACAAATATACTATATTTTTTCTTAATTATTATTATAGAACATAATTCGTTTAATCCACAAAGAGATTCTTTGTTGTAAAATTAAGTTGTCTGCAAAATGGCGCTGCGAATGAGATTAATTCCATTCATGGCCACCATCGATGGTGGCACTACTGAGATATGTATTTCATTTTGTATATACAGTGAGAGGTGAGAAAATAGCTGCACAATTTTGCTCCATAATTATCATTTGGTGATGCAAATTGTATTGATATTTCTTGAATTATTAAGAATATTGATATTCGTAGATTTTAATATTAATTTCGGATTGCATTATATTCTTTCGTAATATATCAACCGCTATTTAAATAATCGAATTATAAGTCTGCACGCGCGTGACTTTGAACAATCGAGTTTAATTCCATCTTGAATATTCGCATCGTTTGATTCACGCGATCTTTATTAATGGCTCGTAATTTATCTCTCTTAAATTATTTTTTCCCCCTTTTTCTTGAAAATCGTCATAAATCGATTATTTATTTCATTCCAGACAGAAATATCGGAGGAAATGAGAAATGTCATTTATTATATAAATTCAATCTCGATTCATAAAGACACGTTGTTTTTAAACTGCTTTAAATTTTCCATTTTCGTTACTTCCAATGCAATGCAATACAATAGCACTGAAAAAGATAATTATAAATTGCAATAATTAAAAATAAGAGCATCAGTATCATTAAAATATTATCGAACAAAAGTTCATCCACGTTTAAAGAGAAATAACGTGAGGATAAACTTTCAAACAGCAATGAATAATCAAAATTTTTCCGCTCAAACGCTTCTCTACACTCTCGCGTTCATGAAACCGTATAAATTAAGAGATATAACATCATAAAACTAACTGCTTAATCTGTTCCTAGTTGCTTCTTATGAATATCGAATACGTAAGCGGAATATCCGGATAATGTTGTTCGTATCGTTGGAAACGAGGCACGAACAATCGAGCCTCTGACAATGAGTGGAAGAGATACACACCCATGGAATTATTATGTTTCAGCTCTGCCCAAAGTGAAGCCTGTTATCGTATCGGAACGTGAACGTTACGACGCCGGAGACACTTTGAAGGCAAATTGTAGCTTACCACCCTCGAAGCCACCGGCTCATCTCTCATTCACCCTGAACAACGTGGCGGTAAGTGATACCTATAATCCACGCGTCATTATCGAATCCGCAGTTAAGGGGAAACCCGTGAAATTAATGGTTTAAGAGCGATATATACGATATATACGACGTCTAACGTTATTGATTCGAATACGCACAGTGTATTGTTTTCAATGGAATGTAGCTGGGGAAAGGAAGTTATTCATATTTCACTTGATTCGGGATAATGATGATTCGAAAGAATCGATCGAATGTTCGAATTTAACTTTGAGATAAAGATATTTACATTTTCCAAGGTAAATTTTATTTAACTTGATGTATTTATTTTTGATCTTTATGAAAGACATTTTACACTTTCCATTTTAATATGAGGTTAACATTCCTTGTAGAAGAATTTGATAATTAAGTAAAATGAGTTAATCCATAATATAAATGATTCGTAAAAGATTTTCCACAATCTTGTAATTAATCGTGATTATACGAAAACTTTTTTTTTTATTTGAAATTTGAAATCAAATTACAAGGATCTCTTTCAATGTAATAATTTATTAACTAATCACATTAATAATTTTTAACGTTAGGTTTCTATTTTTAAATTATACGAATAAAAGAAGAAATAGAATTAATTAATCAACTAATCATTTTATTTAGTCAAACACGATAATTATGAAGAATGTATTATTAATATTAATTCATTTCTATAAAATATCCAGACAGTTCAATATTAATAAAATAATATTAGTTCAAAGGGACAAATCCCTGTCAAAATTTCACTATTAATATTAATTTAAAATCACACACTGTTCAATCAATCAACGCGCGAAAATTCGCAGTTATCTCGTAGCTATCATATTTCAAAATTGTGGCATTAAAGCATCCAGAGAAATCGATATCAAGAATTACGACAGTACGACCTAAAGCGATCTCGAAAATTCACGAAGTAAAATCTCGCAGCGCCATCCAGCTTTCTCTACCCCCTCCCTCCCTCCTCGGTCCAAGAGAGAACTTTTTCCTTAAACGCTTTTCCGTGTCATCGAAAATAATTTTCAACGGTGACGTCGGATACTTTTCTACTATGTATACGTATATATGTATATGTATATATATACAATATATACACAACTAAAATAATTGCACGATACAGTAGCGAAACGTAGAAGTTATCACAGTATGAAAGTTTGAGGGGCCGGTCTATAAAAGTTAAGGAGGTTAAGCAAAGAAGAGGAACTTTTCCTCTTGAAAGATCTTCCTCGGACGTACAACCTGGATAGGTGTACGTGTCTGTGTGTACATTAGCCCGGTATCTTCGTTCGCAAAGGATTTGTTTCTCGTAATTTTTAAATTCCGTCCCCCTTCTTCTGAATGATTACCCGCAGAAAGAATTTTCATTTCGTCCTTCTCTCGATACAGTTCAACCCTCCTCCCTCTTTCTTTCTTTCTTTCTCTACTTTCTTTTCTTTTCTTTTTTCTTTTTTTTATCCGAAGAAAGAAACCTTTCGCAATCAATTAATTCGAAAACAGAGAATTGAGTTACGAAGTTGGGGAGAAAAAAAGAAGAAAGAGAGAGAGAGAGAGAGAGAAAAAATATTATCGACCAACTTTTATCAAAATGGAAGTCGGGAGTTGTAGCCGTTGGCAATGTATTACCCGTAATCCCCGAGGATGACGACGCAGGATCTCATTATCCGATATGGCTAAATACGTATACCTAGAAAATGGAATGCTCCCTGTATTCGGCTCGTAAGAAAACCGACGAATATATTGTTTAATTAAGTTCGAAATTTTACGAAAGTTTATTCGACTCGAGAGGGCTCGATACGTTTTTAGTGAAAAATACTTATTGGTCTTGGCATGTTTTCAACGCATTATTAAGTCGAATGTAGGACAATCGAGTTCCGATAGAGGGAACAAGTTTTGAAGGGAAAATTTACACACGAATGTAATTTTCATCGTATCCTAGTTTTGAACTATGCTTGTGTAATGATATTGTACAATGGTGATTTTAATTATTCATATTTTATTGAGGATTTTCGAGAAGTGTCTCTCGAGTAGCACGTGCGCAAGAAGAATTGTTATCCTTTTGTTTATCATTTCGAACTTTTTTTCAATAATTTTTTCTTTTCTGAATTCTGGAAAGAATATACCGGATGTTTCGCATAATTTTATACTCGCAATAGAAATTTCGTTTCCTCGTAATATTAAAAAAAATTTTTCTCGAATAAAAGTTGAATAGAATCTGTATTCTCGTATTAATAATTTTTTCGTGGACGTGTATAGAATTCGTGAAATTGAATTTTGTTTTTTTAAATAGAATTATATTTTTAATACATGAATTGCTATGTGTCTCATTATTCTCTATAAAAAAAGTATATATAATAAAGTTTACAAAAGTCAATAAATTATTAATGTAAAAAGTAATTAAATATAATTTAATACATATAAACTAATAGTTTTCATAAAAGAATAATAATGCTGCATCTACTTGCATATTCGCATTAGAAAATATAATTTAATTTCAAAAAATAAAGTTGATCTTTATATGCGTCATTTACGCGTCCATCTATGGTATGAAAATAATAATTTACATCATATTACGTGTCCTTCAATTTTCATCTGAAATATTTTTTAATAATTCAAAAAAACAAGCAAGATATTCCAGGTGATAAAATTACGTGAAATATCCAGAATATGACACGTCTCATGCAAACGTCACGTAAATCTAATCGCTTAATTAACTCCAATTATCTAACTTGTTTAACCTAGATATATTCAGCGGAACTGAAATTTGAGGTTATGAAATGGATGAACAGCTATAATTAACATATTTTCTTTTCTATCAACAATAATTCTTCGAATATTCGTTAATAATATTTGTTCTTTTTGTATCATCAACTTTCTTTTATTTTCAATTATCATTACTAGTATCCAAATTCACGTAATTTCTTTTACAATACTTTTTTCAAATATTTATTATACAATTCTCTTTTTTATTTTTAAAAAGCTATGACATATAAGCTCACGTAATATTTAAAAAAGAAAGAGAAAATATATACTTTAATATAAAGCAGTATATCTATGTATAAAAAAAAAATTAGAAGCTAAATAATTTTTTAATTTACGTTGCAAAAAGTCGCAGCGTAGTCTTTCGTTTTGTCAAATTCCATTACGGGTGAATTTTGCGGTATATAATACGGTATATAGAGGTAGATGCTATTTTCTCGAACACGCGCCACCGTAAAAAGAGCCGGTGGAATGTACGGTTATGAAGAAAGTCGGGGCCAGGTTCTTCACACGATGAGACTGAAAGAAAATTAGTAGTACGCGTGCACACGCTTGCAAAGAAACCTTGGCTTATAAGGAATTGCGAAATTGGAGGGCGAGAAGATTGGTTTTGCTCATTTCTTCCGGTTAACATCACCCTCGTAGAATCCGACGAATTTAGAGAGGGAATGTAAACTGGCAAGAAATAAGTCATTCCGGAAACAGCATTCGTTACAAGATGGAGTTATAAGTGAAACACATTTGCATATTTGCAAAGACAATGGAATGGTTTATTTATTCCATTTTAGATCCTTGATTTTGATCTATCATTGATCATTTTATTTCACAAATTTAAAGCACTTATAATAACTTATAATGAATTATTCTTATTTCTTGTATATATTTTTTTAAATTGTATATTTGAATGTATATAAGGAATACATGCAATAATTTTGGAACCATTTTTAGTTGCTATCATGTTATATGATTACAAGTGAAGGAAGCAATAATTTAATAAAGATTGGAATTTAATTTTAATGTTTGCAACATCTTCAAGTAATTTTGATCTTTACACTACTTGTACATTAATATTTTACATGATAAATTTTATTGATAATCATTGTTATATAAGATAAACAATCATAAGTGATAACAACAATTAGATTTTAAAATAATTATTTCAAATCAATTATTTAATTTTAATATACATTCCATGTATATCATATTAATCTCACGATGGATACCTCTTTGGTGAAACCAACTTACACGATGACTAAAACAATTAACAATATTTGTCTTTTGCATGCTGGTAGATAGGGGAGCGTACAACGGGTAGATATACAAACTGTCTACATTGTTAGAATTCAACACAAACAAAATTATACTGGAAACTTTGTCATCTCGTATCAGTTGGTCATTAAATTTTTAACAATATTGTACGGTGACGAATGAAACGTTTTGTTTAAAAAGTGGTTTATTAATTAATTAAATGGTTTAGATTATCGCAGAGAAAATATGTAAAGCGAAAAAGTACATGGAATCTGATGGGTTGCAATTAATGTCATATATGTTCTCTGGTGGCATTCACCGTTCTCTATTGTAAGGAGAAAAAATAGGCCGATCGGATTGCTGGTTCGAGATTCGAAGCCAGATCTTTCATTTACCGAATGCTGCTATCAATTGAGCAATCCAGGCCACCGATAGATCTTTTCTTGAGCCTAATATTCGAACAGTGGCTGTCGTCGATAGATAAAGAAGAAGGATAGTAGGTAGTTAATAATATTTTTCACTCGAGCTTAATTAGAAAAAAAATTGTCACTCTTGACGAGTCAATTATTTTAATCAATTTGATATTGTGATTCCAAACAAGTAGAATATTTCAAATATTATATATCATAAAAGAAAAAGAAATTGTGAATTTGATATTATTGGATTATGATTAAGAGTTTCAATTAAATTATGTTTATTGCTTTATTGTACATGATGAAAATGATCTTGCTTTTATTTAATTCTTCAAATCAAATTTCTTCAAATTGTATCATAATTAACTCGTAATATTAGTATCCTTTACAAAAAGTTATGGCTTACGAGCAACTACCTTAGTATTAACTGTCAAAGGGTAAAGTTTAAGTTAATTGCAACAGAAAGCGGATCCCAGGAGTGTATGATGAAGTACAAGATCCTCTTTGAATTGTGCACTCTGGAGGATCGTGTAGGTTCTACTTTTTAAAGAGTTTTAAAGTACTGGCGCATCAGCTTTTGCTGAGAATGAATATGTTCTTCAATATTATATAAGAGAAAGATAGATATTAATTCTATTTTTTTTATAAATATTATATTTTTGTTTCGTTTGATAAACTTTTTTTATTGATCTTATTGATATTTATATATTTTCATTTATTCATTATCTTTCTTTCACGTTGTTTGAATTATAATTGGTATTTATTACTTTCGTAGCATCATTTTGAGTAAAAACTTTAATATGATATAGAAGCATAGTTTTTGTACAAAGTATTTAAGAATATCTAAGAGTATTAAAAAATACGAAATTCTTTAAATATTATTAAAATTGGAAATGATCTTAAATATTAATTTAAATATTACAAATAACTTAAATTCTAATGTTAAATTTGTCTATTTATTTTATTATATGAGATTTATATTATTTATCTTATGAATTGTGACATTAAAAAGTAGAGAACTGTGTATATCACTTAAACGCTTATAAAACGCAGTGCGATGTTTACTTTTAAGCAAAATTATGATTAACCACGGGAAAATAACTTTTAATGATGAAACTTCTCTGACTTCAACAAATTATTACTTTCGGTTATATACTTTTTAGAATTTTTCAGATTATTAATAATGAGACTTGCAGAATATAAATTACAAGCAATTTGAAATCTTGAAATCAGTGACGAAAACATTTTGACAAAAATAATTAAGTGACCCAAAAATAATATTTTTCTTTTTCCACAAAATTCTTTATAAAAGTCATAAAGTCATCTCGTCAAAGGCAAATTCGAATAAAACGAAACTATTTTATGCTTTCCCTGTATTTATACTTTACATTTGCAACTTTTAATTTCTTAAACAGATAACCAAGAAAGAAATTATTCTTCTTTAGATTATTAAAAAATTTAATAATACATGAAAAAAATATTCTTTATTAAATTTTCGTTTATTATAATCAGAAATAAATTTATTCGAACGAATTTATTAAAGAATTCAATTTATTCAAGAATTCTTTTCATTCTTTCAAAACATTATCAACTTATTATATATATATAATTTAAAGAAATTATATATAACCAAGAATATCATTTTCAAAGAATGAACGTAGTTGGTTCTAGGTCAGTACACAATATTTATGGGTTGGTAAACGTTGCACGTGAACGATTGAGTAGAACCGCGTCAAATGACAGCTATCACAGGGCTAATAGCGCTCTTATCGTCTTGCCCGCGTATAAAATGACGAAATGACGCATTCCTGCTGCAACGATAAATGGGCATTTTTAAAGAATCGTAAAACAACATGAAGACGAAGGAATTTCGAGCAACCCTGCCGGGTCAAGAAGCTAAAAAGAAGATCGCTATAACGTTGTCTTATATCGACACGTTATGAGAAGCCATTCGTGTATATATTTGTCGAGAATGAGAGACGCCATGAGACGTTCTTCCAACTTGTCATCAAACATCATCAATGGATGAGCATCCACAATTTTCATTTTATTCTATTCTATTTACTTTATTTTATTTTATTTTTCTTTTGCACGAGATATTTGTTATTCTCTTATTTTAATTCGTGTCATTAATCTGCTCTTCATTAATCTACTAAAAATGATTTACTTGATAATCTTACAGAAATAAACTTTTGTCTTTAATTAATTGTCTTTAATTTTTTTTTAATTAATAATTTTGATAAAAATATATGTTAAATTTATTGGAGTTTATTAGTTATTTAAGTTTAATTAGAACACAGTTTTATTTACATAGTTTTATTTAAATAGAATAATTATAAACTTTCTTAAAGATTATAGGTTATTTAGTTATATTCAATTGAAATTATTATTCAATAATTAATTAATTCTTTTATTTTATCTTTATACAAAATTATATATTAAAATTTTATATAAAAATTATTAAATTTTCTCTTTTTGTATTTCTCTCTATCTCTGTCTCTGTCTTTGTCTCTCTCTGTCTCTCTTACGTTTCACGAAGCGTTCATAATAATAATGTCCTTTTTATATTATGATTCAATAAATTATATAACCTAATTAATTTTAAATTGAAACACGAAATTGATTTTACTTTATCGATTCATAGTTTGTATTTTCTTCAAAGGTGAATCATTTACCTTAAATATTCTTTTATCTCATTCTAAATTCTAAAGTTTTAAATTCTATTTATTTGTATAATACACACGATACAAGAGAACAAATAGAAAGAAATCTTTCTATATTTTAATGGAAAATATTTATCTTTTCAAAAATCATTTGTTCCGGAACCACGAGACTTTTACTTATTGATCCAGAGTATACTTCCGCTCGTTCAATATTCGACATGCTATGTCACTAGTAAGTCGAAGTAATAGTTTCTATTATCGTTCATTGAGGTCTATTTCCTCCTATCTTCATTTTATTATAATGATACATGCTTTCCTCGATACTGCACATTCTATAAATTGGCTGTCTTATTCCACGAAGATTTATTTCCACCATATTATTCGTAACGTGTAACATTGTCGAATTCCGATAACAATTTGCAATTTTTTTCCAAGAATTTTCGTTAAATAGATTACATATTTGCTAATATTTCTTGCGATTTAATTAATTAAAAGATAAATAGTAACAGATATTATCTTTCAAAATAATGTTTGATGAAGTATTTATCTATATATAAAACATTAATAAAAATAATATATCTCGAAATACAATTAATTTAACAAAACGCAGCCAAATAATACATGACAATATATTCAAAGAACGAAATACGAAATAAATCCAATGAAAATCTTTTTCTTTTGATAATAAATTTATCGTTATCAGATATAACCTGTACGGTTCAGAATAAAATTCGCGCATTTATTAACTGCACGACACGAATCTTTCTTAACGCGATGCTGTCGCTCGCGATATATTACACGAAGTCGGTAGTGTGCCGTTCGTACAATTTAATTGGCTCAAAAACTAAGGTAACTTTTACCAATCAAATGCACACCCTGCGGGAAGAAAGATCGGGGTCGCAGCTGCACGAGAGGCGACTGGAGGAAGGGGTGGAAACTTTATTGGATCGTAAGTTGCCACCTGAAGGTACGAGGGCGACCGATGTCCGTGCACTCAACACTTTCCAGGTCGAATCGAGTATTTTCTTTACTTGCAGGTGAAAGGCTCTTTTTTGTTTTCTCTAGATTTGTTTTCGCGTTTATACGGGGTAGAAACGGTTCTGAGAAGTCGCGAAGAAGATATCCGCGCTTGGTTTTTATAATAAGGTAAAAGGGAAGATCCTCTTTCGTTCCGGGAATTGAAGAAATTATGAGACGTTAGGGTCGAAGGTTATCTTAATAATGGAAACACGTGGCTTCCGCTTCAAATTCGGGAGAAAAGGGATGAAATTATTTGATTAACTTGGTGAAGAAATTTTTTATGAAGAAATTTTATTTAGAAAAGGAAATGAATATGTAAAAGAAAAAAAAATATATCTGAGCTTTTTTGCATAAATGAAATAATATATTTTTAAAGAGTAGAATTTTAAGTCAAAAGATTATTATATTTAAATCGTCTGATTATGAAAGAGGGTTAAAATTTTTTCAATATTCTTTCCTTTTGAATTTTTGAAAGAGGAATTGAATTACTTTCTATTAAAAAATGTTATATTACGAGAAAAGATAAAATAATGTATCGTAATAGAGTGTACAAAACACATACAACATAAGCAATTTCATTCCTAATTTCAAGTGAATCGAACCAGATCGAGGAAATTCATTTCCATGTTGTATCGACGACTCAGCGAACTACACTCGTTTTCCAATGAATTGTATTGTTCTTACGAGCTGGTGAAATGGGCTAGATACTTGGTACCTTGGAAAGATCGAGAACAAGTAATAGAAAATAATATTACCCTGACTTCGAGTCTCTATCGATTCCTCTATCGGTTTGCCGACTTCAAAATTTCAAAGAATTTTCTTTCTTCGTTTAATTTTGTACGTTTAAATATTTATTAAAAATTATCATGAAAATAATTAATTTTTCTAATTTCTCATTCAACGTGAGAATTTAAAATGAAATTGTAAATTTAATTAAATTCGTTGAAACGTGATAAAACAAATATTTGTTTAAAGTAGCTATTTAGTTAAAATTTTCTTCTTTTTTTACAAAATTCTTTCTCTTCTCTTTCATATAGATCGGCTATATTTCAATTCTTTACCTGGTTACTACAAAGTTCGATCGAAGTTCGTTCCTAACGCTTCGTAATTCTCTCGAAAACCTATTCTAATTGAATTTCAAAGAGAACCTAAACTCGTTTATTCTTTTAGAACTTACATTCTACCAATAGAAACCTTTAAATACATGCATACACGTGCATATACAGAAAGTCAAAGTGAGCAATTATATCAGGTGGAAAGCAATAAATTCCATTTTCTGATTTTCCTTATTTTCGATATTCTGCTGTTTAATTATTTCGTAAATAGTTCGTAACATTGTTCGTCCATTTGTACGATCCAGTTTTTGTATAAAATATATATATCTCTTGCACAAATCAAGACACACAAATTTAACATTCAATAGGATTTCACTTTTTGTAAAAAAGATGAATAACATAAAAATCAAATTCTATAATAAATATAATTTTCTAGAAAATTAATATTATCAATTATTAATTTATATAAATAAATTTTTCAAATATATTTATCCATTTGAAGAAATTCTTATCGATTTTTAATATGACAGATTGTAGAATTATTTGTTAATTATTATATATAATATTGTTAATTATTATATATAATGTACAACCAATACTTACTAACAATATTTATCGGTAGGTCCTCTAGCGGCCATTAAAGGAAATACATTCTTTCATTTTCTTTCCTTGTCTTTCCTTCCTCCAATTTCAAACCTTTCATTTACAGAAAATTAATTATTTAAAATATAGAGAATACAACGGAGAAAAAATATATTTCTCAATTTTAATCAATATAAAATTAGAGATATCGTAAGATATCTAATATTCAATTATTTAAATGAATACATAAAAGAGATTAAATTAGAAACAGATATTATTAATTAAATCTATGTTACTGAGTACACGTAATCAAATATGTGATATGTGCAGTATCATATTAATGAGATGGTGAAAATGACACGTATCGTGTGCATGGGATTTAACGATACGCAACTGCTCAAGCATGATAATGATCCGATTCGGTTTCGTCCAATTACGTGAGCCTACAAGCATACGTTTAGTAGCTAGAAACTAGTAATTGTCGTATCATGAAACGCTCGCTTAACTCACTTTACTCCATATTGGTTATATACATGTACGTGATAACATAACATATCTATTATTTTAAATATTTTATGGCATCTTGACAAAATACAATTTTCCCTATGACAACTCTCGTTGAAATGATCAAGGTACAACGAAAAAAATTATTCTCCAATTTTCTTTTTTCTTTTTATCGATCAAACTTTTGAAATCACGACTAGAATCGAATCTCCACTAGGCATTCGTCGAGAAAAATAACAATAAAAAGAAAAAAAGAAAGAGAATCGTGAACGTCGAAATGAATTCTTGTGATTTACGACACAGCCACGTGCTAGGAAAGGATTATATCATTCCGACGTTACTTTCATTTTCCATGGTAAATAGACGAGTGTGTCTAAAGTGATAACGCAAAGGGATTTTCCTCTCAGGTGAACCGTTCTTTATACTTCTCCCGCATAGTCTTGGCCGATGTATATATATATATATATATATATATATATACACATATACAAACAAGCGACCACTTTCCCGCGTGGCTTCGACATAATGAAATGCATCGTCCTTTTGAGAGTATAATCCAATGCAGATTAAAATCTTCTTGTCTTCTCTCTCTCTCTCTCTCTCTTTCTCTCTCTCTCTTTCTCTCTCTCTCTTTCTCTCCAGTGTTCCGCGGTTCTCTTCGTTTCCACGATACAAATTGCAGAGTGGCATAGTGGCATAGGAGAGAAAAGGGTGTCGAGGCTAATCCAACGAGGAGTTCGTCACGACTTTATGGGCGAGGTACTGACTGAATGGAGAGGCATCCTTAGCAGGAAAAATCGAGGTCGACTAGGAAAATAGTTTTCTTCCTTCATCTCCTCGTCTCTCCTTCCCTCCCTCTTTTTTTCAAGCTTGCAAGGATGCAGCCAGTTACGTACGCCTCTTTGCGGTGTCATCGAATCCACGGCAAAAGTTTGTAGCCAGAGAGGAGAGAGAGAGAGAGAGAGAGAGAGGGAGGAGAAATCGGGTAACGACCTAGGTCTTAACCACCTAGCCAAACTAACCCATCGACTCTTCTTTCCCTCCTCCTTTATACTCCCTTGTTGCCCATTTCTCTTCCTTCTCATCCACCCATCTCGCTTCCACCATCCACCATCCAGCCCCATCTCCGTTCCATCCGTCCTTCCTTTCTCGCCAAGTCTCATTCATTAAGTCTCAAGAACGGTCTCGCAATCTCTATAGGGTCGTCGGTAGACGTGTACACGACGTGCCGTTTGTTCTCCACTGAAACTCGAGATGTCCTCCTCGAATAACACGCTGCGCGGCCGTCAACGCTCTCAGAAATACGCCCTGGCTCGATATATACGCGTATACGCTCTTGCCCGCTTGACGAAACATCCTCTCCACATCGCTACGAGAACGACATAATAAAATCGTGGGGTGGAAGATAATGAAAGCTTATGCCAGCCGTGACCTGGGATACTATAGGGCTCTATAGGGATGATAAAAGTTCTTCTACCGTCCCATATATTGTCGAGAAATGTAACATTAATAAGAAAATTAATAGAAGGAGCATATTGTTGTTGAATGAAAAATTATTAATTATTTAATGTCTCTAGTGATATTCAATTTGCCAATTCCATTTACTTATTCATGAGTTTAGACGTTTGTGTTCTATAAAATGACAAGTTAAACAGAAATTTAGATCCTATTAGATCTTACGTTGTCTATTGTTTATATTTGCTTATCAATGTTTACGAATGTTATCTATGTGAATGATTGTATTGAACAGCAATTATGTAAATAGCTTTATCTCTAATAATATTATGATTTAGTATAATACACTTTAAGTCTCTGCTATTTTGATTATAGATTTGATCTCAGCATTGCTTATGAGAAATTGTCATTTGATTAGCATTAGTTTAGATTGGCCTACAACATTGACTACTCGATTGCTCGTCAATCTCATTCCGCCATACTGAAACGTCACTGATCTAATTTTAAGTCCCCATTAGCTTTGTCCTAGGCATTATTCGCATGTAACATGCATTGTTGCAGTCCCATCGAGACCTAAAGTCTCGAAAGACCTAATATCTTCCTAATCCTCAGCTGTTCGCCGCTCTGCTTATATGAACTGCTATCATTGGTTTAAAGTCTCAAGCCTCTACTCCACTACTTTCGCTTCCTCCACAGCTTTGCTCTCGGCATCATCGCTCTTACCACGCGGCGTATAAAGTCTCCATTCTGTGTGCAGTTATAGCTTCGCTATAGCATTATCTCCGGTTAACACGTAGAGCCTAAAGTCTCAAGGGATCTCTTCCTGCTCCGTTAATTTTCCTATCTATAACTTCACCTCGCCGCTCATAGGCAATTACAATGCCTCAAAATGATTGCAGACCGAACAATAGATCGCTGCTATAAATTTTAAGAGATAAGAAACGATTGAAAAATCTATTAGCAACTTATTATTAGAAGTAAAATCGTCACGCTTGTTGTCAAACACTTGCCTTTAAGACGCTTGATCCTTTGACCGAAAAGGATCTTCGATTTTGTCACGATCGATTCCACCGGACAATGTTCGACAATCCTGTGTATCCGGCACGCGTGCACGCGTACACACGTTCCAACATCGAATTTCAACGTGGCTAGGCACGGACAATGTAATCACGTTGTTTGCTTGCCTGTCCTGTCATTCGGACACAGAAGGTGGGCGTACTCACGACTCCAATCAGGGTTTGGCCTCCCTTTGATTTCGTTCTTCAATTTGTCACTGATGAGGTTTCTTCGAATTTTGGTCTGGCCAGGGTCAAACGCCACGTGACGAACAAACGTCGAATCGTATCGATTTGCATACCGAGGTTTCGATGGATGAATAGTATAGTGGATAATTGTGAAGCTCGGAGAGTTGGAAAATGAAGGGTTGCGGAGATACATAAACACCATCATTGAGTTGTTATCGAAATCGTATTTTTTCCTTCGCTTTTCTCTTTTTTTTTTTTCCTCGAAACGAATTATCGGGTAATAGACAGATCGTCAATCAAATATTCAATATTAGAATTACTGACGTGTAATTTGTCTCTTGAATATATTGCAAGTAAAAGATTAGAACTAATACAATATATGATGGAGATAAATACAGTAATTTTAGTAATTACAAAAAATAATTATAAAAATTTTCTTTTGTTTAATACTTCCATTCTTAATTGAATTTTAATTATGATATCCATTCCGTATATATTTTCAAATATATATAATTAGATATTGAAAAAAATTACATATATTTTGCGAATATATAGTAACGAGAAAGATAAGATTACAAAGAATTTCTGATTAAATTGAAACACGAATTAAATTAAAATTAATGGCACTCTTTTCTACTCTTATTTTACCATCTGCCATTGTTAAATAATTATGATGATCAGATCTTATACTGATTCATCATCGATCGATGGGGGTTCGAAAAATAAGTCACGCATAGGAATTTAATAAATAATTCCGGGACATCACATAATGTTTCAGTATTTAATGATAAATGTTGACAATCAACATCGAATATTTACGTACATCTCGTATAAGGTAGAATATCACGCAGCAGCGTGCAACTGTTGTTTTGCAAATCTCCGCAAACCGCTGGACGTTCCAAACAACATAGATATCCCGTGAAAATTATTACCACCATCCGTGAATGTAGGACGGAAATTAGATACCCGGTGTACATTCAGTGGTCATCTACATAGTTCGTAATGTAGATGTCGTGTAGATCAGGCAAGATTGAAAGTCTGCGGTGTTCTTTGACGAAACACAAATTTGATTTATCTGCTCTGATATAGGCAAATTTTGATTTTGAAAGAAAAAGTGATAATAGCGAATCAAAAGTGAGAAAGATTTAATTTTGAGATAAAGTAATTATGAGATAATTATGAGATAAAGTATGTTTATGAGTATATTTTATGAATATAACATAATAAATAATAAAATTGGATACGTTCTACGAAACATAGAAAGATGTAATAAATTAATAAGGGAATATTAATTGAAAATTAAAATTAATGAAAAGAAAATGTATGAGGAGCTTGAGAAATCATTTAAATGAAATATTATATAATTTTATATATGTATATATTTAATAAAGGAAATATATAATTACATAATAATATAATTTTACATAATAAATATAAAATTAAAAGTTTATACTATATTTTATTTTTGTAATAGTAAGAAAAATGAAAGAAACGAAGCAACTTGTACTTCAATTACTTATAATTTTATATTTCTTTAACATAATAATTGTTTCCAACTGTATGTTAAAATTTCATATTTTCATTGAAGTATTCATCAAGTACAACTTTCTGCTTTGAAAGTAAAATTATCAATGAATACTTAATTAAAAATTAACTTTCTAAGAATTTGTAAAACACTTCTTTAAATACCAAAGTTATAAAGAAGTTTAAGAATTTAATTTTCTTATACATTGCTTTTTTAAAACTTTTTTCATTTATTAACTAGAACATTGCTTTGAAAACTTGTTTACTTTTTATTATAAACATTGCATTATTTTTATCTTTCACTCTCTTATAACCTTATTCAGAAAATAAATTATTCAAAAAATTAAATTATACAATATTTTATGAAATATTAATCGATTCATGAACTTTAATATCAAGTGATTGATATTAAATCAAATTGATGAAATATTCGTTTTTTTATTTCGATCAGATTATATACTGAAAGTATATTAACTCCTAATTTTATTAGCCTATACGATACACTATTATTCCGGATAACACTCGAACGTTGATCAATCAAATAATTCATATTCGATAAAATATTTTTAAATTTAAATAAGATTAAAGAAAAGAATAAATATCTAAATGCAAAAACTACAAATTAATGGTAAATAATATATTCTTTATGATTTTCTGACGTTAAAAATTATTTCAACGAGTGAGAAACTTTATTCTTTTAGAAAATATCTAGTGAAATAAATTTGCGGTTCAACTAAAAATTCCATGCAGAAAAATTGTAGCTATAAAAATCAATATACCACTCCCTTCCCCTTTCACATTGAATTTCACATTAAAATTAAAGAATCTTATTTTCTTTCCAAAATTAACGCCTACTAACAATGAGATTAACCACCAGGGATCAACGAAGCAGCCTAAAAATTAAACTCGTTACCCGGAGCAACCCTTCCAATCCGAATTCATCCAACCCGCCTAACCAGATCAATCTTCTCTAATCCACTTACCTCATCTGACCTGCGATCAAAGAATTCTCCGACGCCAGTCTGGCCCAAGTAAAATCACTCGAACAAGTCTCGTTAAAAAATCCGCGAGAGGATCCTCCCTCCTCCGATAATCCATTCCCATCCACGTTCCATCCCTCTGGCGAGAGGCGAGGGGACGAATTCCAGGAAAAACTGCACAGGATTCGTCTGCGATCTGCGAGATCGAGCCCTTTCCAGCTTCACGGCTTTCCCCACGTTGATTAAGCTCCGTGATCGTGTGTGTGTGTGTGTGTGTGTGTGTGTGTGTGTGTTGGATCGATGGGATCGCGATCGGCTGATCTCGTATTCAACGCTCGTGATCCTCCTCGCGCCCTCCTGCACAACCCCCGTACGACACGGCCCTGGACGGCACCCCCTCCTCTGCGGTGGTGGGTCCGGCTCGTTGCGGGGAGGGTAGCTATTACAATTTACACGCGGTTATATCGTAGCTAAACGAAGCACCGGCCCTGCTAATTGTGGTTAAGTTTAATTCGCGCCGACGTGCGGGCTTTGGTCGAAGCTAAACACACGCTCGAGAGAGGGATGGAGATGGGCCGGTGAATGGAGGGGAGGGGAGAGAGAAAGGGTTTCGTTTGACGTGTGCTTGCACGCCACGTATCGGCATCGTTGTTGCCATCCATGCATCCTCCGCGTGTAAGCCGGCCGCGAGACGATATGGGTGTATATATTTGCCCGTTTATCGATACCGCGAGGTTATTGGCCAATAATGCGGAGGAAAACCGGCGTGCAACCCTTCACCACGAGCAATCAACGACCGGGCTGATTCCGCTTGCACGGGCCTTTGCAGGCGAATGCTGTTGTGAGAGGCATCTATCGGCAGAAATGCCATTGGAATAGCGTGGGATCAGCGGTTCTTAAGTTTTTATTTGTCATTGATCTCTCTTTCTTTCTTCTTTTTTTTTTTTTTTTTTTTTAATTGGTTTTCGTCATTGAGAATGGAGATTTAATTCGTGATGTACAAGTATATGGAATCGATGATCCAACTTCGAAAGAGAAAAAAATTGAAGAATCTTAAGAATCGTGAAACGAGTGTGAGTCAATGATAATGTTGATAAAGTGTTCGATTTGTATTTTTATTGTATATTTGAAACGTTGCTTGTTCATCGAGTTTCAAATTCGAGGAACAAATATCAATCGTGATTTCTCTCAATTGTTCTTGTATGAGGGAAGAACCGATGAAAGAAAGAAAGAAGGAAAAAAAAGAAAGAAAAGGGGGATGAAAAATAAGAATGAGAAGATCGATAGATAGCCACTTACTACTATTGGCGATAGACAACTACGATCACTCAGCGTCAAATTACCACTAGCGGCACATGATGGAATGGACGGACATGGATGCAGATGGATCCTATTGTTTCCGCGGCAAGATCCTCCACCAAAGCGGAAGATACGCATCCGAACTTTTCCCTTGTCTCGCGCATCGCTCGTTTCTCTCCGGCTGTGTATTTCTGAAAGTCTGCTGAATTATCTGTTCTCTTTTTTTTCCCCTTCTCTTTGTTGATTTTTTTTCGTGATTTTCACGTGTTCTTTTTCTTCTTTCATCGCTTTCTTTCCATGGTTCGTTATTAGCTGATTCAAAAAATTCACTCGTTGATCAATTCAGTATTGGATGAAAATCATCATATAATAACAAAGGAATATATTTTTAATTTTGCAACAAAATTCTGATCTAAAAAATATATAATATTTTGTTTTAAGTTAATCTTTTACAAACTACTGTAATATCGAATATCGGAATAAAACAAATCATTTAGCCATGTATCAATAAAATTTCAATTATCAAATTATGAGTTAAGCTGCGAATATTTCAATTTTGTGGAAATTAGATTTCTGTCTGGATTTGATTTATCGTGATTTATCGCAAAAGATAGAATTTCGATTTCAATTGAGACAAACGTTATCGATTTTCACATAAATATCTTGCATTCGTGCATTACGTAATTCCGGAAACGCAAGGAGACAGAATACGTTCCCACTTTCGTTGAAAGGATCCACGAGCCAGAACCAATGGTAAATTGAAGCTGATACCGTACAATCAATTCAAATGGTTGATGAGTTTATCGGATAGCTTAGTTGTTGCCAGGCACCCTTACCCTCGCCGAAATTCTGGATCTACAAGGGGTTGAGTGTCATGCACTAATCCCTTATCCATCGGTTCAGGTGTATCGACCAATGGAATTGCTGCCCTGGCTAAGAAAGGGCTCGTAGATCCCTGTTACTCTTAATGGCATAACTCTGACACGGCACAAACGGATCGATGATGATTAATTCATCGATGACGAAGGAATTTTTCTTCGATTTCTCGATGGGGATAATATTATGGAAGGATAGTTATACATCTAGACTCGTGGTTGAGATGTAGCGCCATTGTGCCAAGTTTCACGAATGAACGATGGAATATAGATTGCTTTCATTATTGTATCCTGGAAAAGGAGTAAAATATGGATTAATTAAAGAAGAGAAGGAGAAAGATGAGAAATGTAAAAGATTATAACGTAAAAAGTGATAAAGCGGGTAGTGATCTTTAGATGGAGAAATTTTAATCAAAGTTAAAATTACACGGAAAAAAAAAAATATTATATCGTTGATATTTTATCATATTTTTTTTTTTTATATTTATAATTTTCAATCCGCTTTTCGAAGCTTCGACGTGACAGAGGTTGATTTGAATTGCTTATTTCCCTGTTTCAAAATCATTTATTATATGTATTTTAAGATATTTTTGCACGTATTTTGAAAAATATGAAATATAATGATACTCTTTTTTCGTATAATTTTTGTATTTTACTACTATCAGAAAGCGAGATCAAATTTAAATATTAATAAATTTTTGTACAACCATTATGAGCAAATTTTTTAGTCATTTTCGTTATTATAAAATAATAAAATATATCTAAAAAATCTAAAAAATAAAATATAATATTCGAGGATAAAATTTATATATTATACGTATAATTAAAATATACATATGAACGATTACGACAAAGAAGAGAAACATTTTCGTCCGACATGAAATCCAATAAACGTCAAAATTCAAGAAAAGTAAAACGGTACAACCATTACATTGGTAGTTCCAAGTAGAAACATATTTTACATTCGTGAAAGGAGTTCGAATTCATCGAAAATGAAACACATTTCTAAAAACGTCGATCGACCATCGGTTGTTACCGTGGCCGGTATCCGAAAGACAGCCATTGTCAAGTGGCGGAAAGCTCGAACGGCAAAATCGAATAATGGAAATTTTATTACTTCACCGTGCCATTCAGCGCGATTCTAACATCCCGAAGATAAATTTGAGGCAGAAATTTCACGATTTTTCCATGGAGCGAACTTAAAAGTCGCAATTCCTCCCCAAGTTTGCCGAACTCAGCTGAAAACGTGGCGAATTTACTGCGAGTCACGGATGACAGGCTAATACCAGTTTTTCGTCCCGGAAGAAACGTAATCCCGTCGATGAGCATCCCGTAGCTAAGAAACTGCGCAGCTGGTGTCTCGCGACTTTTCAAAATTCCTCCCGGATCTCGAGCTTCCCATGTTAATTTTATTACCCTCGAGCGGGCTAATCTGTTAATTCGTCTGCAGGGGGAACACAGAATCGATGGCACAGAAGAGAGGAAATTTTTCAATGGTCGCCTTCGACTGTAATTACACGTTTCAGTGAGCAAGAAAAAAGTACGAAAAAAAAATAAGTTTAAAAAGCATCGTACGAATATGATATCTTTTGCATTAAAATTAAAAAAGAAAGTAACTCGAATTCGAGATAAAGATTCAAAGCTTTTTTAGTAAAATGATGATCTAAACCTAATTTCACGTGATTTATATCATATCCAACGATAAATTTTAAAAGGTCCTTAATCAAAAAATAATTTGATTTATCGTGAATATTTGAATTCAATATCTGCTAACTATAATATATTGTATAGTCGATACTTGTTAATTATATTGACAATATTCTCTACATTCACTTCTTTCATTTTCTCTCCTTGTTTTTCTTTCATTTCAGCGTATATAGAAGATTAATTATTTTAAATGTACAATGGAGAATAATGAAGGAAATGAATATTTATAATTTATAAATAAATAATATAAAATCAGAGACATCTCAGCTTTAGATACAGTAGTGTATTTTATATTCGATTTCTATGGCATCAATGTTGAGACGAATAATTCTCTTAAATGATCGTCTTTAGCAATAATTACACGTTTAAAAGGGGGGAAAAAGGGGGAGGAGGATGGTTTAATCGAGCGCACGTGAAACGCTTGTCGTTGAAGTCAATTAGTCAGAATTAGTTAGAAAATCCTAAGAGAGTTTTTATTTAAATTGCTTAAAATCTAAATTGCTTAAGCGGTGTCCCGCTAGTTTAATGCAGAAACGTGACTAGGTAGTCGCTAATTATCTTCTTTTCTAGTCTTCTTCGCGATAACACGCACATTGTGGATGAAAAATAGTTTTTAAATTCAGCATAAGTATCAAGCTCGGTTACCGAGATACAGAAGGAAAAAATAAAGTATAAAATATCCTAATTGCCTGTTTAATATCCTTGCTTGTCGCCATTTTTTTTTCTTTTATTAGATTGATGCTTTTAGTGTTTTCTTGGATAAATCTTTTTTCGAAAATATTATGGATATACGTATTTAATAAAAGTAAAACGATTCTAATCATCTCATTTTTCTTCAACAAAATTATTATACAAATGTTTTGCATTGCATTTCTAAACTCTTCTAAAAAATCTAAAATTCAATGTCTCTTAATATTCTTACAATTTCTTTTGAAACAATTTAATATTTAATAAAAAGTTGATAATCATGAAATTTTTTTTATGAATTTCCAATAACATTTGTACCAACATTTTTTCCAGGCTTATAAATAAATTTTGTTACAAATGATTCATTAGAAATTTATCTCTTTTGTCTGTCGTAAGTGTTTTCAAAAAAAATCCAACAAATATTAATCGAAAATATTTAATTATATGGCATATGGCAATGATCTTAACACATCAATGTTGCACAGAGAATAATTAAGATCCTCGTTAGTTCCTGTTGTTCAAAATTACATTATACCAAAATTCTGGATGCGACTGTCGTTATATCATACTATACGCTAGTTTCCTCCACCGCATACAAATAAGATGGTGATATTCATATCGGCATAATCATAGAGTTTCCATTACTTTCGTTACGATTTCCTTGCACACTTGCTGTTTCGAAACTTTGGTGCTTCAGCCGGTCGTTACGCTCGTTAAAAACACCCCTGTCCCGATATGTTCGAATTTCTTTGCAAATGGACGTGCACGACATTCCAAGTATCGAACTTTTTCCCTTTTTTATGCACGAGAAACATTATGGTAAATTATATTATCGTGGATGGAATTTTAGCAGTAATGAAAGAGCAATAATGGAACATATAATATTTTTTAAAAAAAGATATATATATATATATATAGATTTCTATCTGTTTGTATAAAAATACAAACTTTTCAATCAAACTTTTTAACGAAATCACAAATCGAATATAATTTCATTAATCGTTCATTTAGTATTCAAAATTAATTTGTTAATGAAAGAATGCACTTAATTAAATATTTCAAACACACTATCCATTCTCTCTTTCTCCCTCTCCATGAAACTTAATCGCGATTGTTCTATTAATATTAAAATACCTCGAATATCTGCTTTCATCTGTTTTAACTGTATAATTAATTAAATAACTCATTCAAATAAATAGATAAACGGCTAATACAATTTCACCGGCTTATCGAAAATTCGAAAACGATACAAATCGATAAATTTATATTAACAAATGCAATTAATAAACTTTTCAAACGCAAATAAATAATTGAAAATCTTCACGTGAAGATAGAAAATAGGAAATATTCAAATCGTTTTAAAGCTTGGTTTAAATATCCTCGTTCTCGGCTATTAAATAGTCCCACGTGTAACGATTTAATTGTCCCCATAATTTCGCGACATACAACCACGATCCCATAGTCGATCAAATTAACCATGTGATCGAATCTATCTAACGTTCCAACTTTTGGTTTCGGGTTTATGCGTTTTGGATCTCATTGAAACGTTACCATGGTGGTAATCAAACGTCAAATGGGCCGCTGTAATTTGCGCAGAAGCGCATTAATTGCTTCCATAAATCTAGACGTTAATGCACGGCAGGGCGACTAATTGCGCGAAAGACCGTGCCAGTGTTTGAGAGATCGTGCTGCGGAACATTGCTGTCGAGCAATCTCAAGGAATCTAATGTCCGTTTTCGTATTCCCGTGGGTCGAAACTGCGCGCCTACACACGCCTACACGTGTTCTTTACGCAATTTGTAACTCACTGAAACTGTTATTCGAAAATTATGCACGCTGTCTAAGAAGCTGAATTTCAGGGAAGCGCGTCAAAATATTAAATATATATCTCTTTTTATTTTACATCGTATCGTATCGATGTTTAAAAAATAATAGAGGAGAAATGATTCAATGATATTTTTTATTGCAAATGGAAAAGGAAATAAGTTAACAATTTTATTTGGATAATTATGGATGTTTTTTTTAAAGAAGAATTTTAATTTTGTTATATATGTATATGTATTTAAAAATCGAATGCTTGAATTAATTAAATAATTTTCAACGATGAAAAATCTAAGAATCTATGACAACAACGTACGCTAAATTACGCATCAAATACATCTCATATTCGAATCACATACCATCTTGTACGTGAAATTCTCCGTGTGTATTTCTGGAAACAGTGTATAACAGTCGAATATTATGCTTGATCTGTTCTACTTGCCATTCGCACGTGACACGTAAGAAGCTTAATCATGCGAATTGTAAATGAAGAAAGTTATACACGTGTATTACACGTGGAACGTTATGTTATTTGCACGATATTAACACATTGCGCACACCTTAACGTGATACATATCCTCGCATTTAGTAAGCCAAACATTGTCTGAAATTACGGGATTCTGCCCATGTCAACTTGAGGCCAAATAATAGAGACAATTTAAACTCGAAACGGAATAAAAATATAAATTAATTTTAAGAATTTATAATAGAAAATATAGAAATAGAATATAATTGTTTTTTAAAACAATATATTCTATTTTAATCTTTTAATTTACAAATACTTTATATTAAAAATATAAATATAAATTTTTAATAATCAATAAGTAGAAATAAATGCACAAATGTCTTCCTCATTATTTTATAATTTCGTATATAAAAAATTGAATTAGCAACTATTGTAATATCGATTAATGTGATCACGTAAATATTATAGCAAGAAATAGTATTATTAGTTCATAGTATCTGTCATAAATGAATACCTGAACGAAAACTGCATACTTCTAGATCAATACAATTCTCTTAATATATTATATCGTGGAATTAATATCAAAGATTTTTTAAACTGAAAGAGAAGAACGAGTTGCAATTTATTCGCATAAATTTATTAATAAAATCAAAAGATAAATGATATAAAAACAAAATTACTTCGCAACGTAAACAAATCTATAATCCACAATTCACATGATTCTCCTAAATTCCCAGAGAAAAATATATTTTCTCCAATCAGAACTGTTCTTCCACATTCCTCGGCCATTTTCAAACATCATACACAACCACAATTTCCTTCCACTTCATCATCCTTCAAAATAATTCTACCACCTAAGTGTGCTTAACGTAGCAAACACCGCCAACTTATATCGCCATCATGGCGTATATTCGTAACTCCAATCCTCCTCCCCCTCAGGGAGTCGCCCCCTCCTCGTTTCTCGTTCATTTCGCCTTTCGCGCGGCTCCGCAAAACAACAACTAAAAAAAAAAAAAAAAAAANAAAAAAAAAAAAAAAAAAAAAAACACGGAAACAATGAAGAGGGAGCAAAGAAACAGCGTCTTTATCGCGGAGTATCTACTGCAAACAGACGACGTCTTATTACGAGAAGGTCGAGGAGCTTTGAAGTCGGGCCGGTGACTGGAACGAGGGTAGAAAATACAAGAGAAACACCGAATAAAGGGAAGAAAGGGGGCGGTGGTGGTGTAGGGTGGTTAAAGGTGGAAGAGAGGAAGCGTCCACCGCGCTCCAAGTTTTCGAACGTGGCGAAGATGGAAGGAGAAAATGGAGGATGGAGGAGAAAGAGGAGGAAGAAGAAGAAGAAGAAGAAGAAGAAGAAGAAGAAGGAGGAGGCAAGGGAGTTTGTTCCCTTTGCAGCATAAAGCGTCACGATGAAACACATCCACGGTGGGAGTGGAGGCGAGATAGAATGTCGCTTAAGCGTCGTCGTGGCCAATGGCCCGGAATGCCTCTTCCGGTATCGGGCCAAACGGCGCGTTACACGGTGATGCCGAGTTATACGAGTTATTCGTAATTTTTCGTTTTCCCTCCAGCTCGAGGGAAATCACGCTTTGTTTGACCGGATAACGTGTTTCTTCCTTTTTATCGTCGATTGAATAACTGAGCCGCCATTATCGGGCTTCTTTTCTGTTTCCTTCTTCAACTTCGATGGACTTGTCGTCGGTTTCGTTTTGACTAATCATTGATTTGCTGCGAGATGAGGGTCGATCGTGGATTTTAATTGGAGGAATTGGATTATTGAGGCTTTGGTGATGGTGGGATGTTGATTAGATATTTGATGGAGATATATGTATATCAGTATTAAGATACGTAGGGTATTATGAGCTTGAGAATTATTGTCAGATTTGAAATTGAATATTAAAAATCACTCTTTAGTGATTGATATTACGTATAATAAAATTTAATGTTTCTTTCATCTAATGTGAAGGTTTTGAGAATTTAATTTTGGAATTTTAGAGATATAAAAATTACTTTATTGTAAGGTAAAATTTAAAACAAGATATATATTTCAGTAAAATAACTTCTTAATTTCTCTTTGTTATTTTCTTTTGCATGATTCCATTAATTCCAGTAATTTTATTAAATTTACGTAGATATTAAATTTCCCTCCATTAACTAATTATAAATTTCAGCGTATAATTATACTCTGTAAAATTTAAAATATCCTATGAAATTTCTTCTAAACAGAATTTCAGAAAACAAAAATAATATTTTAAAAGTTTAAAACAATCAATTCATTGCTTTCCAGTTTCATTCTTTCATTCTCCGATTGATCAACGAAAAGTGTAACATTATTCTTGATTATTAAATTACAAAATAAACAACGATGCGATTAAATAATTTTACTCAAACGTGGCAAGGATGTTTCTTTGAATTTGGAATTTTTCGCTGTGGAAGAGCCATCAGATTTGAAAATCGTCCAATATATACATTCTACAGAGACTCGACCTATATTCACTGGGATACTACTCGTGCCTGGACAATTCTGGAACGCGCGTACAGATGCACACGTTTGAAATATCGGCGATTAAACTTTACCGAGCCGATTGCTTCGAACGGCATGCAATTTTGCTGCAAGACATCAACCGAAATTGCCAAATTTACTGCGACCAGATCGTCTTCCAATTATTACAGTATCGTTTAAATATCGATTCATGAGCCGTTCAGTTTCAAGAAGAATTAATTTACACACTCTATAATTTTATTCTTGTATTTCTACTTTTATTTTTTTCTTTCACACAAAAGAATTTTATCTTGAAAGTTGAAACATGTCGAGGATTAAACATTACTCGATAAGAGATCGAACAAAATTCATTTTTACAATTTTTATATCTAGAAACGAATTGAAAAAAATAATTTTGATTTAATTTTCAAGAATTTTTAGGTCATATAGAAATATCGTAAAACAACTAGGACAAACAAATCGATTGATATCTGTAGCCTTTAATATTGGCTCTTGTTCAAATGTTATTGAATTTCCAACAATAAATAGCAATAAAAGATACGAGAAATTCGAAAATCAAATTATATAGAAATTGTTCAAATATTATTGCCACGATGAAAATTTACGCAAATACTTGAAATTATAATAAGCTTCTGAATTAATTAAAAAAAGAAAGATATGAAATGATTGTGAAATATATAAAGAGAAAGAAAGAGAGAGAGAGAGAGAGACTTAAAAATTAAGAGATAATCGTAAAATATTAATAAAATAAAATAGCAAATATATTTTTCACAATGAAATCACATTTTTATCACTTATAAATCACTTTCTTGCTACTGTTTTAATGTGAAGGAAAATACATGATAATAAAATACAATAGAAAGTATATTATTGTTCTTTTAAATCTTCCAACGCTTTTCGAAACGCTGTTGTTTAATTTATTTCCACGATTCTGTTTCTTGTTCCAAACAATTTATAGTTCCTTGCATCAATTCCTTTTTGTTTTAAGGCTTCCGCTAGTTCCTTGCCGTGTAAACTCTCCGCGCGATAATGGCCCATAGATTTTCGAGCGAAATTCGGGTCAGGGCTTCTTGTTGGCCACTCCAAGCCTCGAATTCCATAGTCGATAAACCGCTTCCTTCGTCGAGCATTGTCGAATGCACATTGTCCCTGTGAAAAATTATCTCCTTTTGGTCTAGCCAATAAGTACAGACAATTGTATTTCGGTCTATCCATCTTGGCCATCATGCGTTTCCGGTGTTCGTTTGTTTCACGCTCAAGTAACTCAGACGTCTCAAAAATGTTCAGTAATTTCCTTTAAATCTCTTTCAAAAGAAAACTGTCTTTCATATTTCTTATACCATCTAGCACAAAAGATTATCTTGTATCTTGAGTTACTGACATATATTTATTATCGACTGAAAATATAATTATATATAATTATAGCAATAATAACAGGTAATATTGTTAAAAATTAATAATATTTTTATTACAAAATCAATTACCTAGGAACTATAAAATGATTTAAAATTGAAAATATTGTTTTATATCAAGTTATATCAATTTAAAATGTTCATTGAATCCTAAGGTATTTAGTTTAAATTTAATCTACCAGATGTCGTCATTGATTTAACACATCTTTTCATACATATCCTCCAACTGAATACATTCTAAATCTTTTTAAAAAGCAACGATTATAAATTATACCAAGTCTTTTGTAGTTACACTTGTAAATTTCTTATAATAATAATAAAATCAAACATTTTTTACTTATTTCTACAATCTTCGTACAAAAAACTGATATCAAATTGGAAAAATTTTAAAATAATTCATCTCTCAGGCGATTTGACCGATATTCCTCATCCCTACAATTTTAAATAAAACCCTCTTTCCAACCTTTAAGATTATTTTACATATAAATTATCAAAAACTCATTCAAGACATATCACGTTATTCAAGATCTTCTCCATCGCTTTCCACGATGTAATATCGATTCTCAAAATCAAAGTGTATAGATTTCACGGGATTCATCGTTGCACAGATTCTTCACTGCCCCGGGCTATATTCCCAAGGGGCGGAATGAAAATTCTGGTGGATGTACAACGTGGTAGGCGAAGACGAGCCGCATCGATACGAAAATTAATCGAGCACCTGAGAATTGAAAGTAAACCCGGTCCGTTGGGAATGGATATCCTGGATATAAGCGATGGGTTACATTTAATACGCGATAGCGGACGCAATGGCTGGCGCTGGGTTTATGACGATAATGGATGCGATCGTTTGTTCAGCGACGTGACGTGTCCGCGTTTTTCTTGTAATTTTATACGTTTAATAGCCGTCCACGCGTGACGGGCCCCAACGTTTCGAAAAAAATAACCGACGATTGTTTCCTCCCGTGATTTATTCATTTTCGAAAAAGAACAAAACCTTTTGGATGGGAAAAGGGTTTTCTCCTGAGCGAAATAACATTTGATCGCTCGCTTGTATCTTTACATAAAGTGCACGTTTGTTGTTTTATATCTGGGAATAACGATGTGTGCATCGATTTTCATATTTCTTGAAACATCAAAGTGTCTTCCTGTATCGATGTACTTTATGTATAGTTGAACTGATAAAAGATATGAGGAGTTCTTGTGGAGCCAATGAAATGGATTGAAATTTAATGTAATTTACTTTGAACGAAAATATTGTTTGTGAATTTGGAAATTTTGCGTTAATGAGATGTATCGTGAAAGTAAATTCTTGTCGAATCGATGTTATTATATTATCTTTGCTTTTTGTGAGTATTTAATTAATACTTATTATAGAAGATGTGAAATTTCTTTTATAGATTCAATAATAAATTTGTTATAATAAATTTTATATAATATATTTCAGTAATAAATATTGTCTTTTTAAAATAAACATATAATTCTATAGCTTGGATAGACATTGATGAAAAATGATAAAGAAATTTCTTAATTTTGATTATAAAAACACGAAAAAATATTATTGAAATAACATCTATGCTCAAAAAATCATAGAACATTTTATATTTCTATTAAGAATCTTATATTTAACATAAATCAAATTTTTCGCATAATTCTAATAAAATTAATATACCAACAATCTCTTAATAAACTTTAACAATCTCAGAGTCGATTCCAAATATTCTAAACTTAATTTTAAAGTTTATATTATAAAGATATAAAAATAGAGCGCCAGATAAAGTCCGAATCATTTCACTCTCATAAATAATAAATAAATCTCAATATTTTTATATACCAACTATTTTAACTTCTAAAGAATCAATCTTTCAAAAGATATTCCATCATTCTTGCATCAGCAACATCTTGTATACACTGTTCAAGAAACTATAATTAAAAATATATAATATTTTATATAATTATTCGATCGCAACTGAATCATTGACAGCAAGCAAAAATCCTAGCTCGAATTACACGATTGTCAAGACACTCGAGGCTCGCTCGAGGAACATCGATACAACGAGAGGACGAAGGAGAGCGGTCGTTTTTACTTGCCAGCCCGAATCCTCGACAAGATTTCTCAAACTGCATATTATTTATTATAACTGCCTCGTGCCATAACCGTCCTGGCTACGTTATAAACGACGCTATATAACGTGGAAGCTCCATGACGTATCGGGAGACATATTTACCAAGGTAGATCCTATTCGGACTATTTACTCGACAACTCACGGTGGAAGCCTGCAGTACGTGTACATAAAGTCAGCCTTACAAATGTTTAAACACGGTATACCTGTGTTAAAGAGAGAGGGAAAAGGATAGAGAGAGAGAGAGAGAGAGAGAGCCTGTTACTGTGAAATATTATATTTCTATTATGGAAGGAGTATCGTTCGATATCCTCGAACGTATTTGCAGCATCACGATGAAATGTGGCGCGTGAACCATGCGATTTCAAGTGCTCACCATTTTGCGATATTCAACGGAACTTTCCCTCGACGAAGGAAAGTTTTATCCAAGAAATGAAATCACTTTGAAAGTTAATCAGATTTTATAAGGTAGTTGGAAATTTTTCAATGGAAACCCCCATAAATTTTGCCATGGGACTGGAGAGAAATATAACGTATTGTATTTTGACGTATCTACTTATATGCACGTATTTTTATTATTCGGATATTTTGTATAAGGTGTTATTTTAACGATGGAATATTTAAAGAATTTATAGAATATAAATTTCTAGTTCGAATGTATATGTATTCAATGTAAGAATTATTTCATCATTTCTATCAGAGTTGAAAAGTGAAGTTCTTTATCATTACGTGACTCAAGTTATATTTCATTTCTTATTCTATTTTTATCTTCTTTTTCTTCTTCTTTTGCTTCATCGTAATAGCGTGGTTTAATTAATTCATTAAAAAGTAACATTTATCTATGATATTAAAGGATCAAATGAATCCAATTAATCCGATAATTCTTTTCTAATTAAAATTATCTAAATTTATTTATAAAGAAACCGTGCAATTTTATTCTTCGAAATAATAATAATAATTATCATTTCTAACAACTTCGTTCCATCATCGAAAAATTCCTTCTCAAATAACTTCTCTTTATAGCTTTATTTCCCTTGATCTCGAATAACATCATCAATAGACAATATCTCGAGGATAATCTTTCTAATATAATATAATAATAATATCCACAGAACAATTCATAGATGGAAGATAAAATACAATCTCGAAACAATTCACGAATAGGCGTTGACTCGAATTTTATCTATGTCGTGTACACACGAAATTATCGGATAGATAATCGGACGACTGCTGATAGACAATGCCACACAGAATTATCTGACTAACTGTTTGCACGCAATGCCTGTCATATCGACCTTAACACTTATCCCGATGATGAACATCCTACCCTAATCAACGATTTTCCATCAAACGCAAATAATTAACGTGCACGACATCTTCTGTAACAAAATGTCCATCCAACAATGCCAGAATCATTCATAAAAACGTCACTAAACCGATCTACGAGAGACGCTCAATACGAGAGACGAAGAGCGAGCGTTCGTTTTCAACCATCAAACGAAGGATTCCTCTCCATCCGCCTACGAAATTCCAACGTGTTTCCTCTCCTTTTTCTTCGCGGTGGAAATATACGTCTTCCAACGAGGTAAGCTTCGCAATCACGCGGACGGTAGTATCTTGATTCGAATAAATCTCCTGTAACTCGAGGATTGTGGCGAGGGAAGAAGGGGGGAGGGGGAGAAGAGGTCTTTTCGTGACAAGTACACACGTAATGGGAAAAGCTTTGCGACGTAAAGGGGACCTGGGATACGCAGTATATCCCATGAATTCAAAACAAGCTAGGATCTCAGCTCAGGGATAACGTAATTATACGCGTATCTACGTGTACATTGGCTGTTCGTTTTATAAATTTACGATCCAAATTGGGAACTAGGCCTGGCTTTGATGCCCTCCTTATTTTTCATTTGCAGTATATATACGGATATATTAGGATTTATCAGGTGATAAATTCTTTCTTACAGAGTCATAAGATATTTGTATTATTTGAAGAATTGTAATTGCATTATAATTGAGTCTATCTTGTTTTGAAATATTAAATATTTGATGTAAGAACGATAATCTTGTTTTTTTGTTGGCAATTATTTCCTAATAAAATCAAAAATCACGATATGAAAATCGTGTAATTATAAATATATTGAATATTATTAATGATAGGAAATAATAATTGAAAAAATTAGTATCTCCTAACGATTATTGTGGAAAATGATATAATATGATGAAAAATATTGAAAAATACAATTTTATCGTGTCTATTTTTATTTATTTTTACAAAAACACGGATATACATGGGTTACGCGTGTTTCCATTGGAATTCACTATAATGGCCGTCGCTACAAATCTTGACAATGTTTGCACATGTAGAGAGAAAACAAGTCGGCTGATCGGATTACGAGACCACGGTTCGAACTTGAATCTTTCGCTTGTTGAACGATTGTTTTAACTATTTTTGCTATTCAATCAATGACAACATTTTTTCATCCTGTCATTTTAAGTGGTTGTGACGATAAAACAATTCATGAAAACAATAATTTGAGGAGATATTATGTAATAAAAAGAACATTACACATTCTTTTATAATATTCTTTAGAAAATAAATGTTATAAAAAGTATCAATTATAAAATATTTATAATATAATCCTAATATATTTAAATAAAAGTAATATATTATAAAATATATTTAAAGTAGAAATAATATTTAAATTTAGTTCAAGAATTAATTATTTAATCTATTCACTCTATCACGTTCTGATTTTTTGAACATTAATTGAACAGTTAATATTAATGAATTCTTCATTACAAAATTTATCAACTTCATCACTGGACTAACCACTATATTTTAACATTAATATTAAAAATTTTCCAGGAAATGGAATTAAATAATTTGGCTAAAATATCTCATAATTTATAAATTCATAAAATTTCACTTTTCGTAATAGATCACGAATAATATTTTAAAGAAAAACTTTGAAATCAATTGTTTTTTTTAGAAAATTCTGTTATATTAACGTCACTGGAATATTAAATTAAATCAATATTACTGATAAATTCGAATTACAAATTGGAATATATTTTCTCCTCCATAAATAATCAGGACGAATACAGAGTAATTTAGCAGTCTGTTTCATTCAACGTTACAGATTTCTCTGGAATTGATATATACGATGAATTAAATCGTGGTCTAGACGAAGACTGGCAACGTCTTCTACACGTACACGTGGATCTCAGGTAACCACAAGTTAAATCCTCCCGATTGACGAAGTCTCTATCCTTCGAGTCTTTGAACTTGGCAACCTGGATACGTTCGATATTGGTTCGATAACTTTGTCATCGAATAAGTAATCAACGTGACCCAGATAACACGGCTTTATTGTCGATTCGCTGTAAATCCATCGATCAATCCCTTTCAAACGTTCGTTAACGAACAACAATATACATTTCCTAGAATTATTCTTATATAAATATTTTTCATTTGCCGTGTTGTTATTAAGCCAAATGAGATTTAACATTGGAATATAAAATTTCTAGTATTCCTGTCGATCATTATTTATTTTATGGATATAAACACAAACGTAATTATTATTGAATGGAGAGAAATTTTATTTATAGCTTTCAGGTTTATGAGTTATTGAAGTA
Source organism: Apis laboriosa (assembly GCF_014066325.1). Lineage (NCBI taxonomy): Eukaryota > Metazoa > Arthropoda > Insecta > Hymenoptera > Apidae > Apis > Apis laboriosa. The sequence goes on along the minus strand of NW_025224965.1, from coordinate 319,213 downwards.
TAACTTTGTGTTATTTGTACACGAGAATTGGTAAAATGTTATGTTTGAAACGTAAGATTGTTTTTAATACCTATAACAAAATATATAATGATTAAAGATAAATTTGATAAAAATATCACTTCTTTAAAATATGATAGATATTTACAATAATTAAAAAATAAAAAAATTCCTGATTTTTATTTTATTCTCTTGAAGAATCATACTTTGTATACCACGATAATAATTTCCACGTAAGGATTCTGTAAATAAGATATGCAAACTTGAATTCTCAAAGTCTTGCTCATCAGATACACGGTCTAAAAATAAAGAAAAATAGCAAATAAGAATAAATAAAGAAAAAATGTGTGTATGTATCAAAGAAATGGCAATGGTGCGATATCAATAGCGTAACTGTCACGCCTTAAGTCGAAGAAAAATTTGCGTTTCAAGGGGTTAATCATCCGCGCTGTGCTTTCTCAACGTCCCTCTCTTACGTGGCATTCTTCGCAGCAATGGCGGAAGAAGAAGAAAAAAAACCGAAGTAGAGGAAACGAGAAGCGCCGTACAGCACGCTTCTTTATACTTGCTTTTTTTACTCGAGTCCTCGCACCAGAAAATCCCCTTCCAACCGCTCTTTGTACGGATGCATAAATTATTTTTTTTCCCCCGGATTTCCGCTACAACTCTGCGAAAAATCCGTGGCCTTTGGATCGAGCCGTGATTCAACAACGAGTGTGATATTCCTCACTCACATTGAATCCATCGTTTGAACGATGCATTTTTGATTGGATACGCTTTTTTAACGCAACGCACACAAGAATTAATTTTATCGATCTCGATGACATCTATCGTTGATTTTCAAACACGAAATTTGCGAAATGTCACGAGAAACGTCAGACGAACGAAAAACCTGATATCTCTTAACTTATATATTGGATATAATTTCCAATTGATTTGCGAAACAAGTGTTTTAAAATTATTTACATGCAAGAGGATAGATGATTTTATACCACGAGTTTTTCTGACTCTATTGATTTTCGTATGTTCATTTTCCAATAAGCAATGATAATATGATAATATTTAATTACATATTTTAATTAAATTACGTATCTTCGCATCTGTCGTACAACTTTTTTATGATATAGCTAGTAAGGTAAAAATTCGATGCCGAGTTTTATTTTATGTTATATATTTGTGTATAAATTTGACTTAACATATATTTGAAGAGATAACGTGAGAATTTTTAATTACCTGTATATCAGTAATATGCCGTTTCAAATTATATTAATTTTATATTATATTTAATTATGATGAAGTGTTGAAAATAAATTTATGAAAAAGTTGTACGAATATAAAAAAAGAGAAAATAAATGCAAAATACTGATTTTACATTTTGCCCTAGTTATTTTTCTCTTATCTCTCAAAAGTTAGCTTCATACGTTTATACAATTTTACCGTGTTATATTTTATTATATTTCCTTATCGGTTCAAAAACATATATAAAATACGAATAACAATTGTTACATTTCAAAAACAAAGGAAAAAAATTCACTGATCCCTTTAAAAATATTAAATTTGGCGAATGAAATGATATTACGTTGATACATTTCCATGATGAAATTTGTTAAACAATCGTTCTGTTATCGATACGTTTTAACGTTACATATTCCTGTAACGTTTATTTTATCCGTATAATTAATTCGCACAGAAATTTAATCGAGAAGTTTCTACGAAAATCCCTCTCTGTGTCAAAATGTCGGTTCCCCTATATTTGTATTCTTCGTTCTGATGTTTAACGATCTTGGAAATGATTGAATTAAAATTGAGATAGACGTTATATTGCACGTGATTCTCCAATAACTGATAAAATTGGAATATTCTAGCAAAGTATTAAAATTCAAATTCTTCAACATCTGATTCTCGACGTTCTCCATTCTCGTTTGCCATAACTGCGAATAAAAATTAAAGGGTCCAGCATCACCAGATCGTACGTTAATGCGAGTAATTTTGCATCCATGTTTAATTCATACCAGCGATTTAGTTTCTGGGTTTCAATCAATAAACGTTCCGTTTAAGCAATATACAAATAATTTCTATAATTAATAATATACATGTATACAGGCATATGAAATTCAATTCGGTAAATGTGTACGACATCGGGTGAAATTAAATTTAGCTATTTGCTTGGAAATAAAATTACGTAAGTAATAAAAAAAATTAACGATCAAGTAAAATTTTCAGTTACGTTGGGAAAAAAAATATATCGATCTTGAAAAGATCTTTTGATTAGTGAAAAGTTATTAAAATATTACTAAAAAATGATTTTAAAAATTTATTCATTAAAATTTTTTATTTTTTATTCTCAATATCAATATAATAAATAATATGACGTATAGAAATCGAATTCTGATGTATACTACAAAATCTTCGAATATTATTTCATCCAATATTTTTTCAATTTTCAAATTTTAATATACGTCAAACAACATCATGTTTTGATTCATGTAGCTCGATAAAAAAAAAAAAGAAAGATAGAAATATAGTCAAATGTTTTTACGCGTATGTACAACTTGTTTTCGAAAAAAAAAAAAATCGAAATTGGACGTATCTATAGAATCGAAAATATTATTCGAAATTCGAACTTCACTTTTAAATGAACTTCGATCGCTTTCACGTACAAAATGTACGTTTCGTGTTCATATAACTATGAAAAATATATAAATTTTCATGTTTCCTCCAATTTGCAATACTTCGAGTTTCCTTTATACCGTTAGATGACAACTGGAAAATTTTGAAAAATTGAAAAATTGTATCTGTCGAAGAACAAAATGCAAATTTTGAAATGTCGTGACGTATGATTGATGGACGATTAGAGGAAACATATGTATCCTGTTATCTATACAGAAATACTAATCTTAGCAAGACAAACATGGTTACTCTAAATAGGTAGATTATGTAATCAAGCGATTATATACACACGCACCTGCGTATATCTAACGTCTAACGCTACTGGTAAAACGGCTAATATGCGATATGTAATTACACACATCAACGACACATAACTAAAGGAACAATGCTAATCACTTATGCGTGTAATTGATACAATTGTATATATCTGGTACACCCATCATCGAAGTTACCTTCCATTCTCCGATTGTCAGTTTGATTAGCACGCCTCTGGATAATTCGTTGAAAGATGATGACGTATAAGTAATCGATCTCGAAATATAGAGAAAATTAAAGAATTAAGATCGACAATAAATTTTTTTATTCTCTTATTTTTGCAATTATTAAAAATTCATAGATACGCTTTCAACTTAAACGGTGTTATAATGTAATAACGATTATTGGAAAAAAAAAAATAGCTATTTCTAATACCAATGTAATTTCCTAGAGAATTTTGATTACTGTTTTCATTATATACTTGACAGGCTATCCTCCGACAAAGAAGCAATAATAATAACGGAACGAGGCATAACATTATTTCTCTAAAAAAAAAAAAAAAAACAAAAATTCACGATCGAGAAGCTCGTAAAAATCATCTCGTTTATCGGCACATTATACCCGGATCGTTGTTTACGAAACATCGTGCCACGCCGATACATCACACGGCCGAGAAAAAGTGTGTAGGTGGTGGGGAGGGGGAAAAAACGGTAGGAGACAATGGCTGGAAGTTTAATCTTCCGCGCGAGTTCAGCTCGCTCGTTCGAGCGGGATGAAGCCGGGATACGCTGGAGAAAAAGTGAACTGGGGTGGAGGGAGGTGGGAGAGAGAGGAGGGAAATAGTAGTTTTATGAGAGGCGTTCTTAATTTTCCAAGTGTCACAGGTCACCGTAGCACCGGTAGAGCAACAACGACTGCAGGATCATCGATCAGGGGGGTGTGCAGGCAAGAGAGGGTGAGACAGGGATGGATGGATATAGAGGTGTGTAAAGGAAGGAGAAAGAGGAGAGACGCCAAAGAGAAACTGCAAACGCTTGCCTTGGACCTGTTTCAAACGGCATACCACGCGTTTCGTACCTCATATTCGCCATGATTTATTGTATTCGCCAGCGCCTCCATATGTGGAGGGAACCGTGCGATCGTTGGATCAGATTCGACTCGTAGATTATCAATGTGCACGAGTATATTTAGTGGATAAAAGTTTCCATGGATCGCACGGACGATCGAGAGACGACCAATCTGATCAATCGAATTGATTTCGAAGATATCCTTTGGACGAGCTTGCCTTTCTTTGTCGAGAGAGAATGGAAAAAAAAGAGAGGGAGAGAGAGAGAGAGAGAGAAAGAGAGAATCGTGAATTGAATCGATTCGACGATGAAATCGTCCTTTGATTCCTGGAAACCGAGACCTCCGCTGTTTCATTTCTCTGTCTTCCTTTTCAACTCCCTGTGATAAAACGTTTGTAATCTTGACTCTGTATTAAGGATGTTTCATGAGAGGTGATCCTGGAAGTTACGTTGTAGACGTTGTCAACAATTCATGACACTCACAGCGAATTTGGTTCCTATCAGGATTCGTGTAAAAGATGGTTATGAGCAATAAGATACGGATACTGTTATAGAGTGATCTACGTGGAATTGGAATCAGTTCGATTTTATTGAATAATAAATTCGCTATGAAGGTGCTTGTATTTGACACACTAAATAAGGGTGCGTTACTTGACACTGTTTTATTTAGATTACGAGACAAAAAAGGGGAAGAGAAATATATGAGAAATTCTGTTAATATTGGTGATAGTGTAAATGAAATGGTATTGCAAATTAATTTATGACCATTTGATATTGTAAATGTTAATCTAACGTGAGCTTAATTTAAGAAAATTAATAGTTGAAAGAAATAGTTAGATATTTTTTTGTTATGATAAAAGATAATGAAATAAGTTGCAATTTTTCAAATTGATTTGTAAAATTTAATTATGTATTATCTATTTTCTATTATTTATTAGAATTTTTCTTATAATTATATTTTTAAATATATGATATTTTTGTTTATTATTTGAAATAATGAAAATGTTTGAAATAATAGATAGAACATTTTATATATTTTATTGAGAAAATTATTATTCCTTTATATTCTTCTCCTTTTATACATCTTACAGTGTTATATAAATCTCTAATAGTTCAATTACGAAGAAAAAATACAATTTCAGCTGCACCTGCAGTATAATACTGAATAAAGTATTCTTTTACAGCATTCAATTTTATTTTATATCATTGTTATCCATAAAAAGAAGAAACCAATCGATTTTATAATTCATATTTATTTATACTTTACATAAAACTACACGTTATAACTTTTATTTTTTTCCTCGATATACGATAATCTAAAAATTACTTACCCCCATGAAACATCTTAAAATTCAGAAAGATATCATTTCATGCAACAATATCCAACAATTATTTATTTTTTATAATCTCTCTTATTTACAAAATTAAACACATTTGAAAATTGTTTAATTTCACTTTATTCGTATCAAAAACTTTTGATCCTTTCTGACCAATTATCCAAATAACCACTTGTTTCCATACATTTTCCCTCCAATTAATTCAAATAATCAATAACACAAATGATGTTAAGAGACTACAATGCAATACCTATCAATACAAACGAATCAATACAACGAATTTCTGAAGCATCTTGCAAATAAAAGGGAATTACGATCCGGATCAACAGCTTATCTATCTCGAACCACAGGTTGGTGTATTTAAGCCGGTTTAATTGAGATTTCGTTGCCGAAATCGTCGGACAAATTGCAGGGAGCAACGAATTTCTACGGCCTTACCTCGCAAAGTGAAGTCCGAACACGTCGGTCGATCCGCCAAGCATCTGGCTAACCCTGTAAAGGGGAGAATGGAGGAATCTTATAGGATCGATTCGGTGTTCGAGCATCGGCTTTCAGTTTCTTTTCCCCGGTTCAGTTAGTTCCTATCCCCGTTCCCCCTTCTATCCTCCCTTCACCGATCCCTTCTACCCACCACCCTTTTGCTCACTCGATACCGGAGCTGTATCTCGCCTCTTTCAACGGGCGTAAGCGCGCTTAAATACCTGGTGAATCTCGACGAGGCCAGGAAATCACGGACGAGAAGAGTCTCTGAAAAAGGAACGGCTAAAAAAGGCAACTGCGCGAGATGCCACAGCTTTTTCTTTCGTTCCTTTTCCCCTTCTTTTTCCTTTTCTTTTTCTTTTCCTCCTTTTTTTCGTTTACCATTCTTCCTTTCTCTCCTTCGATTCACGCGTGTTGCAGAGTTACGCTTTCCATACAACACCGTGCACGTACAACCACCTCGATTGCGGTCAGAATTTGCATGCAAGTTACGCGCGATCTCCTTCCGGCAAATTTGGAACCATCCGACAATCTACGTGTGTACGCGAGCATCTGGCTTTGATTCGGTGTATCGGGATGGGGGAAAGATGAAAAATTTGATTATTTACGATTATATAGGAATTTCGTGGCGTTTCCAAATGATTGCGGTTGAGTAGGAAGTGATGACACGTATTAATTATTAATTGCTTGTTATCATAATTTTTTTAAGGAAGATTTATTTAAAGAATCCACGATTTTAAGAAGATATTCGTTTTGAATCTTCATGCATCTTCCATTAATTAATATATTATAGTTATTTGGAATTATTTTTATGAAATTTTTCATCATTTATTTATTGAAATTACAGTTACAGATACGTTGTTTTACTTTTGATTGTGATTATAATTTTTGGGATCTGAAACTTATTTTTATTTAAAATTGTTTTTGTAGTAGATTTCGTTGATTATACTACTGATTATATTCCTGAATTTCTAATGCGGTAATTATTTATGTATGCGCACAATGAATGCACGATTAATGAATAAATTGGGATGAAAATTTTCGTGATAATTTCAAACATTTCGAATGAGCCGAATTTTTCGAATCGATGGACCAAGATTAAAGCGATCAATGTAGTCCAATAATAAAGGATTATAGCATATATTTTCGAAGCAACGCTGTATTTAATCACAAAAGAAATACAGTGGAGAAAAAAAGTAAATTCCACTGGTAATACTATGCATTGAGACTTAACGAAGATTGAAAAAGTATCGAGAGAAAATTGGTTCTGCATAAATTGCCTATAGTGACTCCTCGCTTTTTTACTATACGGAATAGTGGGGGTGGTTTCATCTTATTGAAATATTAATAAAATCTTTCCTTTAAAGCTTTAGTGAAAACCTATTATAAACTCGATACCAGGATTTACCATTAAATTTTTAATACGTTTTAACAAAATGTTAAAACACGCAAATTATTTGGAATCAATCAAAAAAATGGAAATGAGTACACATTGTCAATAATTAATCGTGTAATATCAACCATCATTATATCTTATGAAATGTTTTAAACGTTTCAATATTGATCGATGAGAATTAATATTGAAAAAAATACGTTTCACTTGATGAAAGAAATGTTTATAATAAAAAAAATCTTAACATAAATATATTATTGTTGACGAAATTAATGATTAATTGAAAATTACGATTGAATTTTTAATAGAATCACTTGCATGATTTTTGAATGTAATATAATAAATATTATTCCACTGTAAATTTTAATTGACTATTCTTAAAGCAATATTCTTATCAGTACAATCAACTACAAACGTAGAAAGAAAACAACAAATAAACTTTCGTTTATTGTACATACAACAGATAACTGGAAGGAAAAATACATTGGATTAACACGACATTTCAAAGAATCCGTAACTGCGCTAACTGTCCAAAAAACGGGGATACGATAAAATTAATAAAACTGTCAGAGAAAACAGATCGATATTCCAATATCGCGATGCACCATCCTCACGAATTAATAGTAAACGTTTTTGAAATGTCTCTCGCTACGTTCAAACGTAACCAAATAGGAATAATAAAAATACAAATACACGAGTAACGAAGAATAAATCCATATTGAAAAAAATGTATCTATAAGTATATAGAGAGGAAGAGAAAAATTTTTTTAATCATAAGAATGCTTGACAACTCGAGTAATAAAACAATAAAATCAATCAATCAACGAGAAGAAAGAAAATAATTGACAAATTGAAAATTAAAATGGAATTTTTTGAATAGCTTCTTCCAAGCACTTAGACTCGAACAAATCAATAGAACAGATAACTAAATCTAGATTTGGCTCATTATAATTCACTACTCTTTAAAGTACAACTTCAAAACAAGATAATCTCATTCAATTTCTAAAAAAAATATGAAATATTATAATACTCACGATAGATACTAATAACCAAAATTGTTGATGCAACTACAAATAAGAAAAAAAAAATACAGTAAAATAAATCCACGTCAAAAAGATTAAATCCACGTATAGAATAAATTCGTGGAGAAGAAAAGGGATGGAAAGCCCTCGGTCGTATGGAAGTTCACCCTCAGTCGGTTCTCGAGTAATAACGTGTCAAATAACGTTAAAACAATATCGCCGGAAGTGTCGGTGCGGCGTGTCGCGATGGAGAAGCGTATTTCATAGCCGCGGTTAGCCTGGAAACCGCTGAGAGACACTTCAAAGGTGCCAAAAAGGCTTGACGTTTACGGTGCGAAATAACGGTCGAAAGTATCCCGTTCTCGGCGGCAGCCACGTGCATAAATTCGTGGGACAAACTGCCATTGCAGGGGTTTCGCATGGCTACGTCCTTAGGTGTGAATGCGCGACTGCATTTCGAGGCGAGCGTGTTTCGCGTGTATACTGAGTGTCACAAAAATTTCCGCTGGAGTGTACCTTGGGTAAAATGGTAGAAGCAGTATGTTTAGTTCGCTTGTGGGTGTAATAGACGTTTCCAGATTTGTGGATGTATTAATTTTGGAGAGGGAGGAAAGAAATAATTTTTTGATCGAAGCTTAGTGAAATAGAGGTATGTAATTGATGGTGTGTAAAGTATTTTTTTTTATGTTATATTTAATCAAGTGCGAAATATGTGTTATTGGTATTAATATTTGATTATGATTTCAGATTAGTTAATTATTAATACGTTATTTAATATATTAAATGAGTATATAATGAATATATAATACAATTCGTTAAATAAAATTTTAATTAAACTTCTGTCCAAGACTGGTAATTGATGATTGGCAATATTTATATTTATAATTGGTCGTTAAACGAGTAAGTGGCGAGTAATTTCGTCAGTTCATTAAATTAATTGCAATCTTTGATGATTAATTTCTTATAAATGTCAATCAATCGACGAAATTTTAAATTTTTAGAGGATTGATGCTGATTTTGAATCTATTATTTGCTTTTATAAATAATAATTATATGAAACAATGTTAATATATTTATTAATTTTATTATAAATATGAATTTAATTTTATATTTTGAAATGTATGCTATATCAGATGAAATATTCAATTTATTGATTTCATGAACTTGGCAATTTTGCTTGAGCTATCGAGCAATATGAGTAAATGCAATATTAATGATAGTAATTTGTGCTATTTGTTAATTTCATTTATCATCAATAACAAGTTGAAACGATTAATGATTCCTTCATAAAAATAAAATTAAAATTAAATGCTTAAAATATTGAATAAAAAATTATCAAGTAATAATACTTAATTTTTTTATTTCGTTACTTTTGTTATGATTTGTTCATTGTACATACATAATAAAATAAATTAACACATACACGATATATTATATAAAAAAATATTTCAAACAAAAATTGTATAACACGAGGTACAGTAATAAAGTTTTGTTCCTTTGCTTTTTTTTATCGAGAAATCTAGGTCACCGTAGCTTTTTTAAATAGAATGTACGATACTTGACTATACAATTTAAAACTGAACGTTGAATAAAAAAATAATAAGATATATCCATAGAAACTTAATAATTATACAAAATATAAAATATGTAAAATTTAATTGAAATTCCTTTCTATATAATTAAAAAATTAATTATATATCAATTGCACTAATTTGCAAATTTTTAATATTAGATTTAATCAATCTCTCTTGAACAAATTTTTAAAATATTTAATATTTTATCATATGTAAGAATTGTTTGAAAAATTCTTCTATGGGAATTTTATTAAAAATAGAATATATGATGTACAAAGTTGAAAATAATAGCACTAGAAACGCATTTACTTTCGTGTGTTGTACATTGTAACGTTATACATACATTATCCCATTTGAATTGCAATAAATGCACAGTGAAACTACTCATGTTCATCACCACAGAATTTCTAAGAGGATTTCCATTATCCTTATGAAATTTCTATTTCCCATATATTCCCTGTTCAACCATTGCTCCGTTTCAAATATATTTCGTATTTTCATGTTGGATATTTCCATCTATAAAATAGAATAATTTTAGATTTTAATGTTTTAATATGGATCATTTTATAATATTATTGATTCACCAAGTAATTATTATATTATATATATCAATTAATAGTTAGATATTATTTTAATAATTTTGATATTTATTTTTTGTTTTTGACAATTATTTAATTAAATATATTATTATTCAAATTTTAGATCATTCCTGATGAAATGAAACGTTTACTTAAAAAGAAAATTCGTTCAAATTATAATTTTAAAAAAATTATAACAATATGATGGTATATCTAAAGAACTAATTTAATTAAACTAGAAATTGAACTTCATCTCTTCCATTTTTTCCTTCCATCTTTTTCTTTCCTATTGATTTATAACTGATTTTATTAAATATAACCAAAAAAAAAAGATTCTATTTATAATTTGCAATTTATTTCGTAAATAATTTAATATTCACTGTACTACAACAGAATTTCCTTCGAAATTTAAATTACTTCATTACTATTAAATAATCTCTATCGTTTAATTTCATGTAAAATTATTTATTTAAAATTTTTAAAATATTTATCGATTTTAAAATCATTGAATATCATTTCCATATTAGCAATAATGATAAATATTTAACATCCAAAATCTCATTAAAAAAATTTAAGAACACCATAGAATAATTTAAAAAGCGTTCCAATTTAAAATAAAAAAAGAAAAAAAGCAAGCACAAAATAAAATTTAAATCCAACATTTCCAAATAAATAAATTTACACGTTCAACACCTACACATTCAAATTTATTTCATATATCAATATACCCTGTACACAACCAAAGTTTCACAGAAAAATTTCGGTTCACCATGTAGCAAGCATGCACGTCTTTTATATACAGGTATATCCGTGTGTTGGGTTGCACACTGCTGCACTTTTTCGTCGCTGTATACAATCGTAAACTGCATCGTTCGCCAACAATCGTCGTGCCCGGACGAGAAGCGTGTCGGTGTCATCCTTGTCGCGACCTGGTAATCCCCGTCGCTGCTTTTCAACGGCCTCCACCCCTCTTTGAACCCCCTCCGCCGCCTTTCGTCTTCGACGAAACACGGAACAGCAGGCATAAAGCGTCACAGACTCGGTTGTGGGGCGCGTTTTCTCGGTTTTCTCTAATTGAACGGAGCGGTGGAGGATTTAAACCTCTCGCCACGGTGTGCTGGTTTGTTTGCGAGCCTACGCGCCGTTCTGCGCTCAATTCTCCCCTCTCGAGCTAATTGCTCATGACCTTCGTGCCTGGCGCTGGGTTCTTGCGCGAATTCAATTAAAGACACGAGCCAATGAGGAGCCATAACGTCGAAAGTTGTTTTACTGTGGGAACGTGGCCGGGTGAGTGGTTTATTGGTACGTTGGATTACTCGAGGGCTTTGATTTTTCTTCGATTTAATTCGAGTTTGTGACCTTAGGAAAATTGGATTTTTTTTTAAGAGGGAGATCGTACGCACAATTACAATATAATAAGGTTATAAGATGAAAAGATATATATTTTTGATTAAGTTGAAAAAGAGATAATTTCTTGTTAGTGTATATTAAATAATATTTAATGTTTAATAATTAATGATATATAAAAAAGAATTTTGTTAAGATTATTTTTTTAAAAATCTTTTGAAAATTATTTATTTATGACAGTTAGACATTATTTAGTTATTCATTATTTTTCTCTAATTTACATAAAAAATTCTTGGATATTTCTCTGTTCATTTTTATTTACTTCCTTTCTGTTCTCGTTTTCAATTAAATATATAAAATTCACCTTTTTTTTTCGCGCAAAAATAGCTGTTGAAAACGAATTCCTTTCTTTGAAGTAACTTTAACTGGTTATTTCTATTGGTTCGAAACGTGAAATGTCACAAAACGTTATGAAAAAAACACGTGGAACGTTGAAAACAGACAATTCTCGCAATGTTGTATCGTATATCATTTAATTAATATTTATTCAGTGCATACAGAATATTTATATAGTGTCAACGATTCTAACAACCATTTCATTTCATTTCAATGTGCCATACCCGATATTGATTTAAATTCTCGATAACTAGTTTTATTACCCCGTCAGTTGTATTCATATACATTTGCAAAGGGGAAACACAGAATTCGTGGAAAGCAATATATAACAAATTCGGATAATGTCGCCTGAATTAAACCGATATCGAATTTTAACAAATCTCTATTATTGGCAGGGCTTTACTGTTATTTCCATAGATTAAAAATAAATATTCATTCGCATCAAAACGTTGTGGTATCTTTAATCAATATCCAAGTCCATTCAATAACTTGTTCAACCTTTGAATGTTGATAAAGCTATTTTTTCCCCCGCAAAAAAAAAAAACCAATTAGGAATGCAATCCCCTATTCCACAATCCATGATCAGAGAATTTTTTCAAAAATTTAATTTAATTTTTATTTAATCCTCTTCTCTTTTATATATCTCTTCTCTCCTCCTATATAAAAATCACAACTTTCAATTCTATTTTCAATTCTTTCTAACTAATATTAATTTTTATTTTTTATCTTAAAGTATTCCTCTATATATATTATATTCCTCTATATATTATAAATACAAAGTAATTGTTAAAATCGAAATTTTACATTAATAGAATTAATATACACAATTAATTAGAAACAAAATGATTTAATGTTGGCAAAATTGATCACATATTATATAGGTTATGATGTTATAGAAGGCGTTTTTACGTTACATTTTTTTATGTTCGATTCTTTCATTCACTTATTTTTCCTTATTAAGAATTCAAAAGAAAAATATATTCCTTTATATTATTAGAAAAGATAATCAAAACTGTCTCAATATCTAATATATTTTCTCCTCATTCGTAATTACTTTCTCGACCCACTTCCGTATTGAATTCCAAGAAAAGTCAAAAAAGACAAGATTTATTTATCAACGATCCGCGTCACGGGCAAAAAGACAACCATCAACACTGCACAGCCATTAATCATCGAAATCGTATTTTTTCGTCTAAGACCCAACTCGGGGCCGAGAGGTGTGAATTGCATAATTTTTCAACCGAGAAAATGCTCCAACTTCAACGTGGTACCCAACGTTCACACATTTGTCTCGACTGACACAGATTTGACAAATCGTTAAATGTACACATATATAACCCCTGTTGGAAATGAATTTTTCCGCGCTCTTACTTTCCGCCATGTTTCCGGCCCAGGATTAATCGATAGCAATTCTTAACGCGTTACGAGGGAAAGTTGGAGGAAGTTTGAAACCTTGAGTATACCTTGAAGTGGAATTCGACACGAATTCGACAATGATATAGCAGAGGAGAACTCTTCCTCGTTAACAATGAACTACGAGAATTCTTTTCAAGGGTTTCGAAGGAACGGCTTCTGCCGATTGTCTATTATCAAAGTCCCCACAGAGATGTAATTTCACGACAGCCAAACCCTGATTCCTTCGTAACGAGATCGTGGCCCCGTTCGATGCTGACGAAACTTTTTTTCGAAGTAATTAGTAAGAGGTTTCGTTCCACTTGTGAGTTTTCTCTCTCTGCTATTTTTATTGTGATTATTGATCTGGTGAACGAAAATGACTTACGATCATTTGATATTACATTATTTATATAAACATTGTGTTGGTAATATGTCCATATTTTCTTAAGAATAGGAAAATTTTGCGATAATTTATCAAGATATAAAAATAATACCCAAAATTGTCTAAATGAGATAATTCATTATAGAACGTTATTAAATTTATGGAAATTAATTGTCGATGAAATGATACACAAGTGATGATTCATAAGTTCATAAATAAATAAACGCTAAACAAATTTTTTAGAAAAATTCAATGGAATTCAAATTAAAAAAAGAAAAAGAAAAAGAATTTAAACGAAAATTTGATTGATCTTTTGCGTGAAAAGAAGTAAGTATACACGTGCACATATACGCAAAAAAATTTCCAAGTTGAAAAATTTGTTGAAGTTGGTCTATACTTTTATAAAAAAACAAGGTAAAGCTTGTATTTACTTCTAAAAAAATCTAAAGCTACGAAGCTCAATAGTTTTGTTTGAAATGTAGTGAAGTTTTTAAAAAAAATCCTTTTACATGTTGTTTTACAAAAAACAAACAGTAAAGCTTTCTATTCAAACTAAAAATACGCGAAAAATTTCATTGAAATATATTAATTTATAGACATTCGAACAAATAAAAAAAAAGTAATAATAATAATATAAAAGAAAAGAATATAATTATTTTGTTAGATATCTAATAAATTGTTATGCATTTAATTTAATTTTTTCAATTATTATAGAACACAAAATTTCCTCCACATTTTTATTTTTTCATAATTATGTTCAAATTCTAAATCGATTTACCATTCTATTGACTACTCGTATCAAGAGTATCATCCTTTTGTTACAATTGAAAAGTGAATTTTAATGCACGTATCGATAAAAATGCAAGGATTTTGGCGAAATTCTCTTCGTTGGCATAAAAAAAAGAATCGCTACAGGAACAGACTACTACAATGTTTCCTCTGATTCTTCTCTATTTTTAGCTTTCATTTATTCGACTCTCGTATTCCTTCTCCTTTTTCTCCCTTCCCTCCAAATAAATTCCATCGCAGTTTCCGAATTCCACTCCTGAAACGAAACGAAACACGAAACGAATGAAAATTTAAAAAAAAAAAAAAAGAAAAAAGGAAGAAAGAAAAAAAAAAAAGAAAAAAACGAATAAAGAAGAGAAGGGAAAGGGAAAAAGAAGCGGATGTACGTAGACGCTGTTTGGACGTTATCCCCCGTTTCCTTCCGTGTTCTCGTGCAATTCACTTTTTCATTTTCACTGTTACTCGAATTTATGAAGAACGTTCATCGAAATAATAATAAATCGTGCGGGGGCAGAGCGTTTGTTACATTTAAAAACGCGTTACTCATCGACCACGAACACGACAGAAATGTCCGGGCATTTGTTCTTATACCGAACATTCCATCGCGCATTTGTTTCGAACATTTATAGCGAAACATCGATCCCTGCATTGGATTTTAAGCGATGTTTGTTAAAAGATTCGCGGGGATATCCGGTGCAGTGAATTCAATTTGTTTAATTTGCGTTGATATCGATTTTGTAATGCAGCATCGTAAGAGCGATGTCGTTCGAAAGATATTGATATTGATGTTGAGTTACAATTGGAATTTTCGTGTGAAAATTGTATCAATTTAATTCGTAGTTATTAACTTTTTAGAAATAGAATATATTTTATTCCTATTTTTTAATCACAACATTTATATTACGTCTCTCTTTATAAATTTTAATTGAATTTAATTTAATACATAGGATAAATTTTTATATGAAAAAGAATGCTAAGAGGAGACGAATTACTTAAAGTAATAAAACAAGTTGAAATAGTAAAAGCTTCGAAAGTAATTTTAACAAGAAATAAACAAAAAAAGTAAAAATAAAAAATGAAGAAAATAAAATATACGTTAAGATGCAACACATTACGAAATTTTTCTCTTCGTTTGTCAAATTCAAGATAACATTTTGCAACGTGTATCAATTTCAAAAAGAGAATAAAAATTGCACGGCGATGTATCAAGAATAAAAAGTAGCATTCATAATAATTTTTATCTTTCTGGCCCATTGCAATGTAGCCTGGTCAGGTGTAACATCAATAACAGATATAAAAATCGCTAAACCTACTTTTGAAATGATAAATAAAACTCTATACAAATCAAATGTTACACAATTTATAATCGAACAAAATTGTATTCTAAATAATAATAAATTGCAATTATATAATAACTTACATTTATTTTGCACATTTGAATTAAAATCGAATATTTAACGCAGAGAAATGAATAAATTAAAAATAACGAATTAAAATACAAAAAAAAAATACAATAATTAATTTTTTTTTTTTACAATCAACCTCAGAACCTCATAGAATCTTAATTAAGAGAAATATCATCAAAATTGTTCATTTTATGCAAATCATAACATCTTTCGTCCCTAATAACCGACTCCCATCACGAAATCCTCCGCTTCCGACTAATTCCTAATCATCGATCTAGTCAAATTACCGCCATATTCCTAACACCAAATGTTCCCATATCCAAAGAAGGGGAATCTTGTAATTTTACTGATGAGTTCATTTGTAGGCCTATCTCCGCTTATCAACCATTCCTCCTATTGTTGCCTAACTCGCATTAGCATGATTATCCTGCGAGATGGCACAAAAACTAATTCAAGCAGTCACGTTTGCGAGTCAACTTACATAAATGCTAATTGGGAGGATCACCTATCTCCATGTTATATCCAGTTTACTTTTAATGCATTACAAATAATATTTGAATATTGAGAAAAGAAGAGTTACAGTTAAAATGTATGGTCTATTTTACATCATAAATGAAGTCAGAAAGATTGTATACTTTAAAGTTGGAGTTGAAAGTAGAAAATAATGCGATTATATTAGTGTCTTCATTTATGAGAAAAAGTCAAATTTGAAAATTAATTAAATACATAGAAATAGAAAATAATATATATTGGCAATTATATTGGTGTCTTCGTTTATGAGAAAAAGTCAAATTTGAAAATTAATTAAATAATATAAATTTGGTTAGATTAACGAAGTTGATTAAATAAATAATTAAGTAATTAAATTTAAGTAATCAATAATTAATATAAATAGATTTATTCGATGAATTTTATTTTTTCAAAATCGAGAACAAACAAGTTTCATTCTATATTTTTTACTTATTTTTACACGTAGATTCCAATCTATTCCCGATTATCTGATCGTATCCAATTGGAAATAAGCCAAATACACTTCTACTTGACTAAATTTCAAGAAACATTCTCCCTTAAAACTTCCAATACAATTTTGTTATTCCCAATTTTCTTTCCTATTCGAAATTATCTTTTTAACTTTTATTTAACCACGAATTACCGTGCAACAATTATACTCTAATCATTTTCAAACTCGATAAAAATAAACAAATTCGTCCATTCAATAAAAGCACATTAGCTCGGTGGTGTAGCTCGTGCTTTGGGTATCGAGTGAAGTCGTCGACATTTTTTTTTTTTTCTCAAAAGTTTTAAGTAAATTTTAGCCGATCCACTTGCGATTCACAGCTCGCCGTGGCCCGCTCAACCGAATAACTTACTTTCGATGCCATCACCAGTTCTCAGAACGATAATGATCCATTAAGAAACTCGGAACTCGGCCACTCCCGTGAATACTCGACGGGTTACCTGGGGAGGGACGCTCTCTCGCGACGAGGAGAGAAGGGTGGAAAGAAAAGAAGAGAAAAAAAAAAGAAAGAAAAGAAAGAAAAAAACGTTAATCGGAGGAACACCGTGCCGGAAACGGCCGAGTCCTTCGACTTTTCATCGAACTGGAAGGAGTCGTCTTTGTGCTTAACGGCCGGTACCAGCATGCGGTACTTATGGGGTAAAGCACGAGAGAGATAGAGAGAGAGAGAGAGAGAAAGAGAGAAAGAGAGAGGGGGATTGGACGAAGCGAAACGAAAGGTTCGCTTCTCGATTCCAGATGAACGGATTTCGTTAAAAGCAGATTTACATTTCCTCGGCTCCATCCCTCTCTTTCCAATATTATTCTTCCCTTTTTCATCCATCCCGTACACCGTTACGTGCTCTCGCGCGACTGAATTCGACTCGTTCCCATTCTCCTTCCGTGTTGAAATTCCACGGATTGAATTCACGTTTGATTTCTCGCAGGTCGAATCGCAGACGAGACACCAGCCGCAATCGCAACAGAGGTGGGATCGTAACGATGCCCACTCAGATCAGGAGGATCTTCAGTGGATCGAGATCAGGATGAATCTTCAACCGTTCCATTTCTCGAACGGCCAGCTGAATTTACAATGCAACGCCCAAATTCCGGGCGTGTATTCGAAGATGAGCGAGATCCATTTAGGCGGTGGCCTGCGTGAACCTGTTCCGGAGAGAGGTAATACGAGTTTTATCGCTATGATTTCGATACGATGCGATGGAGTGATGGTGAATGTGCTGACGCGTCGAAATATCGATGGCTTTTTTTTTTTTTTTTTCTTTTTTTTTAGATTCAATCGAGCGCGATGTTGAAATGAATAAGGATTGTTGTAAAAGTTGTAAAATCTGATGATTTTTTTAGTGGAATTGGAGAGTCGATGTTTTAGAGGATATTCGGTGTTAGGTTGTTAAAACTTTTATTTTAATGGATCGGCGATTGCGGAAAAATTGCAACGGTTTGAAATAATTCAAATTTGCAGAATCCACGTTTTTTAAAAGTTTCGTGCTATTTTTTTTAGAATCAAATATTTAAATATTTGTCTTTGGGAGAAATATATGGCGGTTAATATCGATTATTGCAAAATTTTTAAGATAGAATAGTTTAATTCTGAAGTCATCAGAATACTTTGATATTTTATTAAAATATTAAAAGAGATGAGTGAAAAAGAGAAACATCCATTAACTCACTTGAAAAATAATTTTTCAAAGAATAGCGTTTCAAAACTCTTTTCAACAACACAACGAATCCTCATAATCCACATTTTTCAAAATACTAAGAAAGATGATCAATGAAAATAATCATCCAAAAAAAAAAAACTTCCAAAATCCATATAAAAACATTCAATCGTTGCAGATAACACCTCCCATATTCGTATTGCTAATTATCCTATCAAAATACCTATCACCCTCCCCCAATCCCAAAAACATTTCAGCCAGTCCCCTTTAACAATACACCCACCCTTCCCCGAAAGAACGTTTCCCCAAAGCCGTAGGAAGGGTCTGAGCCAACAGAGACACCCGTTAAAATTGAATCACTTAAAAGTCTCCGACGTAAGAACAAAGAACAGAATCCCTCCTCCCCCTCCTCCCTCTTTTTCCACCCTTCTGTTTACATTTCATTCGCATTCCCTCTGTGTCCATTCGTGACACGTGAAACTCCGAAACCATGCTCGCCCATCTTTTTTTTTTTTCGCTTAATTTCATCACCGTGGCCTGGCACACCTGGGCCGATCCGCTTGCGGCCAGCCCCAGACGCGCGCCGCGGGTAATAGTTGCACGCTCGAGGGCTACCACCGAGGACCGAGGATTAGCCGGTCGGTCGCACGGGCTAATAAATTTCTAGAGTTAGGGTCCACCCACTCGAAATCGGAAAGGAAGCCTCCGGTGCACGCAGCGCCCCGCTTCCTGCACGCGACGTCGACGAGATTTAATTGACCGTCCACCAGGAGGTTAGAGAGATCCCTATTATCTTTCCCTCCTTTCTGTCTGTTCTTTCCACCTGCATCGTTTCCAGCGAGGTATATGTATACCGAACCGGAATTCCTGTCGCGACTAAGTTGACATCTTATGACGATGCACGATACGCGCGATAAATTAAGTAAAAATAATGGGGAGGGGTGAGGGATGGAAATCTATGCCGTGAGAGGTATGCTTTTTTCGAATTTACGATGAATAAACCTGGATAATAGATATTGAAAGAGGGAAAGAGAATTTGAGAACGGTGAATTTTTAAAGGTTCGTGTTATGAATTGTTATGAGAGGAATGTTATGCAAAAGAATGAACAAGTTGACAATTACGAAGAATTAGAGATGTATGTAGAAATAATTTTATATAAGTCTAGCTTTGAAACAATTCTCCTGTGAAAATTGAAATTTTCTTTTTGGTATTCTATCCAAGCTCTGAATATATTGTAATATTATATACCTTGTTCCTTGTTAAAGATATAAAATAGAATTTAGTATAGATAGATATAATCATCAGGTATTTTTTAATTCTTCTTTTGAACGTTTAATTTGAACTGGTATTAAACTCGTCATTATTTTATTGGTTTATTATTGAAATTGTTATTATCCGCAGTGCGGTGTTGCGCTTGGATTTGCAAATTTAAACCGCGATTTTTGAACGAATTGAAATAATTTTACCTTCGCGGGATCGAGAAACTGTGTCATTTTCGTAACAAAAGGCAATGAATTATATTCCACCAGGGCGGGGATATTTACCAACCAAGCATACTGCAAATAAAAATCTTAAAATTTTCATCCTGTTTTTATCGACGAGCCTCGACGCCTGCCGCCCGATTAAATTGAATTTTAGCTCTCGCAAGTAGAATATGATGGATGGCGTCAGACGACCGGCTACGTTGTCGGATTAAAACGTGCACAATTCACTAGTTTCTTGCATGAGAATCATCCCGCAGTTAGATATTCATAACGTTGAACCTATTATTTATATTTGAGAAATTAAATTCTGAGCGTTATTAACGACTTGTCAAATGTTCTTTTTTTTTATTTAAATTAAAATTAATATCTGTACCTTTTATTCGCTTTACATATATTGAAAATATCAATTTAAACGCAATATTTATGCATTGTGGATAATAGGAAAATTAAAAATTAGGAAATAAGGATGTTCCAAGTTTGAAATTTATTATTATCTAAAGATAAATCAAATATATAAATTAAATATTTTCATCAAATATTAGAGTTGTTTAACGTTATGCGTGTATCACTTTAATCCATTGACTGCCACCGAATCATGTTGTTTCGGGATAGACAATCAGCTATGCAGCGGTAAACCAGAGTTATTTGGGATAGGCAATCAACTATGCAGTGGTGAACCGAGATATCTCACGTGATACGAAGGGAAAGTACGTATATGGGTCAATAGTAGCAGGATACCACCGTTATTGTGATCGGTGTATTGTAGAAAATTCGAAATTATTATGAGTACATATTAAATAGTTCAATGGGTATATGCGTATATACTTTAAAAAGTTTGAGATAATCGAAAATTGTTATAATTAATTGATAATGGATAAATTATAATTGGTAATAATATCATTGTACAATTTTCAAAATGTAATAATGAGATTTCTATGAAACGTTTGTAATTTTTACAATATTAATAATAGAAATATTGAATTAGTTTTAAAATGGAATATGAAATGTAATTAATATAAATTATAAGGATAAATTTTACGTTTTAAATTGTCTGAATTATTATGTTAAAATATTAATTATATTCATCACGTATTAATTCTATTATATTAATAATCGATTTTAATAATCCTCTATTGTATTAATAATCCTCTGAATTCGAAACTTTGAATATAGTTTCTTAATTCCTCCTCTTTAATTTCTAAAACTCCTGATGTTTTCATATATTATTACTGTAGAATAATTACTATTCGCACGAAGTAACTTCTTACTATGTTTCTTCCATTCCCGTTCAAACTTTTTTTTTTTAACTTTCATGATTTCAGAGCACAAATATTGACATTACTCGGTATATATTGAACTTCCAATACTCCGACGAACAATTGGACTTTGATTTCTCGGAAGTTTT
The DNA here is from genome assembly GCF_014066325.1 of Apis laboriosa. Taxonomy (NCBI): domain Eukaryota; kingdom Metazoa; phylum Arthropoda; class Insecta; order Hymenoptera; family Apidae; genus Apis; species Apis laboriosa. Next base: position 297,562 of record NW_025224965.1, on the reverse strand, counting down.
CAAAAAACTTTTCTCCAAACTTTTAAATATTTTTCTATTTGACGAATATTTTAAATATTTTATCCATTACTATATCCCATTCGAATTCGAACTTGCTGCGATTTTAAATCGTGATATTTAATTCAGATATCAAAGCACACTATATTCCTCTCTTGTATAATAGTTACCGTCTATCTTTAATATTTTAATATTACATAAATCGATATCGCTATTTTATTTTTAATTTAGAAATTTTCTATATCCATACATACAACATCACTTTCATTCAACAATTTATTTTCTCTTCTTTCAAAACAGTAAAATTATTCCACCGAATTTCCCACTCAAAGCAATCCAAAAACAAAGCTACATTATCAACGATTCGACGAGACAGATAAAAGAACAACCATTACAAAACTCGAAGATCAAACCATTGACCGAAGAAAAAGAATCGTTCCCTCCATAAACTCGAGTAGATCGAAAATTAGATCATTTATAGAGACGAGGTCATCTTTTGGATAACGTCCCAACGATCTGGTATATTATATCGAAATCGTTCTTCCTCTTCTTTCGCAAAAAATCAAATGTGCACGCAAGAAGTCTAGAGCAATTGCTCTGTATCCTCTCTTTTCCAATAGAATATAAGATTCGGCCTCGTTGAGAAACTTACTCTGTGGAAGATACCGACTGTCGGTCGTTTCGAAACTTCGTCTCTTCGTCCTCCTCTCTCTTGACCCCGTATATAGCCACCGTTCTTTCTTCTTCGCCCTTTCTTTCTCTCTTTCCCTCTAATCCTCTCAAGTTTTCGTTCCACTGGCTTCGCGAATCTTTTCCAGAATCTCTGGACGCTGATCTCGTACGTGTACGACGACCAACTAAATGGAGGAAAAACGTCTTCGAATCTCTCTTTACCGATCTTGGATCGCGCGATAAATTGTTTAATAGTTTTTAGATAGACCTGTGTAATTGTATCTTTATGGGAACTCGATTGTTTCCGATGTGGAACTTTGGATATAGTGTTACATCTTTATATAACGTTATATATTTCTATAGTACAATATAACATTATCGTTATATTGCTTCGATTCTGAGGATCGTATATAACATACAAATAAGTTACACAAGTACAAAATAAAAGATTGTACGCTCTTTCAAGAAAAAATAATAACAACAATGCAAATCTATCTGATACGCCTATTACAATTATTTCTAGAGAAAACGTACGTCACTTTGCCAAATCACTTGATATAAATATCTTTACCCATGGCATCACAAAAGTAAAATCAGCTCTCATATGGCCACTGGAGAGAGTAAGGGGTTCTTATCTTTCATTCAAATGCCAAGTGGGAGGGCCGGTTTTCGCATAAGAGCAATCGAGTATCGCGATAACTCGACGTGCTTCTGAAACGCGTGCTTACTTCAAGGATGAGTGTATCATAGGTTTATTCGATATCCAGAGCCCAACTCGACGAGTGGAGTATCGTTATCAGACTTCGCGTACTTGATTATTTCAACCAACGTTACGCAGCCACGTGTACGATTATTTTGCGAAGAAGGGCCGGCGTTAGGGATAAACTCTCGACTAACAACTCGATCGGTAACGACAACATCGGCAATGCTCCCTTATCGGCCGAGCAATGCAACACGGCCATCGAGAGGCAGCCACGTGCAGTCAGATAGGGAAATATCCTGGCCTACGATGTCGTTGAAACGCGTCTGAACGCCACTCCACTTGCACGCCGTGGGCTGAGAACGTTATCGAGTGATTGATCGACGATGCTTAGCGGCGTGATTATCGGAAATGTCTCCACGTCGATTATTTTGACCGATAGCCCACCGACGATGTCGAAAGGAATCACTTTTAGGGGGTTACCCGAACGTGAAGGAATTCTTGGCTCGGTCAAGCTGAAGAATAATCTATATATAGGAATTCCCTCGTTTCGCAACGTCGATCGAGTAATTGAGGCGTTTCTTCTTTCGATCAAGACCGATCTTTTGTTATCTCGGGTGTGATTGATCGATCGAGCATCGAGTTTCATCGGTGTGGATGGAGGTTTAGATGTGTGTCGATCCGTGGTACACATTGATTATAATTATTGCGGGCATAATTCGTAGTTGAGAGGACGTTGATTGATGGGTGACTGGAAATGCGGATTTCGCGTTCTGACGACGATTTTGAGGTTGTAATGTGAAATAAATCTTATTGGGATACGGTAAAACTCTGTTTATAGATTCATATTTATCGAGGGATGAGTGGATTTATGTAAACAGATTGTAATAACAGATCATCTAATTCTTCCGTTTAGATATAGTTTTTTTGTTGAATTAGAATTAGAATTTCTTGTTTAAATCATAAGATTTCTACGAAAAGTGTAATCCATTCTTTGAAATGTATGATAATCGAATAAATTTAGAAATTAGGAAAATTTACTTTGCAAATATAATAAGATAGAGTTTGATTAATTAGTTAAATTTACTAAAATTTTATTCATATGAAATTTAAATTAGGAATTGGAATTAACTTTAAACCGAGCAAAAAGGAAAAAGAATCGAGTTTCAAGATTTTATTAAAACCAAATCACCGTCGATATTCTCTATTCGAGCGAAATAACGGAAAACTTATCCAAAAGGAAAAACGTAAAGTGAATACGAAATAAGACAACGGGCATTTGGTGCACCGATGTCTCGTAGCAGCGTGTAAAATTGCAAGTCTGGTTCATTCCGAGAATCTCATTCCAACCTTAATCCTATGTAATTTGCAAAGTTATGTCTTCACTGCAACCGACTGAGGTCACCCTCTTTTCTTTTTCCTTTTTTTTTTCTTTTTCCCTTAACCATCGCATCTCGTAAAATTTTCACCCCTGGAGGGCACGAACGCATGCGTGCACGCGATACACATACGCAAACGTGACGTAAAAAACGTACACGATGGCAACAACCCTTTAGTTCTTTATCCCATATTCTCTAAGTAAATCGTTTCTGTAAAACTTTCGAGGACTCGTGTCACGAACTTTAGAATGCCGGCTCATGAAGTTGTCTGGAGAGTTTTTATATCAAGAACTCTCCCGGATTTCCCTGCAGCTTAAGCCTCATGCACTTCTCAAAACGCACGGTCACTTGAATTCCGCTGAAAAGCCCTTACCAAAAACCCATACAGCAATCTTGCAAACTGCTTCCAGCATATATATTGCATTTTTATATGTTACCCCGACAATTTCATTCACGGCCATCCTTAAAAATTCTTCCTGACACTATCGAAATTCTATCTCTGTCGCTCGAATTATCGAAACTAGATAGAATTTCGAAAAGACTGATTAACGAAGGCTAAAGGGCGCGAAGTTATTTATCTACAATATATTATTAAAGTGAAAATATTAAATTTTTCAATGGAATTATATTTTTTTCAAAACTTTGAGACTTTTCAGAATTATTCTAATCGACTAATTTATTTTTAAATATTTTTCGCAAAATAAAAATTTAAAATTATTCATAAAGAGACTTTTTTTTAAAAAAAACAAGTTACAATGCTCTGTTGCTTTAAAAAGAATGCAATATTTTTTTTTATACCCGAACGCACTATTTTTACCGTTTGTACTTTTGACCGTTTGTTAACGATGCAACTGAAAAAAACACAATTTCCACTGGAAAATTGCAGGAAAGTTATTTCTAAGAGTTTTGCCAACAAAATTTTTATTTATGATAATTTATAATAATCGAAAAACAAAATAAATGTTCGCTCTTGATTCTTATTTTCCGATTTCTTATTTTTTACTTCAATTAAAAGAGATTTAATAACTCAAAAAGTAGTTTTAATAACTCAAAAAAAGTTAATTCGAAGATAAAGAACTCGACATAATAATTTCACAATTCTAACTTTAAAATTATTCTTCTCATCAAATTAAAAAAAATACAATTTATCGAGTTCTTCTCTTGAAATAAATGAATGAATAACTTTCAAATTTTAATTAAATCTACCATTATTTAGAATCTTTCTTGTGCCATTATAAATTCACAAAAAACGCCAAACGTAAAACCAGAATTAAGGATTATAAGCGGATTTTCGCAAATTAAATGTGCAACGTTCTCACATAGCAAACTTGTGTGGTTAGTTTGTCTTAAAAAGCGCGTGAGAAATTTAGAAAGTTATCTCAAAAATACTTGTTAATCCTCTGACGTTTTACAGCCCTTAGCAGCCCTTCAAGAACCTTTTAAAAGAAGAAATTGAAATTTAAATATCACGTTCCATTAAGTACAAAGTAAGAAAGGTAATCCCATCGTACGAATTATGACTTTTGTAATCTTCTAATTTCTGAAATCTTTAAAAATTTTCGTGTTTTACTTGACAAAATTTATCATTATTCCCAAAACTCGCGGCATAAATATTCATTTTTATTTTATATTTGAAAACAAATATAACAATGACATGAATAATTATTGTTAAACAAATTTCACGTACTTAATATATCAATAAATCGTTATAGCAGCAACGTGCATGGTTTTAACGGCAGAAATTAATTATTTAATCAATATACGTGTACAATATATGAATTCATTCATTAATTAAGAGTTGCTGATACACATAAAATTTTTTAGAGAAGATATTATGCATGTAGACTTTTGAAATTTTCTTTTGAAATTAATTACTTTTAATTTTTCTACTATTTTCTATACTTTATCTACATTAAAAATAAACTCCATAAAAGAAAAAAGATTAATATTACAACGTTAAAAAATAAAATTAGATATTCAGCAATTTTATCTACAATTTCTCATATCCCAAAGTATGTGTGTTTCTTATAGAATTTCAACACTTGTGTTCTCTTTATGAAATAAACTTTATAAAACTTGTTGCAGCTATATCCAAAATTTTAATCAAATAAAACATTTGCATCTCTACATAACATGGAATTTATTTCTATATTTATATTAGTCTCAAAACACGTACAAAACATACTTCGAAATTCAGAATTAATATTTCAAAATCTGCACTTCTTTAGAACAAGCAAAAAACAATAATTCACCATCATTTTAACAACTTTAATATCCTAATATTAATCAATCGAGAAACTTGGAATTTTATAATTTTATTAACCTACTCCAAATTTTTATATCTCAATCTCGCTTTTGTCCCGATAAAAAGGAAAAAAGATTTTTAATATATCCCAAACTACTTCACCGCGTAAAATCGGGACGAGAAATCAGAAAATATTAATTCTTTCAAACTTTCTCTCAAAGTTTCTAAACTTTACACACTCGATATTGAAATATAAAACGAAAGTAATCAGGCTTGTCAGCGTTGGGTACACGCGATATATATATATATATATTTACATTTCGATCGAATCGATTCGGATAAAAATCGGGTGTCCATTATCGAAGGATTGATACGTCAAGAAAGAAAACGGGTTCTAATTCGAAAGCGGTCGATCCCGTTCCCCTTAGCCATCAAACTCCCCCGCATCGACGTTACAGAAAATTTCGTTCGATCGTGCAGTCGCGGTAATTTCATTTCGTTCACACCGGTCCCTTTTCGCAGACTGGCACCCGTGTTCGTTGACTCGTAGTACGTATTTCTGGCCCGTGGTCCGCAGAATTGTTTTTGCGAAATTGACTTTTCCCTCGGCCCAAGGAACAAAGCGGAACCAAGAAGGGAAAATCAATCGGCCTTACCCGTTTAATGCTGTCTACCCAGCAAGGGCAGGCGACGCTTTCCGCTCCGGTACCGGCTTTTATTACGTTTCAATATTCCGAGGTTGGTTTAATCGTATTACAGATTCAGAAGGAGGGAGGGAGAGAGAGAGAGGAAGAGACAGAAATTCGTAGAAAATGCTTTTTGGATAATCTTCTGTAACCATTAGTATATGATGAAGCGGACGACGGATGGATGAACAGAGAAAAATTGATAAATGGAGGAAGGAAGGAAGGGTGTGGGTTAATGGGCTGATCAAATAAGGTTCGATCACTTTCTGGATTATGCTAAAATTCCCTCGAATGTATATGGTTTTTTTTTGAATGAATTAATTTTGATATGTGATTTGATAACGTTTATGGATTTATTAAGCATTTTAATTCGATATTATTTTGAAGAGAATCAATTTTAGGAATTAATCATTGTGAAATGGTTTTCATCAGTTAAGAAATACGAGTTTCTTTGAAATTATCACAAGAAAAAATATTATAGAACAAGCAGCTTATAATATCTAATATACAAAAAATATTAAATATATTCTCTCTTAATGAAAATTGATAATTTAATTTTATCAAAAATATCTGTATTTTAATTACATATGAAAATAATAGGCACGTTGTATATTTGAAAATACAACAATAACACTTCGATGACCAGAGTCTGAGCTATTTGGGAATTTGATGAAAGGAATTAGACATGGTAACTTTGAAATATCATCGTCCTGTGCACACCGATGCAATTTAAGCTTGTATCTCCATTGATCTTCAGCATCTGTTGATATCGGCAGAATACCAGATATTTGGCTTTCGTACGCATCGTCAAGTCAATAACACGTGATAGTTCTATCGACATGAAAATCTACCAATTACTCTTTCTATCAACGAGCACAATATCTATTCATTAAATTTCAAACCTTTCCAATCCATACTATCATATCTACCACCCAAGCATCTATATTCGTCAATTTCAATTTTCTATGAAGTATAACGAATTTATTTGTTATTACAATTTATTTCCTAGTTCATTTTTCAAATTGAATTAAAAAAATTCAAAAAAAATCACCTTGCAAACAAAATTTTCGACTGTTTGTTCTCTTTGAAAACGTCTTTCATATAATTAAGCATAAAAAAAAGACTATATTCATCCGTACATTTATATATAAAATATGTAAAAATTGTCGGTATTAGTAAGATTTATTAAACGTAATTCGCTTAAACTGGCTAATAGAACACGGGCCGAAAATGATTTCTAATTACCTGCTGACAAACTGCACACCGTACAATGGAAACTTAACGTTATACGACAAAGCATAATCTGCAACATGTCCAAAATTCAGCAAAGGACGCCAACTATCGTTTAATCAACTCATCATGGCCCGTAATGGCCAGTTTAGGTGACAAGTGTACACATTAACCGCAAACCTCCATACAAGACAACGTAATAACATTGCGCGTAACGCGTGCGCGCGCGTGTGTGTTCCAGTGACCTCCGAGAACGGAAGTGAAGCACCTACCGCCATCTATATGACGATGCTGATGCTGTGTATGCTCCAGCTGTTTCTGAGATAGTCACGATACGCCTGAGGCCACGGGAAGGGAATCCATGGGCGTCGCACGACAAACAGCGCACTAGTCAAAAGGAGGGGCAGGAGGAAAGGGAGAGAGGGTAGTTTAAGGGTTGGCCGAACCGACGGTGGGAAAGCAAATAATAATATTGTTGAATCGGCATTGATATTACGTGTTTTTTAGCGTACTCGGTTCGATTTGTTCGAAGAGGAACGATCACGCGATAGCCATCATCGCTTTTATTGTTACATCCTTAAGTACCCCGATTAATGACCCGTTTATCGAGATCGAGACGATGCAGGCCACTATGACGGATGATTATCGATACGCTTATCTCGATTTATCGAACGATATCAAACGATTACTGCCATGGTATACACACGACTCAAGAAAAAATGACTTTCTCGATTCGAAATGAGTAGATTTTTCGAAAGAAAGTACATTTAATCGATGAAAAAATGCTCAAACCAATCTCGTGTTGCACGCACGTGACGAATTCATCTTTTAGAGGACGATATTGACTTTGAAGTGCAACATGCACTTTGGGGTTGCGAGATCGGGTCGAATCGAGAAAATTCGAGCGAAATCGAACGGGATTTTGGACAGTTGAGTGGCAGTCGAACTTCGAATCAGACTCTACAGTCCCTTGAGGCCCAGTTGTTAGAGCCCCAGTTGTTTAGCCGATCGCGTCCGACTATTGCCGAGTGGATCCGAATCCATATTGCCACTTACACGCTTCTGTGTCGTATTTGTCCCAAGCGACATGGAAAATATCCGAAGTACAATGCGATTTCGCTTCGAAATTTCTCGATCCTCGATAGAAAACTCGTGATCTTGCACGATTCATTTCTCCCTTTGTTCTAAAATCAAATCTATATACATCGTGTTTATAAATTGATGAAAAAAAAAAAAAAACAAATAATTGGCCAGAAATAAGAGAAACTTGACTCGAGAAAATTCATAAAATTTTGAACAAACAAAAAGGATATCCCATTACTACATACATGCACCCCTATTTTCGTCTTTGATAAGAGGACACGATCGAATATCCTGGCATTATTCTGGCTAAAGATGCGTGTCACACCACGCTCTACGTCATTCCATCGTGTCTATTCAACCATTGTTCGTGAGCCAGATGAAGGACCGAGGATCGATCCTATGATTTTGAAGGGGTTAATCAAGTGGCGCTCGCTAGACTCCCAATTTCTCCTTTCCCTCTTCTCTTGTGTGTCCTATGGAGAAGATGCCTATCCGTATTTCATGTCGTAACTACGAGATATTGGCGGAACGAGAATTCTTGAAAGAGACGCGAGTCATATTTAGATACACAGTTTGTTATCGTGAAGTGAGAGAGAAAGAGAGAAAGAGAAGGAGAGATCGTTCGGGAAACGCGTAGTAATCGAGCTCGATGGAATAATAATAAGGAGAGTTAATTTTTGAATTGATTTATTTTATATGATATATTGTTTGCGAGATAGTGTAAATTTGATATATGGAATGATTGAATGCAATGTTTAAATATTGTAATAAATTTTCGACCTAGGAAGGAACATATTTTTTTTTTCCTTAGGAGAGAGTATGAACAAGTAATACAATTTATATAATTTAAGGGAATATTTAAGGAGAAACATTTTCTACTTATTTTTTTCGAAATAAAACTATTTGTAAATATCTTGAAACAATTTTTAATCAATCCATATATTACCTACTAATCAAAAGTGTTAAACGAATTGCACGATTGTTACATTATATAATTTCACTAATTTATGCTGCTTTAATTATTTTTTCAATTTAAACAGGAAAACGAATGTGAAACGAAACCCTGTATAATACTACCCCTATATATATATATATATAGACTTTGTTAGGCTCGAACAGCAAGCAAAGAGCAAAGAGGAAAGATCAAAGAAAGGAGAGGGCAATAATAAAAAATTACGTTGCGAATCGTTGCACGAAATGGATCGAAGCATATGGTTGGAAAAATATTCTCCGAAAAACGCGTGATATTTTCTTACATTTCATCCGACGCGAATTTCACTCGAATATTTCCCTGTTTACCATCGTATAACTTGTGTCAACAATCAAGCTTCTCTTTCGCGCAAAATGTTTCGTGTAATACAAAAAGTTTACCGTAAATATGCCCTGGTCAAAGAGGAAAGGAATCGATAACGGAAGGATGAAATTAAAGGCCAGTGGTCCTCTCCACCTGTCTTCCTTTTTTCTTTTTTTTTTTTTTAAAGAGAATGTAAATCCACCAAAGGGTTCCCTGTGTCTTATAAAGCGTCCACATATCGCGCTTTTATGAATAGAGAAATCGCTCGTCTTATTCCGTGGATGTGGCAACATTATTCCTTTTTATCCATTGGATACATGCAAACCGGACCGAATCCTTGGCAAACTTCACGAGCATTTACACGAGGCGTAAAGAGGTACAAGGATAGTAGTATGAAAGAGAGAGAGAGAGAGAGAGAGAGAGAGAGAGAGAGAGAGAGAGAGAGAGAGAGAAAGAGAGAAGAAAGAGAGAGTTTTTCTACGAAAGCGAACGTATCGACAACAGGTAAAGCTACACGTATGTGGTGTCAAGCAAGATGAATTGACGTTAAGCATGTAAATTCAGAAGTGTATATAAGGATCGGGAAAATATCGGTCGACGAAGAGGTATCGCGAAAATTGATGGCAGGGGAATACGCGTCAAAATTCTCCGAGGAGAATACGCTTCTTTACGATTTTCTTTCCTTTTTTCTTTCCTTTTTTGCGCGTAAATCATTTGGGTTCATAACGAAAACGATACTTGTCAATTCTTAGGTTTTTGTATCCATATTTATTATTGTTGGAACATTCTTTAATACTGCATTATTTTTCATATCTCATTGTTACGTATTAATATAATTTGGTAATCTTTAATAAAAATTAATATATATATTGTTTTATTAGTTTTAAAAGAGTTAAAAAGGAGAATACACGATAATAAATATTTGATATATTTACCCATTGATTTTTGACAATAATCGAGAAATTTCTATGTATATTACATAGAAAAAGAACTATTTAAAGTCAATAAAGTCAGGAATATATTTCATGATTAATCTAGAGTTTTCGTTATGAGCTTTCAAATATCACGAATGTATCTTGTAATTACTTTTCAAAGGGATGCGTGCAACTATATTACACGTAAGATTTATATTCTATTCTTTAACAGCTTCTAACAACGAAAAACATTTGCTCGTTTCTCATATTTTATTACGGAAAAGAAGTTAATCGCGAATGGAATGAATTCCTAGTGAAATATATCGGATAAATGTTCTTTTCCTTTTTTACATTAACCAACAACGCGGCGTTGTGCTTACACCGTGCACTATTTCGTAAATTCTGTTTCTCGTTCGTACAATTGTATCTTTCTTTCCGCCGTATACCGAAGGTTACAAGCGGCACACGGCTTTGTATGTATAGAGTTTCCGGTAGAAGGCAGCGTAACATACTGGTAGATATTTTTCCGCGGGGAAAAAAACTTGGGGGAAAAAATGAGGGATGAATTTTTGTAAGTGTACATGCGGCTTTTTCGAGAGAGGTAACGTTGAATGCATTGTGAGTTTACGGAAACATGGATAAATTGTAGAATAGTTACCAGAAAATACTCTGATGTACGTTCAGCTTACGAAGAAGTAATGCTACAATGTTGTAACGAATAACTGCCATGTTACAAAGAACGAAACGTTATTTGTAAAATTAAGTTGAAAATATCATTTATACTGAAGAAAAAAAGGAATTAGCGCGTTTGACATTCAATGTCTTGAAATACCAAAGATATTTGTTCCTTTTATATCATAAGTTATTTTATTTTTTCTCCCCTTTTTGAATACGAGATTGCTTTAACATGATTATATGTAAAAAAAAAAAAAAAAAGAAGAAGAAGAAGAAGAAGAAGATTCAAAGATATATTCAAAGATATTAATTAAATGCCATTGTTCATAACTTTAATGATATTTTTTCCACTGACGAATAGTTAACACATTTTGCTTTATAAAATTATAATTTAATTAATTTAAATTATAACAAATGAAAAATTATATATTATATATTATATTAATATAATATTATATTAATATTATATTAATATATTTATATTAATATAAAAGAAGTTATTTTTATTAAAACCAATAATAATAAAGAATAATGATATACAAAATGTGTCAACTTAACTTGCAATCATTGCAAATAATAATAATGATTATATGTGTTAACACTCATTAATTATACATTAATACTCAAAAGTATCCAAGCACTTATATAGGATGATTCCTAACTCTCAAATTTCAAATATCTTTTCTTAATCTCAAATTGTTTTGTTTTCAAATCAGATAAATTAATCCATGAACAAATAGCACATATAATTATAAAAATATATAAATTATCTCTAAATTTATAAATAAACAATTCGAATTTCAAAAAATTAATACTTCAACCCATTCTTTTGTTCCAAATTTGTTCCTTCTATTAAAATTTATTATATACCAATCGGCTAAAGTTTCCGGATACTTACGAGTAGCAATGTAAATCTCGTGTCATTTTTTTTTTTTCTTAATTCTGCGCATCAAACAGAGAGAAACTTTATTTTAAGCCTCTTACCTGCCTTCCATCTTCAAAAGGGATTTACATGTTACCGGTAATGATGGCGATTCACCAAGACGCTCTGTATAAAATTAATCCTATGGAGATGCGGTCCGATCCGGAAAGGGCCACAATTAACTCAAGTTGAAATCTCTCCTACTCTCCAGACATGTCGAAGCTGCCAAAGTCGCGGAAGGAAGCCCTCGACGTCTCCAAGTTCAAAGTTTGCAAGACGAATACCGTGTGCAGGTACGCCACCCCTTCGGGATATTGTGTACTCTCCAAGCTGGCTCGGATGATTGTGTATCCTCCGCAATTGTACGTATACCACTATTAGTCGGTAGATATACGTGTGCCTGTTTCTACGAGCTGGAATGGCTCCCATCTCGCACACAAACGCGACAAAGGAAACGACCTTTCAGTTACCTGAAACGTCGTCGCCGTAACAATTACCACTGCTGCCTCTCTGTTGTCCTCTGTTCACCGCATTTCCACATCCTCTTTACTCATCCTCTCCTCCCTTCCTCCCTCTTTCTCTCTTTCTCTCTCTTCTTTACATCGTGTTTCTCCATTCCTTTAACCATCTGTCTCTTCACATTCCATTTGATTTCTTTTTGTTACTTTATTCTCGTCTCTCTCTCTCTCTCTCTCTTTCTCTCCCCCTTTCTATTCTTCTGCAAATGTGGAGAGCGACACAGATGGCGCCACTATCGAAAGTGGCACCAGTAGTTAACCGCGTGAAGCGACTTCGTGTCGTTCGGATGACTGGTGCAAAATAAACTTTGTTCCTGGCTCTGCTTAATATCCTTCCAACCGTCAAACACGGCAACTCGCACGCATACACTCGATTCGCCGGAAATTCTCTTCTTTGTCCGCCATTTCGGCGGAGAGGAAAACCGCGAACCTCTATACTCCAACGTTTCAATTCTCGTTACGAGAACATCTTCTTCAATGGAATCGTCTGATACGTTTAGTTTGCGCATTTGTGTATTAGAGGGCGCATGCATCGCTGCGTTTTAACTCGACGGAAGAACTTTCCAACGCGCGCGCAATAACTGTCGCGCGTTTCGTCTCTCTTTTCCCTCGCTTCGAAAGCGGAATTTTTGTTCGCCGAGGATACCAGTTTTCCAGTATGCTATCCGGTTGCTAACTTCGGAATCGCGTGCTACAACGGGCAAACAGAGGCGAACAACCTTTTATCCGAAACAAATAGAAAATGGAGGCTCCGTGCCATAGTAACGATACCTACAGAAAATACGAGAGGTGATCGACACGCGAATTCTTTACTGCGAGAATTACTTGGGTTTGGGTAATTGGTTTATCGGTTCCCAATTGAAGAATTTCGTTACTACGAGCGGATTCATTGTTGACGATATTGTTCGAGCCATTTATTTGACGAGAAAGAATCTTGGATTTTTCAAGTATTGAGAGATAATTGAATTCTTTTATGTGGCCTCGTATCAACGATTGTAGATCTTATGAAGAAAGTAAATTATTAAATACATGAATCTCTTGAAAATATATCAATAATTGTTATATTTTTCATGTATATTTCACTATTTGTATATAAAACAATGAGATTTAGTATTGATTGCGATTCCAGATATTGGAAGATTTTGAAATTCATGGATATAAAAATTTCACTGTATTTCATACATTTATTTAAAAAGTGAGAAGATATTTGTTATCTTGAAGATTATTCCATAATAGAGATACCTAAAAATTACGAATAATACGAAGGAATAATAGAAGGAAAATCCTATAATCCGTGCTCGAAATGAATAAATAAAAAAGACGGCATTGAAGCAATACTGTTTCGAAATAAAAGACAGACACGAAAATACAATAAAAACAATCTTTAATAAATCTTTCACAATGAAGAAACGGTAAACTGCATTATATTTTCATAAACCATCTTTAGCAATAGAAGAAACGTAATATTAAAAAAAAAAAAAGAATCCAAAAAAGATAAAACCATTTAATATCTTCCTAATAAAAATATCGCGCAACAATGGAGTTGCAAAGAGCGTTCGAAGATTAAAAATGAACAAAGAGAACAAAGGTAATCGATCGATTCATAAACTTTCAGCAAACAAATTAGAACGATCGAAACATCCCTTTCCGTGAGAATAATTCCCCGAGAATTTAATACAGTCTTCCGTCCGCTGCGATGAAGCACGACGTAAACGCGGGAAACGGATCCTCGAGTTCCGGTTTCACGAGGACGAAAACATCAGAAACGCATTCCACCGCGAAGTTTTATACGACAGTTGGAATTGTTTCCCCTGTTCAAGGACGCGTGGCATGAACATTATTTCGCGCAAAGCACCGCATTAGCCGGAAGAAAGACGATCGGTATTAGGTCGCCTCGCGATCTTTGCTCCGGATGCCGATTTACCAAGACATAGTAATGGACTCTGGCTACTTTATGCCCCATTCTCAACGACCGATCCTCTCGGAAACGATCCCCTTCCGTCGCGGGCGCAACGACTAACCCGGCTGTGAATTGATACTACGAACATTTGCTCAAGCTGTTTGGACGAGAGAAAGATCGTACTGGAAAAGCTTCTCTCGATTAGGAGCGCGCTGTGCCCCCAGTAATGGAGGATCGTATGTGTGTTCATGTGTGTGTGGACACTGGGTAACATCGCGATTTAAACCCATTTAGTAGGTTGGAACACCGGGTCCGAAGATTCTCGTTAATCCTTTCAAACGTCACAATTGATCCTTTTAACTGATAGTTTGAATTCATTATGGATAAAATAGTATTTTTTGATAGGAAATTATCGAGTAATCAAATTGATATATGTAATTATTTATTGCTCAGTGAAATTTGACAATGAAATTTTTAGATTTATCTTTTTTTATTAAGATAATTTTATTGAGTATATCCAGAAGATATGTTATGTATTTTTTCAAAGTAAATTATACGATAAATATATTTGCTTCTGGAGAAATATTGGTTATTGATGGTATCGGAGAATCTAAATTAATTTAGAATATCTTAAATAAATTAAATTGTTTATTTCATTGTTTTATTTAATTATGTTAATAAAGTAACTTTCAAACTTTCAAAAAAAGTCAAATTGAAATACTAGGATAATAGGATATTTTATTTATATTAAAATATCTTCTCTTCACGAAACTTGATTTGGAAAATCTGTTAGGTATGCGCATATACCAGATAAACCACAATAATGCTATATATAAACCACAATTATGTTTCTCTGGAATGTATATTACATGCCATCTATTAACGTAATTCAACGTGTATTACTGAGCTAATTTACTTGGATCACTAATGAGCTATCGAATATTATTAACGTGTGAAAATCACTCAAATTAGAAATATTTTAATTATTTGAAATTTTTTTCGATGATTAAAGAACAATATAATTTCAAATATATCTCAAAATACTTTTATCAATTCTACATTTATTTAATAAAATTATTCTTCATTCAGATAAATCATGTTTTATTCGAATTGGTTAATAATTAACTATGATTATCATTATATATGATATCTGCAAATAAATAAAAAGATACATTAATTAATTAATAAATATTCAAAATAGGTTCATGAAATATTTGAAATAATTGTATTTTTGAAAAGAAAAACACGTAATACATTGATTCACCATTTTATATATAACAATAGTAGAATTCAACGAGAACACTCTGTATATTCCACAATTCTGGTCTTCCTGTTCATTGTTCAAACGCACAAACCCTCTCAATTGTTTTGCAAACTATACTGTCACAGTTAGCTCGTCGATGGCTCCGACTCGAACAGTTTTACGAAAGTTTCAGCCTATTCGCTTGTTCGGTCGATTCCCTTTCGCAATCGTAAATCGAGCGTCGCCTCACAGCAACGAAAACACGTAACTATACACTCTGTAACGAAATAGCGTAGTAGAACGAGTCAGCCAACCAGTCAGCCGAAGCCAGAGTTAAATGGCTACCTATGGAAATTTAATGTCACACTTTGACCGCCTGTTACATTTGTAATTCTTCGAGTAACCGCGTGTTACAGACATTTCTGAAATCGTATATAATAGAATGAATTTATATCGATCGCAAACCACCTCCACCACGCTCCTTTTTCTTTTTTCTTTTTTCTTCCATCCTCATCCTTATACGCCTTTCCTTTTCCTCTTAACTAACTGGTTCGCGCCACAAAGTGCCGTTTACCTTCGACTCTCTATTTTTCAAACAATTTTATCATGATAACGTTCCACCAGGAATCGACAACTACCGGTGGATAAAATAGGTTAAGAGTCTTAAGTCTTGAATTCCTTTGTGTTGTGCTTCGTTATGTGGAAAAATATGCTTCCTTTTTGGCTAACACTGAGCTATGAAATCTGTGTCAAGGATAATGATGGAACGTTAAATGCGGAATGAAGGTCTCTTGGCTCTTATGAAACTTCGTTTCTGAGTTGAACGAATTTGGGAATAATTTGAAATGAGTTGAAATGCTTTTGTGTCACTTGGAATAATAGAAGAATTTGATTAATATTAAAGATTATTATATTTAGCAATATTTTTGTGAACGACATAAATGTTCAAATTGACATAAATAATAAAAATCAATTAGTCAATAAAAATTTTATAAATTTTCTGTAATTTATAAAATTGTATTATTCAAATATGTATTCAATAGAATTTACAGCTTATAATTTGTTATTTTATTGAAATTAATACTAATTGTTACATTATTGTGTAAGAAGAATATATAATCTAATTAATTTTTTTTTAATAAGTCTTTTTATAATATAAAGAATCATTTTTGCATATTACATATACTTGCAAGCAACAATATTACTATTGTCTTATAGATTCTACTATCTTACTTAACATTAATTTAAATCATTGATGTTATAACGAAGCTTCAACGGTATTACAATATAGCGACTATAAATACAGTAACACGTTATTTCCACATAGAGAAGTTACAGTGATGACGTTGCACCTGAATAGCGAATGAAACTCTCGTGATGCGCAACTACAAGAATGGCAATTTCAACAATTAATTAATTGGCATAAGTGATAATAACTGATGTTATTACTATTGTCAATTGACAAATTTTAATCACATAGAAGTTAATTAATTTTATATTTTAATCTTATTCGATATATTTTTCAATCTCAATCTTCTCGGAAATTTTATATATATATAATTTTTTAATTATTTTCAAAAACAATATGTACAATAATATACATATATCAAATATTACATAAGGAGGATTCTTGAAATTGCACAGCAATTATTCAATTTAACTATACTCAAAGTATTTACTTTAACAAGTGCCAATATATTAACAATCTTTAACATTAACGTTGAGCATTATATATGATTCTTTAAATTTACACATCACAAAATTAAAATTCTTCATGTACAAATCTACAATTTAATAAAACTGAAATAACTTGAATAAATTTCAAGCTGCACTTTAAAAATTAGAAACGAATAAAAATAGTCTTTCAACTCGCATCACGATTCGAAATATTCCACGATTCAATAATCCTTCTTTCTTTACAACGAGAGATTCCGACAATCTAATTCTTTAACTCTCAATGGTGTATGGATATCAGTGCATTCCAAATAATTCAAAGTCTCTACTGGCCACATACTCGAATCGTTTTCAGTGCAACAATACACGCTCCCAACGGTCTCCAGGCAATCGAATTTCAGCCACTCTTTGTATCGCTCTCCTTTCATCATTTTTCCCCTTATTTTTCTATCCATCGCATTTTTCCAGCGAGCAAGCCACATTGAGTTTACACGTAGATTCGTTTCTTTGCGCATCCCGCGGCGTTGTGTGCTCATGTATACATCACCAAAACGTTCAAGCTACACGGAAAAGAGCGTAATAGGTCTTCCTCCGGATTCTCAATGTAAATTTGCATATGCTCCCGCAGTTACCCGGCGACGGTCCACGCGTCTATACATATATACTCGTAAGAACGCGGCCACGCGATTTCGCGTGTCCGTTTCTTCGCGTTGAATTCCGGGAAAAATGTCCCCAATGGATACCATTAGGGTATTTGTAACTATTACTTTTAAATTACTTTTTCGCGTGATGAATTTTGAAAATATCAAACTGAAGATAATCAGTTTTTTCTTAATTATTAATTTATTTATTACAATTAAAAAGTTTGAGACACTTATTTATTTTTATCTTCATTTCAAAAATTGATTCGATTTCTGTATCTATAAGATATATTTGGATTATGGTTATATATAAAAATAAATTTAATATTTTATTCATTTCTATTTTATGTATATAGCATTTCGTTTGAAAAGAAAAGAATTGTATTGATAAGAAAAACATTGAATCAAACTTTGGATATATATTGAAAAATAGATATAAATGTTTATTTCAATAAAAAGTTTTTCTGAAAGTTAAGGAATATGGTAATAAATACCCTACGGCGTTGCAGTTTCAATCATAAAACGTCAAATTCCAAATTTTTTCACAGGATGGAAAAACCATTCCATCTCGCGTCAAGTTTTCGCGTTCGATCGTCTTTGTCGAATAACGAATCGCGTTGGACAAAAAGAACTCATTGCGTTTCATTGGATTTCGTAGAGACTAGCGGCGACCGAATTTGATTTTCCCGCGCAAATCTGTCGATCACGCGGTCTCCGCGATCCGATCGAGACTCCAATCGTTTTATTGTGAATAGCACGTGAACACGTATGTATACTTGTACCGATACACGCTTGATATTATATTTGTAGTCGAGAAGTATATTTCACTACGCTTTGCACTCCGAATCCAAGTGATACTGCTGCACGTTTTAAGCGATGAATATTCATATTTACTATGAGAATCACAGTATGTTTATAACTTTTAGTCAATTTGTTACAATTTTAAATCAATTTCTACGTAATATTTACTCGATTGTTTCATCTAAAATGAGTTGATGAATAACTTTTGCTTGTTTAGAATTTTGTATATTACAATAGTGAATTTGTAGTGAAATGTAATATTTATTAGTTAACAAAATTAATATTGAAATATTTAAGTATTTTTACTTTTTATAATTTTTTTATATTGCTATTTATATATTTGCTAATATTTTCAATTTTATACACTTTTTATAACACGTTTGACATCGTTTTACTTCTACTCTGTTCAACACCGAAACGTGTCTTATTACTTTTTTAAATCGCGATGTACACAATTGTCGGACATCATGGAAGTAGAACGATAGTCATTTTATGAGAAAGTAATAAAAATATATATATATATATATAAAATATGTATATATATTTGGAGTGCAAAGAGTTCGTTTTTCCGGTGCAATTATATGTATATACACGAGTACATGTAAGACAAATGTATAGTTTACACCGAGTTAGAGATATAATAGATAAGTTTCATTTATTTTTCGATAATAATTCTATAAAGATACATAGGCTTTATTTTATGTTAGTATGCGTAGAAGAAATAGAAACATATATGAAAAAATATATTTGCTTCTTTTCCATTTATATTTGTTACATATACATATGTACGAAATTTTATTATAAGTGCATGATTGATTGAAATACTGTACTTTGTAAATGTACAATAATTTATGTAATATTTTGAATGTATAATGTACAAATGTGTATTGTTTCGATAAAAGAAAACTGTTTTACAATTTATATAAGAGGATTGCTTACGAAGTACATTTTACATATGCTACGGATAAAAAAAGAATAATAAAGAAAATAAATATTGTAATCAATTATATGTTTAGAATTATTTCTGATAAATCTGCAAGGATGAACAATGGATGAACAAATTTTTGTTATTAGAATTTTGTCAAATTATAATTTTACAGTTATTCAATTTCAATAAATTTAAATTTTTCAGATATTATGTGATATTATTAATTTCAACAATTTTACTTAATAAGTAATCCTAAATAATCCTTCTGATAATTCACTTAAAATTATTTATCTATAAAATAAAAATTATTTTTTAGAAAAAATTCTAAAAGTTGTGTTAATTACTTTCATATCTATTAATATTAATAATATTATTATTCTTACAACAAATAATAATTGATTTTCATCTACGTAAACATTTTATACACGAAAATTATATTTTATAATTTGTGTTATAATTTATGTATAATATAATGAAAGAAATTATTTATTACAATTTTATTACTTCCTTTCTTTTTTCCATACAAATATTTATATTGATAAATAATTTTCAAATTTATTTTTTAAATGAAATTAAAATTTAAAGTAAAATGCATCCGATAATCAGCAAAGAGAACGAATTAAAATGGAAAATACATCAATTACAGGAATAAATAGAAATATAATTCACATTTGATTAAAACTACTTTCAGGAAAATCTTTCAAAGAAACGTGTATTGTTCGAACATGATTTGCCTGCGAGAATAAATTATTTTGTACGGATTAAATTGGAATATTCGATAATTTTTAATATCGTTCCTTGTCAATATAATTTTTATCAACGTTTCACGAATCGATCACAGTCTCGTGAAACATCGACGAATTTCTAAATCGTTAATCGATTCATATAAAAAAAAAAGGCGATGAAATTGAAGCATTGAAACAATGTGCAAAAGCCCTCCATATTCAAATTTAATTATTCGAGCAATTTCAATCATTCATGAGTGGCCATCGCTCTCTAACTTTCAACCATTCGTGCACAACATAAATTATAGCTAGCGAGTCAGCGCATGTTCCAGCTCTTAAATCGATTCTATTTTCTCCACCGAAGTGTATCTTCGGGCTGCAATTGTCGCGGTGATAATCAGTTTCGTGAAATCACGCAACTCGTCGAGAAGTGTCCTTTTCAAAGTTCGACCGGCTCGATGATATACAGGGTGTCCCATTTTTATCTATTTACGTAATCTTCAACATGAAAGTTATTAAAAAGAATGTTTCAAATAGAACTTAACTCTAATTCAAAAAGTATATTTTACGATGATCGTAAATTAGATTATTAGCTATAAAATTATGGATTTCAAGTTGACTTCTTTTTAATGGAACTGTATATCTTCATTTAATAAGGCTAACTTATTCTGTGACAAATTCAATGATCTATATAAGTTCATTTTCCAAGATCATTCAATATTATTTAATCCTTTGCTGATTGTTCTTCAAAATTTTTAATTTTTCTAAAATGAATAGAAATGAATAGAATGCAATTAAATACATGAATTATGTTTATTAAATTATATTTACTAAATTATTAAGTGAAATTAGTATTAATAATTCAAAATAATAATAACAAACTGAATATATATATATATGATTCATTTTAATAAAATTAATACAAATTATAAGAGTGAAAAATCAAAAATTCAAAGAAAACTCAAAACTGTCACCAATCTTAATTTTCACTTATAAATCATAAAGAACAATAATCCATAAAAATAAATATTAATATTAAAATTCGAAATTTGCAAAAAATAAAATTTATCAATTCAACTTCTAAATGAATATTCTCATTCAATAAATCATTGAATAATTTCTCTTTTTGAGAATAAATATTGATATAAATATAATAAAAATATATGATATAAATATATCATCTCTCATACATCTTTTTATTTTTCCTTCTTTCAAATATAAATAAATCTCACGATAATGACATCCGGTTAGATTATAACGAGACACCCTGTACATACACGGAAGCATGTTCGCGCGTACGATCCCCTATACATTTTACAGCGCAGCAAGTATTCCCGAAGTCGGTTTTCACCCTCGATTCCGGATCGTAACGCTCGTATTTCGACGATGCTGACTGCGAGGAATCGAAGTGGGAGAGGCATCGAACTGGCTAGGATATATCGTCGCTACAACGAGCTTCGATCACCTCGAAAGCTTTCCTCAATGGCTTCCACGCTTCGCCGTCAAGCCACGGTATAAATCGTGCCGTGTCTCTTGCCCACCGGAAACCTCGCCGCACTGATATTCTGCCTTCAAATTCCTCTCGCTAATCGAACGGAGATGCACGTTCGAACGTATATACTGTGTTACGTGTAAAGTACTTCGAAAACTCGTTTTTGCAAAGTAAAGAGGCGAGCGTGATATACGCGAGTATCTAGAAAGGGGTGGAATTGGAGTTGGTTGTTCCTCGCCTTGTCAGTCTTTAGCATACGATTTTTAATTTAAAGAAAAGCTTAATATGACAAAATTGATGTGTTTATAAATTTTATATCTCATTTTCTTTGATTGTGTATAATAATATAATATAATATAAGAAAATATAAGAAAGCTTAAATAAAAAATTATATCATTTCTTTCCATAAAAAAGTGATATATTTTAATATATTTTCTTCGACTTATTTTTTTTATAATTGTTTTTTATTTCGTTATATGTAGTTTGAAAAACAATCTATGAAAATATTATGAAGACTATATATTTCTTGTATTATATATCATGGAAAAAATATTGATTTTCAATATATTTGTTTTATTTTGATTGAGTTGAATTTATTGAATTATAGTGATCAATAATCGATATAAAGGTGAACCTCAATTTTATTTCGTGTCGTGTATATATACAAATGATTACGAATCAACGATAAGTTACATATTCGAAACTTCCACTACCTATTTCCAATATATTTTATTAAATTCTAACTTGCCAATAACGTTTCTACTACTTAAAGTGCCTTTATTGACCTAGAATACTCTGTCGTATTTCGATGATACTTCCAACTCTTTCCGCTCCATCGTTAGAATTTTTCTTGGAAACTGGGTCTCATCCATATTACGAAACATCGTATACAATAGATCTAAATATCTCTGCTAATATGATTCGAGCCCGAACAGACGAGTGAGGGACAAGAGGAAAAAAGAAGGAGATATGATAAGAGGGACAAGAGCAAAAGAGAGAGAAAGATACATTGAAGAAGCGATTGCTGCGTGTGAGCACTTCTGAAGCTTTAATTAGCCATGGATCAAAGGTATGGTTAATGGAAGCCAGAGATACCGATCTGTGACGGAGATGCACTTTGAGAAAAAGAATCGAAAGTAGCGGCGTAGATTTGGAATGAGAAAGATTACGGTTTAAATTTTCGAAACCAGATCATAGCCATACGATTCATCGATTTTTTTTCAAATATACGGAGAGACAATCAATGTGGATGATCTGTTTTTTTGCAATGTGAATTAATAAGTAAGTATTTATATGATTATATTTATAATTGTTCTTTTATATTTATTGTTTCTAGAATAAATTAAATAAATTTATATTTATTATATATATAATTTCTTTTTAAGTTTGTCAGTTAGAATTAAAATTTATAATGAAGTTGAAATTTAATTAAATTCTTAAATTTCTTTTTCAGAATCTCTTACATAATTCTTCTCAAACATTTTTAATTTTAAATCAAAAGATTGCAACGGACAATTCATTATTGTCATTTGCAAATTTATCTTGCATATAATTATTTTATATAACTATGTATTAATAATTGTATATCTTAAGACTTAAGTTTTATATCAAATACTTTTAATCTCTTGAAGAAGAAAATAATTTCCTTTAATAAAATTCTGAAGAAAATACTTACTTTTATATTGTATACGTAACTTTATTATTCAATATTAATTACGATCAAAAATATTTATTTACAACTTTCATTTTACTTTTCAAATCGTAAATAATTGATACAAAATAGATATCTACGAATCATCAAATCAGCTATTCCCATAAATAAGTTAAACGTTCGAATCCTTAATCCCACACGTGCAAAAATCATACTAATTTCAGAAAAAGAGACAGGCCTGAGTTTCTATCCCTGGTGGTCAATTACTTTAGAAATTGTCGGTCGTTTTATACGAGACGAATTGTTTTTCACTGATCATAAAAGAAGCCGGGAAACGGTGGAAGGTACATAACGATAGTTCGTAAGAAGCCTCGTTTCAACGAGGAGTTGGCCCTTTTCATGGATCAGACTGGTCGGCTCCATCGATGGAAAGGGGATCCTCGTTCCTTGTATATTTCTTTCACGACTGTGGCTTCGAACTTTACCACTGAATCAGCTCTCGGCCGGAAGATGTTCCAATGTTCGTTGATTCTTTCCCAACATCGAATCTCTCGCGATTCTGAGAATTCCGCCGTTGAATAAAGTACATAAAACCGGGAACCGCCATCATAGCGCGATGATTCGACAAAAAAAGATATATCGATTTCGGTTGTACCGGGATAGCTGTTGGATTCCGGTTGAAGGTATCGATGTGGAGTACGTTTCGTAAATAGCTTTATCGCAACACAGATTTACAAACTTTCTTGAGCACTTTGGCGAGTGCTAAAATAGATCTGACCCGAGCCACCAAGAAATATATGATACTTTGAATAAAATTTTTGTATTTGTCCAATAATTTTAAAAAAATTGCATTGATTTCTTTTAAATGAATTTTAAAGAAATCAAAATTGTTTAATTTTTATTATAGAGAGAAACTGGTTTTCGATTAAACGTAGATTGTACAAATAACGAATGATAAAAAATGTTGAATAGCTTATTTTGAATCGTGCAACACTTGTCCAAATCAATTTTCGCGAAAATCAATATTTGCGAGGGTGTTGAAGCCCAGTTACTGTCAACGTAAAAGCATACAAATGATTGCATTCGTTTGCAAACTAATCTTATTTTCAAAAAATCTAACATTTCTAATCGTTAAATAAAATCACTTTCGATAAAATTTATCGAAAATTTGAAAAATTGAATATACGTGCAATTTTTTTAATTAAGATAAGCATTGCAGAACAAACTTTATTTTAAAATGATTTTATAATATAAAAAAAATTCAATCGATATTATCAATTATACTCCAAGCAGAATAATTGTGTATATAAAGAAGTAACCAAACAGAAAATCCCTCTCTGACAGTTTTATAAATAATCCATCACAATTTGAGGTCTCCAATATTAGAGACACGCAATTTGTTGAATTCACACATCTATCTTTTCTATTATATTATATAATACGATTAATCGAAAGTTTTAAAAAATATTTTTTAAAATTCCAAATTCTAAAAAAATTTCAAATCTCATTGTTTATAAATACTAATATTAGTTTTCTACAATGTTTATATAATAATTCATCAAAGATTTCCAAATTCCATTTCGTCATCAATTTCAAAAACATAAAAAATTTCACCACCACTAAATCCACGATTTCTGGTTCTGCCAATATGAACCCTTTCCTTGCCTAACATTTCAGCCAACCAGTGAGCAGAGCCAGTAACCATCCTAGCAATCGAGTCAGCTGGCTCCATGACCACATAAAACGCCACCTATCGTCGACAGATTGGAAATAATCGGAATAAAGTGATTCCCCGGAATAATAGCTGGGGCCCTCCCTGTGTCCTGATTCTCGAATATGAGGTAAGAGAAACGAGACTGCAGGAAGAAAGAGAAGAAACGAAAAAGAAGAAGAACGAAACGGGAAATGTTGGTGCAGAATCACATTGTAGCATCCAGGTCAACAATATATGGATATACCATTCCGCTATTGGGATAGATAATGGAACGTCGAATAAACAAGTGAGCGCACGAGAAAAAAGTAAGGATTCAGTACTATGATTTTTATTTTGCAGCATCATTCGTCATTATACGCTTTTCCTCTTCATTTTTCCTCTGGATAAGATTTCTTTGCATTATTTATTTCGAAATGACTAGCGATTGTTATCTTTAATGAGGGAATGTGTATTTTCGTGTTTTCCTTGTTGAAGGTTATGAATTTTATAAAAGAAGAGTATATTTACGCGAAGTATCAAGAAATTTAATTCCATATTTCAAAATTATTATTCACTTTATAATCAATTATTATTATGAAAATGTGCAGAATGAATAATCAATCATTCTATATACATATTTCCAACAACAAACAATATAACATAAAATTACGAATAATAATTGCAGAAAGAAAATCTATTTTAATAAGCACATACACCAGAAATAATTAATACTATTAATTAACATAATTACTTTTTCTAAAATGCAAATACAAAACTTTAAATTTCCAAAAACATATCAATATAAGAATCAATATGAAAATTCTTCAAATTGAAAATAACACTCTCTTAAGATTTAAGACAACCGTTACAATGAACAATAAAGAAAAGAATAAAAAAAAAAGATAAGTAAAAATAATGAAATATTTATAATCTCTAATATTAGAAGAAAGAACAACATTGAATTTTAAACGACATATAAATTAACACTACAAGTGGATAGTACTCCCGATGAGAAGTGTCCGCAAGAAGTTGGTGCAGCGACGAGTACTTATATACCCGTCTTACTTCACTCTTGGATTAAGTGGTATATTCAGAAGAAGAGTCGGTTCTCGGATATTATTAATGCGGTAAATTACTCAGCGAGTTCCGTTGCGTCTTCGGCTCCCTTCTTTCCACGATATTCACTATTTCCTCGCGCATCTTTCTCTCGAGGGGGTGAAGCATAAATTTATAGCCGCGCAAAAGGCGCGTCAGGGGAAGGGGAGCAGGAGGAACACCTCCCCTCGTTTCGCATAATATCTGTCGGAAGTGAGGGCGTGTAAACCGGCGCGTTGCTCATCGCTCAAACGATGACAAGTGATGCTGACTGATGTTCGCCGCCTCCAATCGCCTCCTCTTCCTTCTGGCGCCCGACGCCCTCGATGCTCGCGAGAGGAAACGGCCTCTTAATGGAGCGTGCCGTGGAAAAGGCGCTCAGATCCAGTGCAAAGCGTAAACGCGACATCATTTTAAGCATGTGCACGCGTTTCCGCTTTAAAGGGGAAAACGCTTTGACCCGTGTGAAGCCTCGAACGAGGTATCATCTTAGGTCTTGAAATTGAATATGGTGAGTTTTAATTGGAACGATACAGATTTGTTTTTAAGTGAAATTAGAGAAAGATTGTAAACGAAAATCGTATACTTTTAAACAAACGTTTATTATTCTGTGATGCGTTCTTTTTCTTGGGTGTATTGGATGTTGATAGAAAATGCAATTGCTATAATGATTTTCTTCTTAAATGGAAGAATCTTAATGTTAAATTATTTTAAGAATGTTATTACCTTTTTTAGAATGACACGAGCAATTAATCCATGTAAAAAATTGTATGTAAAAAATCAATCATTGATGAATTTGAGAGGAAAAAAATTTCTCGTCGAATATTACAAAATTCTTTTGTAATAATTTTTTGTTTAATTTTATCTGCAATATGTATCTCAGTTATTGATTGTATTCTATATATAAATTTTAATATTTTACAGATTCATGAAAAAGTATTTAATTTTCCATAAGCCTTAAAACAAATCCGATCGACATATATATTTGCATTCATATTTGTCAGAAATATTAATAACTGAACTATCTCGAAAAAATCATCGGCACAAAGTTTTGAAAAAAATTGAAGCATTCCCAATAAAATAGTTTGTGCATCGTTTGAAAATAAATGAATGAAATAGAATGTCGGAACCGTCCCTATTTTTGGAATTCTTTGCAGTGTGCATTCAAAAAAAAAAAAAAAAAAAAAGTGTAGATCCGTTTCTAACGAATCGAAAAGCCAGAACGATAGTTTTATTTCATACTTTCTAGTGATCAGAGAATTGTAAAAGTGGATTGCTACCAGGCAACAGGTTCGCTGAATAAATGACCTAACTTTTTTTTTCAAATAGTTTGTGTCGATAAAAAAAAACGTACATAACGTATGTATGGAAATGGGTGGGGCATACTGTTACATCCACGATTGAAAAGCTAGCCTCATCGGGTCAAAGGTTCAAACGATATGAGCATTCATTCTATCGTGTCGTTACACTTGAAATATTGTATTTTTTTTTTTCAAAATTCAAATTCAGCAAAGCCTCAAATTTACCACCATAAAATTGGAGGATTTAATGTATATATCATTGATGTTATATACAGGATATGCCAAAAGTGTAACTTGGAGATTCCTAAAATGATTTTGAGCAACAGTTTTTCTTTCGTTACGGCTTTGTTAACGGAATTATTAATAATAAAAAAAACATTAATCAATCACAGAGCATAAATTAATCAAGTCATAAGAATAGTGTTGAATACGTGTCATCTATCAAACATGAATAAGTCTTTGAAATACGTGTCAAAGAATTTGATTTTTCTTGGAAAAATAAAATTCGGATAATGATAGTATTTGTGAAATTAAATAATATAAATAATATTTTTATAAATAATAACATTGGAAATTTGTCATATTTAATTGATTTAATTTTGAATTTTGAGAAATTATAACATATTAATAAATATAATAATATTATTTGAAAAGTATTTATTATATTATAATTAAATACTTAAGTAATATTAAATAATATTCATTTATAAAAGTGAAATTAATGTCAACGTAATAATTATTTTGTTTTCCGCTTTAATTATAAACTAGCAATTATTCATATAAAATATTAAATAAATCATTTTCACATGCTTTATCCTTAAATATTGTTGATTTCATTTTGTATTATTATATAATTTCTCGTTAATTAAATCTTCTTTATAAATTAAATTGTGTAATAATTTTCATACACAGAGTAATATCTTTTGATTCATTAATGCTTTCATACATATATATTTATTATATATATATAATCACATTTAATAAAATTTATAATCATTATATTATACTTTCCAGTCAATGAATTAATATACAAATTATTCGAAAAATTTTAATGCAATACGATAGTTTAAGTTTAATAATATCAAATTAATTATTTCGTATATTGGATTTTCAGTATATATGTTTATTTTAATTAATTGATATCCACGATTATAAATCAAATAAAATATTCTAACATTTCATGTTAGTATATATATATATAATATAATCTATATTAAGATTATATTTTTTTTCTTAACGAACATATTACTTCATCATGATCCCTTTAAACTTCTTATCGCTTTCTTTCGAATTAACATCATTCAACGATTATATTATTGTTTTTTGTTTCAAATGAATTCAATCCATTCAACGATTCGCTCTGCGTTTATTCGAGAAACTTTCGAACAAGATAAACCAAACGCATAGCGCGATATGCTATTTATGAAACTGCTTGCCCGTGTAAAAGTATATGATTCTTTACCGTGATATCCGGGATGAATCTCGAAATCGATTCCAACGAATGCTCCGTGAAAATGATTAATGTCCTCAAAAATGAAGAATGTAATAGTTCGCCGCTTATCCTCGAATCGTTTTATCTCGTTAACGGTAGGCAACAAAGTTTCTGATGAAACGTTTCAAAATGAAATTCCGTTTGTTTCACTCTTTTTGTTGAAAAAGAACGAATAAAGTTACGGCAAACGCCAGTTCTCAACGGAATACGATAAATTTTAACGGCAACGGCTTTTAATGCTATATTAAAATTATCCTTGCATGTTAATATTAAAAACTTTAATGCAAATTTAATTTATCAATATATTAGGATAAAAATATTATATTTTATTTAACAAGTTAATATTTGACAAGGATTGAATAGAAAATTAATGAAAATATACATAAAAATATACATAAACAAAAAATATAAAATCAATCGTATGAATCAATTTAATAGGTTTAGTCTTGGATTTTCAACACTATTAATATTCCTAATAATTTATTACTACGAATTTAAAAATACACACTACCATTGAGAAAAAATATCTATAAGCTTTGAATAATTCTGAAAATATCAAAGAAATCTATTTCGATCTTCCGTAGTTCAAGCAAGCAGTAATCTTCAAATCCGAACGAACAGCAGTTTACAAGTCTTCAATATCGTAGTCCTCTTTTCTACGATTTGCACGAGATACGTATAAACTATTAATACAAGTCTCTATATTCTTAGTTTATACAACAACAAACGATTACATTGACGCAAAGAAAACTTGTTTATTCTTTTCTTATTTCCACATTAATCAGATTATCCTTCGTCCAAAAATTCTATCACACATAGGTATATTATATTCGAGCGTATAAATTAATCGGGAAAACTGGAAATCATGCGCCAAAATTCTGGGCGGGGATTCAAGGTGAACACGTTCCAGGGGAAAAAAATTTTGCGAACAAAAGCACATAGAAAAATTCGCGTATGAATCAGAATCAGTGAAAAAAGAACGATGAAAGGGATACGCTCAAGAATTCCCACTCGATTTTCTTTTACTGGCCCGTTCACCGATTCACAATATTGGAATTCAGCTCTGTTTGCCGGTGTTATGTACTTGCCGTGCGTAATTCGTTTCACGCCGCGTTCGTCCTCAAAGCTTCGCGTGTTGTCGCGTCGTATAAATTAAATTTTCGAATCGTGATATCTTGCAAATGATCGATCTGTGTCCTGTACATTCCTCGTCTCGCCTCTAAGAATGTGTCAAATTAATTTTAATATGACGAATCACCTTCGTTTTATGTGTGTTTGTTGATGTTATGTTAAGGAGTAAAGGATAGAGGGGATGGGAGAGAAGAGGAAAAGAAGTGGATAGGAAGATGAAAATTAATTTACTTTATTAGAAGTTCAATTTTGTGAAATGAAGTTATTTCCCTTGCTAATTGTTGATTTAATTTCTCCGTCATTTAACCTTTTTCTTTAGTGTTTTCTTCTTTCCGCCTCTTTACGGAATAAATGAGTGAAACGTGTAGAAAAAAGAAATTAGGAATTAAAAATATTATGAAACGTGAGTTTTTTGTTAATTAAGGAGTTTCAATGCTATTTTACGTTAATAAAATAATTAGTTTCGTGTCATTTGATGATTTAATAATATATGTGATTTATTTTAAATAAAGTGCATCAAAATTATGAAAAAAAAATAAGAAATAAAAATAAAAATTGTCTGATCAATACAATCTTTCGTTTTAATATCATGTTTTATTTCATAATGATATTATTTCAATAATTGGTTTATAAATATATTAATCAAGTTTCTTTTAATTCGTTTTTCCTTGTCTCTTGTAGAATAAAATTACAATTAAGTTAATATATGAATTTACAACCTGATTTTATCTTTAAAGTTGCAAATACAATACATGCATATTTTCTACATAAAAATATGTTTAATTGGTAAGTTTATTCTTCGTGAAACAAAAGATTTCACTCTTTGATCAATAACAATAGAACACAATTACTCTATCTTTTCCTTATGCGTATTCGAGCGAATACTTATCAATATAATAATAATAATTATATTCATCAGCTATTCAAAGAGCTATTTCATAAAATTTTCATAATTATAATTCTCTAATTATCTGTTGTCCGTCGTTTCAGATACTTTAATATATCGTAAAATTGAACTCGTATAAATGGAGGAAGAAACAATATCGATGAAAAGCATTCAATGGTTAAAACCAGATTTCCGTTATCGTGATATTGGTTCTATCGCTATCTATCGTTTTAAAGCTAAGCTATTATTAGCGGATAACGTTGTACGTGAAACCAACCGATAGATTATTTTTGAAAATCACAATTGTTACGAAACGTGTAAAATATTATTATTTTCAAATTATATCAATACAATATATTATTATTTTTTCTATCTAAAATATTTTATGAAATATTTTAAATCAAATAAATTTTAATAATATTGTACAAAATTTTGATAATTTAATATCTTTTAAATTTATGAAAGTAGAAAAATTTTCTCCTCTAAGCTTCTTTGAAAGTTTAGAAAGAACATAGCACTTAAAGAAATAATTCTAAAGATATCAAAACTCTTAAATACAAAACTTCTAAAACACAACAATAAAACATACTTTTTTACCTTGGATATAATACAATAAATAGCAAATCAATCTCACGGATAGATAATTCCTTAAACAAACATTCTTATAAAAGAATGCTATTAATCGTCTCCTTTTTTTTTCATTCTTGTTAATACACGTACATCCGTCATCAGTTTTATCCGCTCCATTTCTTCCGTTTCCGTACATCCTTTTTTCCCTCTCTCTCTCTCTCTCTCTTCCTCTTCGCGACACTGCGATTAATACTCCGTAAAAACCGTGCTGGAAATGTATCGAATCACTCGACCAACGACTACAACGACTGTTTCTATTCCATTGTCGCACATCGAATAATTAATAACGAACGGAAATACGTTACGTTCGA
Organism: Apis laboriosa; assembly: GCF_014066325.1. Classification (NCBI taxonomy): domain Eukaryota; kingdom Metazoa; phylum Arthropoda; class Insecta; order Hymenoptera; family Apidae; genus Apis; species Apis laboriosa. The sequence continues at coordinate 265,653 of NW_025224965.1, read as the reverse complement.
GAGCCGGTTAGAAGAGAAATACAGGTAAATCGGTGTCGCGTGGCTTGATAAAACCAGGATTGTTTTATATCGTACGTAAGCCCTCGCCCGAACCACGTCGATCGTTAAACGGATTATTTAACGTATATACAGCCATGAATTTGCCCGCTTATGCGGCTGCGGTTCCCGTACGTATTATAGCCGCAACGAACGTGACCCCCCTCCTCTTCAACTCTCCCTCCCTCCCTCCAATTACCGTAATCGATGTTTAACGTTTATTGTCGAACTGTGTGTATACGACTTTTGATGTCCATAAACAGAATCATGGATATTTGGTCAAGATTGTTGGTCAGTCAGGATGACAAATTTTGAGAATATTGTATTTTTACGTTGTTTGTAAAAATGTGAAATATTTGTGGAGGATAGATTCTGAATATCAAAATGATGAGAAAAGTTTATATACATGTACGTTAAGAGGTTGGTTAAGGAGTTGGAAGCATTTTAAGCATTTCGCGGTAGATGAAGCGAGATAGGAACAGAGTGCAAGGGGGATAGAAGAAGTCTCATTCTATTTCTGTCTTGCTTCGTCTAATGGAAACGAAAGAAGAACAATTCGAAACGATGAATATAATGAATGCCAATTTGTGTATTTATGGATATAATTAGAGAGAAATTCGAGTATTATTTATTTTGAATTTTTTTTTTATAAAAATTGGATAATTAATTTAAATCGTTTAATTTTGAATATTATCTTTATACGATTCGCTATCGAAGAAAATAGTTCTTCCAGAATCGAGTTTTAAACTAATTCTCATTAGTGTTTAATCGTATAAAAAACGCATTAAACAACATGAGAGATTTTGGTTTCCATTTGCTTATTAAACTTTTTATTAACTCATTCATTAATAAAAAAAAAAAAAAACAGACACACACAAATGAAGATTTACTACAAAGCATTAATCTACATGAGTAATATATCCATTTAATCAATGGAATTAAATATAAATTAGATATAAACGAGATAGAAATAAGATTATACAGAGAAAATTTTTCGTTGATGAAGTTAGAATAATTCTACCACTCGTATTCATCAGATTGTGTGACCAACAAGCTTTTTCCTTCGTCAAAATTTCGAAAAAGTAGAATTTTTCGTAATATTTTATTATTCTTTTTCATATTAGAACATCTCGTACAGTCTTGCTCAATGTATATTTGATTCTTTATCTTTCTAAAATACGTAAGTTTACGCGTGACTAGCTACTTTGCTAAGGAATCAACGTTTCGACGAGACGTCGTCAGAAGGAATAAATAATTCTGAGGAACGAGGTAAAACGTCACGGTAAATGCAAAGATCGATCGGGCTTATGGCGTACTTTGCGACGGGAGCCATTTCGAGTTTACTGCCGACTGAGCGTCCGTACGATTTACTCCGATTCTATTTGCGATATTACAAAGACGAATTTCATTGGGTCTTTGATGTCCAAGAAAAATTACCTCGAGGATGAATCATCGTCCTTAAATTTAAATAAAAATCATTTCAAGATATTTTTATAGTGTATATATATATATTTTTTAAATATGAATCAAGAATTATTAAACAAATGCAATTTTCTATGAAAAATTAGTAAAGTCAATTAAAAATTAGCTTATTTATTCTCTTATCAAATTTGTTACTGCTCGAGGAGACAATTTATTAATATTGGAAATTTATTTTGTGTTTCCTTCCATTTTATTCCCAATATTTCACTATTTTATATTAATTTTCCCAAAAAAGATGTTTTGACTATAAGTTTATACTTCATTTTAGCCAATTAAGTAAAAGTATCTTAGCAAAAATCTTTTATCTTTACCTTTCTTATTCAACAATTGATACTGATAAACTTTTTCATTTATCAAAATCAATACCCGAAAACACAAAAAAATATAATTTCTCACCCCTGTGATGGGGAAAGTGTGATATCACTGTTTGGCAAGGAACATAGCAATAATAAATAAAATAATCGAAAGGGTTGATGCGAAACAGTTTTCACGGATGGGCAAAGCTGATGCAGAACGAATATACCGCGAGTGGATGCATCTTGATGAGACACCGATGCCGATCTCGAGAAGAGAAGACAGCAGGGGTAGCAACAGCGAGAAGCCAGCCGAGGGAGGGGAGAATTGGAAGCGAGCGAAACGGAGAATCGAGTCTCGATGCACTGCGGAGACAGCGTAAACCATCGGTCTTGCCGCGGTTTTCCAAGATCCTCGAGTTTATCTCGGGGAGTTTATCTTCACGAACGGCAGGCAAGTGATCTAAGTTTCATCCGGCCCGTCAGGACTCGGGGCTATTCGGCTGTTGGTTATCTTTCAGTGGTGTCAAGAGCCTTGCGCCCAACGCGGCCCTCGATAACGCCCTTTTCGCGTAGTTACACGACAATCTATCACGTTACCAAAAACCTACTTTGTACTCGTGCATAATGTTCGTGTGCGAGCACGTTATTGAACTTGTACGCTGTTGAGCAGAGGGGGGGATGAGTATGCTACAAGTACGTAGTTCGTTATCGAGGGAAGATTTGGTTAATTTCAGAAGATGTGATTAAGGATAAATTAATCGATTGATATTGGGGGATGGAGTGTGTTTGAAGGGTGAATAGGAGGAAGGAGGATGATCTGGTTTAAGTTTAGTATCATTTATTCTTGTTCGAGGATTGGAGATCAAAGATAGATTGAATTATGTTGATTTGTTTAGAGAATTTTTATGAGAAGAATTAACAGAATTAATAAAGGTATGTTTGAAGAATTGAAACATTATGATGTACTTTCCTTTGGATATTTTATTTTGCATATCGTGTGGATTAAATTTTCTAAACTTTCTTAATCTAATTATCAGAGATAAGTAAAGCAGATTAGATTAAATTTTAAATCATTATAATTTATTGTAACATTACTAATGGTTCAAAATTCTATAAAAATTCTTCTTCTCGAATAATGAAGCGCAGAAAGAAATTATTATTTCACGTTGACACGAAGAAGTTATCAATTTTTCGAATATAATACAATTTTTGAAGTTGAGAATACATGTTCTTTGAATACATTACTTTCGTACTCTTTTGTATTCGCAGATAAACAAATTTTAGATTTGTATATTTATGTTTGCCTTTTGTTATCACGTTCAAAGCAGTACAACAACGAAGAGAGTTAGAATATGAGTAAACACAACACAAGAAAACTAAACTATTAATACCTAAATGTATTTGAAGAAATACGTTTAAAATACGACAAAGATATTCTAGATCATTTGAAATCATTACGTGTAATATTTTATTAAACTCTCCTTTTCAACCAAACTCATAGCTTGTAACCCATCGTTACAAAGCTCGAAATAAAATAAAATTTAAACCTTTACCTCCCAAGATTCTGACACATACAGAATTGAAAAGAAAGAAGAAGAACACGACGATACGTTGTTCGTACGTAACAATCGTGGACGATAAAAACGTATCGAACAGTGGCTGGATCGAGAAGGTGTCCGATGGCCTGCCATTGCGAATGAATGGACAGAGCGAAACGTCAGAGTATAAAGGGGTTAAATTTGCTTTCTTCGGCGTGGTCTCCTTTCCAACCGATTCAAAGGCATCGACCCCGTTAGGGCCCCCCCCGAGTTATTAGTTATCAGCCGTTTCCCACGGCGTTGTCAATGTTCCCTCTCATCCAGGCCCGGATTATTGATCGGCCGTTCGGAAGATTCCTGGCACCGTGGGTCACTTCTGTTAGACTGCTCGTCCAGCAGGAAACGGAGTGGTAGTTATCCCCGGAAAAGAAGATCGGCCAACGAACTTATCGATTGTACTTTCTCGACTCAGTACAGGCGTCTGCTGACTATTGCACACCGGCGCGGATCAAAGGTACTCCAAACCCTAGCGATCCTCGTCAAATCTCGTCGTGTCTGCCGATCAGACACTCGTCCTTTCTTTGTCCCGTTCCCTTATTCCTTGTACCTCGTATGGATAATACAAGATGGTACGACAATTGTCCGAGTAACACTGTTCAAGTAATCGTAGCAAGGAATAATCTTTTATCGATGTGTAATCATATTATTATTCACGAAATTAATCAATTATTAATCCAGTCTACTATTATCCAATATTGTTTTCAGAATGGAAAAGAATCATCGAGGATTCAGATGTTTAAGAAGGGATATTCTGATTATTCTAAAATCGAGTGGAATCCAGTGGAAAATTTTCGTAATAAAAATAAAATTACAAGAAGAATAAATATCATACATTTGAATGGACAACATAATAATTTGTTGTTTATAATTTTCCAAGAGATATAAAATTGACCGTGGTCACATCCAGCGCTAAAACAAGTAAGTGGTAATTTTATCACGACAGATTGGACTTTACGGATCTCGTGGAGTAATCGGCATACATTAACGTCACCGTTGACGTGAATTCGAGATTTGGAGCATCGACCGCGATAGAAACGCTCGAACGACGAATAAGTCCGCCCGTTCGAGTTAAGTGTACACGAGTCATACTCGAACGCGTTCGAAATGGTCATCTTCCGCTCCGGTAAACACGGCGAAATGTTGATCCATCGAATCTTGGTCAACCGGTGGGCGTAGAAGATCGTGCTTGGACTTTAGGTGTGCTCGTTTCGCGTGAAAACCACCGATTATTCTCTTTGTATCCACTTTAGATAATTATCCTTTGTTCTTTAAAATAAATCTGTGAACCGAGAGATCTCAAAGTAAAGGTTAGGCAAAATAAAATGATCGAGTCCATTAATCGAAGAATTAATTGTTTACGGTTCGGATAAATAACAAGAATTAAATGGCATAATTGATTTATGCTAAGTTCTGAGATGTGATTTAAAGATATTTAAATATTTTACGGTAAAATAAATTTTTATTGTCAGAATCGCGTTTCTCATTATTTTAATTAAATGGCTGTTAACTTGGTTTTTTAAACGAAGATTTAATTATTGGTTTAATTTATTTTATTATTTAGAAAACTTAAACTTTTTAAATAAGTGATACATATATTTCTTTGGATTTAATAGGTTATTCGAGAATTTGTATAATAAAAAAATTGGAAGAATTTGCATCGATACATTTTTCATCGAATTAAGAATAAGTATACTCGCAGAACGATATTTAGAAACGGGAGAAAACGAAACGTCAAAACAGAACAAAGGGTTAACTATTCTAAGTGTTATCTGTCAATAATTTTAAAAATATTTTATCAAAAGAAACGAACACTTGGACTGAAATTGTCTCCGTTTCCAGCCTCTATCTCGCAATCGAGGATGAATCAATGATTCATCCTCCGATAGACAAGACGACAGACAACTTCAGAAACTTGGAGAAACATTAACGTATAACAAAAGTTGAACTAGTTGATCGGATCGATCGACCCGCATATCGTTCTTCTCACTGAAGAGAGGAAAAAAAAACTCTTGATGATTATATATTCTGGTGAAAAACAATGTCAGGGGTTATAGAAAGGAATCGTTTGTGCTTCATAGACACATAGTAGTGCGCGTCAACTATATTTAATGCATGTATTAGATCCACGAGGTTAACGATACCTCGTAAATAGTATCGAGTCTCTCGGTTTTATTCATTCTAACGTGGCTCATATGGAAGGAATAATGAGAAGAAAAAAAAGTAGAATCAAGAAGGTCCATCGTTATACAGGTACTGTAATATTTAGATATCAATTTTATTATTCTGTTAGAGTGTATTTAATAGAAAAATGAATTTCATTTGCTTGTGAATTCACAAAAGAATAATTGGTAATTACAGAATGTTGCATAAATATACCTATTTATTTTAACTTATCTTATCATTTTTCTTTATTTGCACTACGAATTGAGTCAACAATTTTGTAATACAAATTATATTGTTATATATTATTATATAATAGAAATAGTTCAAATGTATTATTTCTTCCCTTCTAAGATAATAAATAATAAATAGCAATAATAAGGAATAAAATATCATGATAGTATTTTGCATAGTACTTTAGTTATTCTTTCAAAAAAATAAGTGATAAATGAACGTGTTTTATCTGGATAAAATATATTTCTTCATATTTTATATTAATACGTTCTACTCTCCTCTTTTCAAAAATTTATTAAAATATATGTTTTTTGCAATTAACAATGCAGACAAAAAAGCTATTCTTTCCTTCCTTCTATAAAAATTCCCTCCTAAAAAAATTGAATAAAAGAATCGAAATATAAATCAAATCAATTGATTAATCAAAAAGTTAATTGCAAAGTAATTCGATACGAAACTCGTTAACTGTAAATCGATCGTTCCCAAACTCTAACCATAACAATGTCGTTCGTGCTCTCTCTCTCTCTCTCTCTCTCTCTCTCTCTCTCTCTCTCTCTTTCTCTTTCTTTTTCATCCCTTAATCTACAACTCGGAGAAGAAACTAAGAAAAAGAAACGATTACCACTTTATTATTCGTTATAGCTTTGTCGAAGGAACGAGGTTAATGGGTGTTGTACGCCTCGACAAAAACCGCGACGAAACTGTTCTATAGAACAGGAATCAATGCGAATCGAATCCTGCTACCCTGAATTCGATACCTAATCGCGAAGTAATATTCCACGCAGCTTCGGAATCCTGCCCCACATACTGAACTTCCCCAAATGGATTCGAGGCTCGTTCTCGAACATCGGGAATCGCGCAATCTGCATTTTTCCAAGGGATTATCCCCCATGTTCCCACAATATCGCCCCGTTTTCCACAACGTGCACAGAACACGATGATCATTATCGTTCCCTAATCGCAAACAAATTGAACGTCGACGATTCCTCGAACGATCCGATTGTTTCCGTGCATGAACGGATTCCATGCACGTTTATACATTGTACATTCGATGGAATGAATTTATTTTATTTTGGAAGTTGAAAAAAAAAAAATTCGTTTGGAAAAGGGAGATCTTTTTTTTTGGAATTATTTTTTTCTTTTTTAATTTTTGTTTTTTTTTAATAGAATCGTAATACAGGAATATTGACAGGAATATTGGCAAGTTTTGAAGTGAAAGATAGAAATGTTTGTGTTCGTTTCAAATATTTTATTATAATATTATTTTTTTCTTTTGCTGCATTTAAATATGAACGAGAAAATGCATGGAATTATCGTATTTCAGTTTTTTTAATATGAGTTAATTAATTGTTATTACAATATTGGGGATTTTATAATGCATTTTCTTTCTATTTCAAACAATTTTTAAACGTTTTTAAAATGATTTAATCTCTTTTGTAACATTCTTGATATGTTAATTGTAATAATTGAATCGAAATATCTTTGCTTTATGTGTGCGAAATGAAATTAATTAAATAATGTTATTGTAGTCTTTTTTGATATAAAAAAAATACAATTTAATTTTATATTTTTTTCTCAATTTATTAATTCTTTTATTTATTCAAATATAGAAAAATATTATTCGTGTGTAAAAATACATTATATTAAAAATATTTGATGATGAATAATTTTTAATATTATTAATATTTTCAATATTATTTTCTTTTATATGTAATGTAAATTTATAATACTTATTTTTTATTTTTCATAATTTAGAAAGTGGAAAATGTAAAATGAAAAAAAATAAAGCTTTATAAATAGAAAAATATTTAAATATTTAAATATTAAAGTATATATAAAATATTTAAATATTTAATTAGAATTATTTAATTATAAAACAGTTATAAAACAAATATTTCATTTTAATTTATATATTTTTGATAAAATATATAAATTGTTTATTTATTTTTTTATTTTTAATGTCTACAATAAATAAATAAAGCTTATTTAATTTAAGATGATATTTTATAAGAAATTTGATTGAAGGGTGAATTTTTAAAGTTCATTGTGCTGCCATCTAGTAATAAATTTACGTATTTCTCATTTAGATATGAACTTATAAACTTCATGGTGCTGCCATCTAGTAATCTAGAATTTACGTATTTCTAATTTAGAGATGAACTTATAAAGTTCATTGTGCTGCCATCTAGTAATGAATTTATGTATTTCTAATTTAAAAATAAACTTCTAAAGTTCATTGTGCTGCCATCTAGTAATGAATTAACGTATTTTTATTTTAAATACAGTAGAGATAGTTATTTACATTCTTCGAACATTTATTTGGTTAGTTTACGACTTTTTAAAGTGTATCTATTTAATGTAATAAAAATTGATAGAAAAATGAAAGTTAAAAAATGAGTGACAATCGCTTAAAAACGCTAAATTACTTGTACCATTGAAGTTTATATTCTTCTTTTAGTATTAAATGAATAAGGTAGTGAATTCAATTTTTTGTTTACACTGCTTATTGTTGTGGAGGGATGTATAAAATATTGTGTAAATACTGTATACATATAAATTTGTTGGGAGCACACAATAATTGGATTTGATTTGCTTTGGTGAAAGGAAATTTAAATGGATGATGAGTGATTCTGATGATACAGATGTTTTGCTCTTAATTCCACCTGACCTATTCCTTGTACCATCATCTTCAGAATCTGATATTAGTTCTGATCGAATGAAAACAAATTATAGTAGTAAAAAAACTGGAGTAATATCAGAACTTGTGGAGCATATGCAATCATTAGAAAGCAGAATTTTTGCTATTGAATCCAAAGACACTAGTTTAGATGTTACTTTTCTAAATAATTCATTGGATTCACAAATTGAAAATAATTCAATTGCCAAATTTAGGCAGACATTACCTAAAACCAAACTTTCTGTAAGTGAGAATTGTAGCTTACAAAACACTCCTATAAAACCTCGTCAATCCTTATCTGTTCCATCAACTCCTAATGGTAATTCATTGCCAAACCATATTAATTTTTGTCAAAATGATATAAACTTGGGGAATCATCTTTTTGTGTCTACGGCTACTAACGTAACTAATGCTAATAAACATGATGAAAATAAGCATGGTACTTTAATATCCCAGTCCTCTGTGGTGGTTTCTTCTGCTTGCAATGTGGGTTTTCCGCATGTTAATGTTACATCTTCTGGAGGGAAAACTTATTCTCATCCAGTTAATTGTAGAAATACAGATAATATATATGTTAAGCCTTCTGTCAATCAATTGCGTTCAATACCATCTACCTCAACTTTACCTAGCACAACAGAACAACCACAGTCAAGTTCTAAAACTAACATACCAGAAATGGAACTCTCTGAAGTTGATGAGTTACTTCAAGAGATGGAGGCTACTGAATTAGAATTGTCAAAAAGGATAAACAGGGTTTCCATGCATCATTGTCTTAAGGAACAAAATAATATATTAACTAATGATAGTAATGACAATTTTAAAAAAGGATATAATAATATGTATAAAAATTCTGTAAATCGACGATTGGAATTTAAATCACAAGATTCAAATGAATGTCATGATGTTTTATCAGTAAAATCTAATAAAAAATCTGATATCCTTGCTGATATATCCTTACCATACTGTGATTCATTCCATATAAATGAGACTGATAAAATGATCTCAGAATTTAAAACATGGGAACAAAGTATACAAAGTCAAGTTTCAAAGATTGGAGAAGTAGAACACACAGATACAAATTCAAGCAGTATTGATAAATCAATTGCAAAAGCAAATGATGTACAAAATAAGGAAATAGTTACTCAACAAATGCCTTTAAGTATAGATAATGTAAATAATATGAATTCAGTGAATATGAATAATATTGAAATACGTAATGTGCATAAAAAGATAGATACTTCATTGCATGATGAATCAACACAGTGCAATACTGCAACATCAACAAAAAGTACAGAATATAATGTATTGCATTTGCCAGAACCTTACAAAAGTTTACAACAAAATGGAAATTTAGAACATAACATAAAACAAACATGTGATGTACCACTTGTTAGAAATATTGCTCATGCTTCAACAAATACAGATTTTTTATCAAGGTATTTTTTATTATAATAATTTTATTATAAATATTAATATATAATTGATAGAAAAAAATTTAATATCAGAATTATAATCAGAATTAATAATATGATTTTATTTTTATTTTTACAGAAGAACTTTAGCAAATCCCAGGCTTTTATCACTATCAGATTTTTGGGAAAATAATGGTAACAAAACACAAGAAGAAATACATAGAATCAAATTAGAAGAAGAAAAATTTCGACGAGAGGTATATGAAAGTTTATTATTGATGAATATATTTAATTATAAGATATTCCATTAGAATATTTTTTATAGCATTGTGAACATTTAATTCAAGAACTCCAAAAACGATTGTTAGAGCAACAAGAGAAAGTTGCAGTAGCACTTAGAGTAGATAATGAAAAAAATGAGTTAATAACACAATTTCATAATGCATGGTCTAAATTAAAACAAAGAGTGAATATATTAGAAAATGAATACAGTGCTTTACAGACGAATTTTAAAAATGTAACAGAAAAACATCAATTAGAGATTTCAGAATTTCAATTACAAATCAAACGATGTGAAGGTGAATTATCAAAAGCTTTAGATCTTGCAGCTGGATATAAGGAAAAAAATGATATTGCAATGAAAGAAAAAGTAGAATTATTAAAAAATCATGCCGACGAATTGGAAAATTATAAATCATTTGTACAAGAAGCAGAAAATAGATATGAAAAATTGAAAATAGAATATGATAAATTATTAGAAAAAAATCAACAATCTGAAGAAACATTAAAGACTCTTCAACAAGAATTAGGAAAGGAACGATTAAAAGGTGGAGAAGTTAGAAATGAAATGGATGTTATTCATAAAGCATTAGATACTTGTGAAGCTGAATTGATTGTACTTAGACAAGAAAAAGAAAACTTACAATTGAAACTAAGAGAAGAAAATGGTAGAAATTCAATTTTAGAACAAAAAAATGCGGCATTACTTTCAACTCTTGATGATGTCAAAAAAGCTGAGGTAATAAAATAAATAATATTTTTCGGCATTTATAAATATTAATTTGTAATAATTTTTATAGAAATTAGCTAGAGACGAAACAAGATTTCTTGCAGAGCAAAAAGAAAAAATCAGATGTGAATTACAAGAAATTTATCAAAAACAAGTTGATGAAGTAGTAAAAGTTAAATTGCAAGAGTTTCAAACTCAACTTGATGTTGCTGAATCAGAATTTCTTGAGGAATTAAAAACTAGACAACAAGTTATTGCTGAATGTGCAGCTAGAAAAATTAAAGATATTATAGATAAGTATGTTCTTTATATTCTCATGATAATTTAAAAAGAAATAAAACATTTCATAAATTAATTTATATCAATTATATTTAGACATAAATTAGAAATAAATTTATTGGAAGAAAAACATAAAGAAGAAAAAAGACTATGTGAACTTCAATTAGCAGAAGCTTTACAGAAGTCGTCGTTCTTAGAATCGCAACTTAATTCTCAACGTGCTACTAAATCTCAGCTTGCAGAACAGCTTCACTCAGTAATGCAAAATCAATGGCAACAAGCTTTACAAATTATATCAGGTAGAATTATTGCAATTTATTATTCATATAATATTATTATTAATTTTGCTTAATATATATTTAATATATATTTATAGGTGGAAATATGGAAAATTTGACACCGCTTCAAAAAATTCATGCTGAAAAATTATTCGAATTAAGAAGTCCAAAAAAGTCTGAATCAATGCCAAATTGTTATACAAAGATTTCTCAAGAACCAATAAAATTAACTTCGCACGTATCAGATATGAGAAAGTTTTGTGATCAAAATGAATATATGAATACATCAATTGATGAAACCCCATTAAGTAGTAGAAAAGAATCAAAAGATGATCTCCGAAAATATGTGAAAATGGTTAGTTCTATTTAATTTTAACACATATATAAATAATTTAAGATTTGATATTTTATAGATTGCTGAAATGCAGAAAGCAAATGAAGAATTTTCAAAAATTACGGGAAGTATTTCTAGTCCATCTTTAACATGTAGAGAAGTACCAAGAAAACATTATTTAAGAAAGGAATGTGATATTAGAGATGAAAATCATATTGAATGGCAATCTATATCAAAAGTAAGTAAATTTATTTTGTTTTTTTAAATTAATTAATTAATATTATATTTTGATTTTCTTATATATTATAAACTTAGGAAACTAGTGAATTCATTCCAATTTCACAAAAGATATCCATAAAAGGAGAGCAACAAAAAGTTAAACCTCCATGGAAATGATTTTACATGTACAATGATATAATGTAAATCATTCATAAAGTGGACCATGTTAAAATCGTAACTATACAGTGCATTTAATTAGATATATTTAAAATGTAACAAATATTTTTTACTTAAATGAAATATATTTTTCATTTTTAATTATGCTATTGTGTTCTTATATAATATTTTCATATATGATAATCTTTTCTTTTTTTATACTTATATAATTATAATATTAATTATTTTATTCCGACTATAATTCAAAGGAAAAGGATGTTCGATAAAAAAACTTAAATGATAAAGCGCGTATCTTTCTCGTCAATTATATAGTCAGTGTTATATATATTCGTTAAAATTATTTTAGACGTTTCTATTATCTTGTACTATTTTATTATATTTAAATAAAAAATTATTTTTTATTAATTTACAATAAAATAATACGAATTATCGATAAACATATCGACAAAATGTTTACTTTTGATAACATTTTGATAATACATTTTAATGTATTAATTCGTTACGACCATTCTGGACCATTCGCTATTCTATAAGGTTATTGTCAATTTTTATGAGTTTAGAAATATTAGTCATGAAAATAAAGATATACGAAAGTTTAAAATTGTTTGAACATAAATAATGCTTTCCAATCTTTCTATATTATGATTCATAGTTATCCTTGATAAAAAAACAAACCAATTTTGGAATATGGGAAACAGATGTGGGAATTTAGCTTAAACAATTGTACAAACTATTTGAAAGAATACTTGTAATATTACATCACGTATTTCATGAATCATATAAATGAAACATGATTTATTTCAAACACGTTTTCGTGCGACGAGATGGTATGTCGAAGTTATTCAGTGAACTGTTACTGTTGTCACTGAATTATTTATTGACAACGATTCTTGAATAATGAACGTGAAAGAGAAGAACATAATATACAAGTCTAAAAATGCATATTAATTAAATGTACGTCAATTTATATGGCAATTAAGATACATTTATCACAATGAAAAAATATTGCGATTAATGAATTGATGCGTTTAATGAATTCTTTTAAGACTGTTTTCATGTAATGAATTGCGCTTATTGAACATATTACTTTATTAACATAATTATTTTATTATTTTTTAATTTTAAGTAAATTTTTTAAATATAGTATGTAATATTCGTTATTTTTTTAAAATTAATAATTTTAATATGTAAGAAAATTAAAAAAAAAATTCATTTTTGTTCATATCTTATTTTTTTCATAGATATAATATTATTTTGTATAAAATTGCATTAATATTTAATATCTAATCATTTAAAACAGTGAAAGATATTGTCGATACTGAAAATCATATTAGTCATATCATATAAAATATTTATAATATGAAAATACCGTCCGAATTTTAACTATTTAAATTTAATATTATTTTTTTCTACATAAAACTAAGTACCTTTATAAATCATACTATAATATTCGGTCAAATTTTGAAAATTTACTAAAACGGAATTTAATTTATTCTAATGTATCATATATCTAGATATATATACATACTTACATAATTTGTTTCGTTTTTAGAATTTTTTTTTTTTTTACTAACATTTAATTTCAATCTCAGTGAGGACATTATTCTGCAAAAGATTTTACACTTATTACAATACCCTTTCTTGAATCATTACATTTATCTTAGATACTAAATTACGCGTATTTTAACGAATAAAAATTTTCTCTCCTTTCTTCCTCTCTCGTTCAGAAAGAAAATCCAATAAAACTATCTCGGTTACGAAATACACGCATATATCGATCACCATTGCTCACCGGACCGGATATAAAGCTCCGGCGAACATTGTTCGCGGTTTACCTTGAACACACGTCGTAATAAAAAACCGCGAAGAGCCTCGTATATAGGATAGTAAGCGGGACGAGGTGGTCTAACAGTCGATGCCCTTCTTTAGCCGTGACGGCGATCACGCCTACGATCAACAAAGTCCTGGTGGAGCCTAGGCTGGCGCCAGTTACGAGGATCGTACGTACGCGTGACGTACGGAACAAGTTGCCGATTGAAAACGGAAAAGAGTGGAAGAATGCAAAGGGAGGAACGTGATAGTGGCCACCCCCTCTCGGTTTTGTCAAGATAGTGGTAGCCATGAGCGCGTCCGCTCTTCATTCTGTCCGGCTCGGTGGCCTTTAGTCGACCAGGCGAACCTATCGAGCGAAGAAGTAAGAGAAGCACCGCGTGTGTGCCAACCGGATAGAGGCGAGGTTGAATGTGACCGAGAGAAATGCAGCCCGGAACGAAGCGTGCGAGATTCTGTTCCACGATAATAGCGCTACTGTTCCTCATAGGCTATAACGTGGACGCTACGTGGAAGAGGCGGGAGGACAAGACAAAGTGTCCTAAAGTAAAGGGAATCAGAAATTTTGACATATCCGAGGTACGTTCTCGCGACATAGTCATTGTTTCGTTATTATTGTTTGGTCGATGGTAATTCGGCGATGAATTCTTCGTGGAATTTATATATTTGCAGTGCGGGTGTTGGTTTTTGTTGATTTGTGATTTTCTCTAAGTTTGTTTGGTTGAATCAATGTGGTCTGTAATGTGCTTGTTGTAAATAGATAATTGAAAATGAAATGGAAATGGGATAGATAATGTATATGATGTCTCGTTAGTTTATTTTTTCTTATTTTGAATAATTTTGAAGAATTTTCGAGATTGTTATATTTGTTTTTTGTTTAAATAATGTAACAATGAAAAGTATGACTATATACAACAAAAAAATAATCAGTATGATTATATTATGATCATATTAAATGTTTTTATGATTCTATTGTTACAAATAATAACACTAATTTTTTCAAAAGCAAAAGAAAACATATATAAATCATTATTTTGATAAATTTTAATATTAAAATCTGAAGATTACTTTTCTAAAATCGATTTAGAAATTTTTTTTAATTATCCAGAATTAACAAGAATAAAAATGAATCGGAAAAAATATGTGATGTACAGATTCAAAGTGTAATAAATTGATAAAAAAAATACTATAATGATTCTTGATATCTTCTTGCACAGCGAGAAGCTTCATTGTGATCAAATATAGCAAGTTAGCGACATGTTAATGTAGATAATCAACTGCTGAATTTTCCCTAATTGCTTCGACAGAATCATTGAACATCGAGTTACGTGTATCTCGTTGATATTCTGATTTCACAAATAGACGATCACGACGGATATCCGATCAATATGCACGATGAATATATAATAATAATTGCAGGGAACGCAATTGGAACGCGTTTGTTGAATTCTCCCGATTGGAATGAGAATAACAGGAATTACAATTTCCTCGTGGCATTGCGGTATGATTTTAACATCACAAAAGATGTTCAGTGTCTACAATTCATTTAAACGAAATTCTCCGATATTTAATCGAAGAAATTTAGTCAAACGTAAACTTCATTGTAATTTTCGTGATTCCAACAGTGTTTCTCAACTTACGTTATCATATTATCAATGTAAAATAGATAAAATGCTTGATATTTATTAATATTTGTAATTTTAATAATTAATGACGAGTATCGAAAATTACTATTAGTTACAAGTATGAATAGTCTTTTATTGATATTTTTATATTATTCTTTTAAACATTTTTCTCCTTTTTTAAATAAATAAATGGACAAACAACTGACCCGGAACAATTTTGAGAATCGATATTTTGAGGAATTTTATTCTATAAGAGTGCAGTTATGGGGAAGACAAGGACCTCGCGTAAAATATCGCGAATTTCTTTCAAAGGAAGACTCCAGGCAATTTATTTTTGGAACTTTATGCGTGTTTAAAGGAAGGCTATTTCGGACATACTTTGTGTGCATATAAAACTGCTCGCTTCCATTGAATACCTTTCTGTATATTTCCGTTATATTTATTATTTTAGATAGAATTATTTCTCTTATTTCTCTCTCTCTCTCTCTTTTTTCAATTTTGGCAATTCATATGATTTATTTGATCTCATTGTTTTATTTACAAATTGATAAATATTTGAGTTTATACGATCTAATTATATCTTGAAGTTAATATCTTATTTGCGTTAAATTAGGAATTATATATATATATATTGCGATCTGATCTTTGATTTTATTTATTTTTATGAGTTGATTTTTTTCATTAGATTACTGATAGATTCACAATAATAATAATTATATAAAAGAGATCCATTTTTTTATAGAGATAATGTGTTATAGGATAAATAAGAAGGATAAATAAAATGTGATGAAATTAGAAAAAAGTTTCATTACTTTCGTCTCTTTTTTTTCTCTTTTCATTTAAAACAAAAATTGATCTACTCTTCCTTATGTGATTTTTTTTATAATTTCTTAATGATCGTTTGAAAATCTATTTTCTGAAATATAAAAGAAACTTAGATTTAGTTTCGCAAACTTAGATTCTTATTTATAGTAAACTATTGTTGACTGACAACATATGAGATAATTATTTTTTCTTATTCTAACCTTGGAATTCTCTTTTCAGATAGGCAATGAACTGAATCGTTCAGCTTCATTGATAACCCAAAAACCACTGACGCGATGCTTATTCTTAGTCAATTTTCAAACTCTAGATACACACTATCAATGTTTCCTGACAGAACTAATCTCATAGAATTCACATTAAATAAATTCTGAAATAATTGTTATATTTAAGTATTTCTATTCAACATTTCGAAAAATTCGAAAAATTATCTAATTTTTGCATTAATCAAAATTATTAAAAAAAAATAAAAGAAACAAAAGAAAAGAAAAGAAAGAAAAAGTAGAAAACACGCTTTGAATATTTGATGCTTGGAAAAAATCAACAACGAATGAATTGTGAATTTTCATCCTTCGTTCACGACGTGTTAATATTGACATGGAGCTGAAATAATGATAATCAAGACAGAGATGGATCGTCGTGCAAGAGGATGAATACACGAGAGGTAGAAAGGGAGATAGTTTTGCATTGCATGCCAAACTAAATGACAGTCCGCGGCAACGATTGCATGACCTGCCTCACGTAAACACCGATGAACCTCTCTGCAGCATTTACACTGGACTGGGATACCGAATTTTCCACTCTCGCATAAATCACTCGTACAATAGACCATCTATCGCTATCTATCGTTCGAAATATAAAAGTTATTTTTGAATAGAGAAGATTAAGAGTTAAATATTCGATTTTGTAACATAATAATAATAAAACCACGTGTATTAAAAATAGGAAATTATTTTTACCAAAATTGTGGTAAAAATATAAGTATGAAAATAGATATAGATTTTTTTCATACAAGAAAATAAAATTGATCTTCAGATTCTTTTTACACTGTGCATATATCTACAAATTGTACCTATTTCACTCATCTAGCTTCGTCTATACATAGTCTCAACCTGGCATGAAGTCTTAAATGCTTAATAGAGAAAGAAAAACCCTCTTTTCTAAAGAAACTTTTGCAACACACATTTATCTTCCTTGCAGTTCATGTATAGAACTTTAATAAACGATTTATCGAATATATCTACTTTTAGAATAAAAATAGGATACATATATATATTTGAAGTGATAAATTTAAAATCAAATCTACGTAGATGGTTACCTAAGACAATAAAAATATTCTTTTTAGAAATGATATAAATAATTATAATAATTAAATGATAGAAATAGTTCAAAAGACATTTCTGTAATGAAACAACAATGTTAAACATGGCATCTCTTGCCACTAACACGATTAATTTAATTACATCTCTCCGTGGAATGCATTTAGTAACCGTCTCCCGCATCTACATACATATTTTCCTCGAGAACTTACTCCCTGAGCTACAAGCAGAAGTCCATTAGAGCACTAGGCGTTTCGATTAACATTGCAGCGCGAACAACAAAAAGAGTGTACAAGGCGTGAATAAGTTGGCGGATTAACCGTGAAGACACGTTTCCTCATGCAGTAATAAAGGGCACGCGTTTTCTTGCAGTTCCTCGGTTCGTGGTATATAGTGCAGTACTATGCAAGCTCTGAAGAGGCCCTCGCTTACAGATGCATGCGAGCCGAATTGTCGATTTCCCCGGAAAGCACTGAGGTTACAATGAATTTCACTTATAGCTTCACAGACGATCCTATCAATGAGCAACTCGTTGGCAATATCACCTGGAAGATACCATCCCCTGAATTGCCTGCACATTGGGTGCACGCTGAGTATCCGTGTAAGTAGAAATTTGGATTCGATTCTCAAATTTTGGATCAATGCTTATCGAATATATATATATATATTTTTTTTTAATACCTATGCAAATTGAAAATTTTGCGACAAATTAAAGATATATCATAATATGTACTTTATAACAATTTAATTAAATTATTAAATTTTGCATAAACTTTTGGATAATTTAGGATCTACATCTACTCTGTATAAGGTAAGGAAAATTAAAAAATAATAATAATAATAATCTTGAATCTTACGTGTGATTAGTAGATGTAAATATTATTTAGAATATGTTCAATGGTGAAGTTTTTATTATTTTTTATAATTTTGTTATAGTTTGATAAATTTTAATTAAAAGTGTAAATCGTGATTAACATTCTCTGGCAATATTAATAAAATTCTATCATTAATATTGGAAGAATATTGATGGAAATTTATTGTTTCGATGTAGATGATTAATATATACAAAAATTTATTAATTTAAAAACGAATACTTCCCATTATTTGGAATAAAAAAAATGGCGGAGCATTTATTCAGTTAAAAATAGCCTTATATATTTCATTCAATTATATTAAGGATACTGATACAGAAAGCTGATACTGATAACCATCCAAAAATAGGGTTTTAATTATCTTCTCATAGATTACTCCTTTTTTTTAGAGGAAAATAGTAAAGTGATATCTTCTAAAAAAAAAAAATATATATATATACGTCAATTATACTTAAAAATATAACTTACTTTTTTGAAAGATAATAAATCAACTCCATTTATAGCACAAGTATATCAATATTCAGATATTTTAAATGATTCAGAAATATTACTTGAAATTTCACATATAATTATTTATTTATATTTATTTTTCAATGAAAAATGCTTAAAATAATTGCTATTAAATAAAATACATTTTTTTTAGAAGAATAAATATGTAGATGTTGATAGTCTTTTGTTCTTGTTTAAGAAAAATATGCAAAAAGAATGATTTTATAATACCTAATGCATATTTTATGAATGCAAATATAAACTGTAATGTAGACGAAATCTTCTTTTAGAAAGATATGACTGACAGCCGGAAACTACAGATAGCATTATAAATTATTTTTATGCTGTCCAGTATAATGTTATATTTTCATTTCTATACACTATTCTTATCTAGTTCACCCACTTCTCTTCTTTTTCTATTCTATAGTAACATGTACATATTTTCTATTCAATCGATGTAAGATGATTTATATTTGTTTTATTTCTTTTAAGATATTTTATTCTGATAGAATTGTATATAACTAATTATTATTTGAATATATTGAAAAAAATCAATTATATGTTATATTTTATATAAAATATATGCATAATCTATATCAAATGCATAAAAATAAAAATTTTTACTTACCAAATTGTCAAATTCACAAGTTTTAAACTTTTATTAGTTTTTGATGAAATTAATATTATATTATGTTATATATGATGTATATTCATAATCACAGATGTTAAAAACACATGCTTCATATTTTATAAATCTATCATTTAACAAATCCTATAGAAGAAATATATAAATTCTCACATAAAACAAAAAGAAATAAATCAATCAAAATATAAAAAATGTTGAACTCTCACATGATACTCATATTTTACAGATGAAGGAGTGTACAATACCTATGTACTAGATTCGGATTATAAATCTTGGGCATTGTTGATGCATTGTGCGGAACAAAGCAAAACTCCTCGATACTTATCGAGCTTCATCATGAGCCGAGAGCCGAGTCTTGGAACTAACGTTATTTCTTATCTACGCGAGAAGTTGCCCAGGTGAGTAACAATACGATCCTATTTCTCGTAAACGTGAATAACTGACGATTGAACCTGTGCGAGAATTGAATTAATACGATGGATATCTAACACCACACATGTAGGCTCATGAAATATTCATTCCACAATAGAATCCAGAATATTCCGAATGTGTACAAGAGTTTGAAAGATTCTGACAGGTTTACTTCGTTGTTTTAACAAGAAAACTTGTCGATTAATAAATTTGTCATCTTTTAATTAATTTTCTACGATCTTCAAAATATTTTAGAAATTCTAATTAAGAAATTCTAGAAAGAATGAATTTGGGACATATTTGGAATTCATGAAATATTTATTTATGAAATATCAGATGTAAGAAATATTTCGCATTTTTTTTTAATCATATCTCTTAATACAAAATTGAAATTTCTAACAGAACAAATTTTTGTTTAAACTTACAATTTTGTAATAGGAGAATATAATTGAAGAAGAAATAGCATGATAAAATATTTTAGAATTTAATGTACTAATTTCTTTATTTATTTTTTTCATTTGTTATATTTTCAGAAAGTGTAAGAAAAATAAAAAATAAAATAAATATAAATTATAATAAAAATAAAAATAATTTTTTTTTCTAGTTTTTAACTCGTGGTGCCATCTTTTCGAAAAGTGCTCAAACTTCTCGTGCTTTTTATCGACAGTAAAATAATACAGTTTGATTGGTGGTGCCATCTCTTTGAAAAGTGCTCAAGCTTCTCGTACTTTTTATCGACAGTAAAATAATGCAGTTTGATTGGTGGTGCCACCTTCTCAGGAAATATTGAAACTTCTTATACATAGTTATGGACAAAGTGAATTGTTTAAATAAAATTAACATTAAATTTTTATTTTAATATACTTAATTGTACTATAAATTGTGACTTTTCTCGATGTCATTCAAATAATCGATTTCTCAAAAAATTTCACGTTTTACTTCTTATCAAATTATGTTCTCCTAATACAAGAAAGAAAATTTTTAAGAAAAAGAATTGTTTAAAATTTCTTTTCAAATTTTTAATTTTATATCAGGAGAATATAATAATAGAAGAGATAAGACAAGATTTTTTAAATCTTACATAATTTATAATATTTACTCAGTGCGATTCTCTGTGTGATATTACTTACCGGAAATACTATCAATTATTGTTAATCAGTTTTAATTAGTAATTAATTTCAATGAGTATTAATGTAAAATTAATTCCAAATACTATAAATAAATTGTTACATTACCATCAATTGTTTGATCCTTTTTTTATTTGAAGATATGACATCGATCTGGAGTACATGTTCCCTATGGATCAGAATCAATGTAACAAAACAGAAATTTCCGAAATGGATATGTTGATTCCACCATCAGTAATAGCCAGAAGAAACAATGCTGCACGGAAACACCCTCTGAAACGGAAGCATCGACGTATTTAAATTTATTATGCATTATTTGTTTAAATAGGTACGATCTTATTATATTTAGTCTTACTATATTTAGTAATAAATGTATTATATTTTCCCTTAGGATTATTAATTCATTCTATATTGTTTAAAATATAATAATAAAAAGTATTAATTTTATTTTCATATGTGTTGCAATATTGTATCTATTAATAAATACATATTTTCTCGTATTAATACATGATCATCTTTGAAATATTGAAGATTTATATAAATCCTTCAGTAAATTTTCTTTATTAATTAAAAATTTGTGAATATAATAATATACGAAATAATTATGAAAAATTGTATTAAAATTGGCGTAATATAAAAAAATTATGCGCAAATATTGTAATATTCAGCGAGTGTCATACTTTTAAGGACGATCACAGTACTAGTCTATTGAAATATTATTATACTATATTTTAAAGTTAAGATTGATTTCAAATAGATTTAGATAGATTATGATTAAATTATGTGGTCGATTTAAGTACTTAAACATCTGATAAATTTTTGTGATATAAGTGGTAACAACAACAATATACATTTTATACATTTTTACACATTTTATACATTTATGAATGAAATTATAAAAAAAATTAAATTATTGAAATTATAATAATTTTGTAATAAAATTTAATTATTGATTTGACAATTTTCATTATTGAAAATTATACATTTGTTCTTTCACTTATATTGAAGAAATTATCGATGACATACAATTTTTTCTTATATTATGCAATATCAGGACAATTGTATATAGGAATAAAATATGTATATACATTAAAAGAATATTTGTATCATTAAATTATTAAGAATATTAAATATTATAATATTATATTTGAAAGAAATATTTTATATTATGTTTTCAATATTACAAATAGACAATATAACCGTTGTTTAATTATTATTTAACATAAATGATTATATTTTCATAGGTTTTTATTTTTCTTTTTGTAACAATTTTATTAAAATTTTATATTTGTAATATACAAATAAAGATCGTTATAATTTTAATTTAATTAATTAAACTTTTCGTTGCTTGAAATACTGTTAATAATTATATAAAGATTTTTAATATTAATAAAAACTATAGTTTTATGGTTAATAATAACATTCTTTCTAATTCTTATATTAAGAATATTGCGTTTTAAACTATAAATATTTACAATTATATAACTATCTATAATATAGTACTACGCAGTACGTAAAATAACACAGATGTTTCAAAATATTTGCCTATAGAAGTCAGTGAATAATTATTGTTTAACTATTTTTTAAAACAATTTTGTTATAAATTTTATCCCACATTATATTTTCCTATTCTTAAAATAATCCGAAATTTGATTATATGTTTAAAGTAAAGCTTTATTATCTAAAATAATCTAAAACAATAAGTATTATTTTAAACTATTGTAATTTTAAATTGTATTTTATAAAAACATTCCACATACTTCCCGCATACCTAATAATTTAATTTATTATTTTATTATATCAAATATTTGGAATAATACAAGCTTTATTGTTAAATCTAAAAATGTAATACATATTATTAAAAAATTCCACGCATTAAATTTTCATTTTACAATTAATGTCTCTCAGAATAATAAATGTTTCTGGTATACAGGTTAAAATAATTTTTTTTTTTTGATACATGTTGATTGCTTGATGTTTGAGAGTTGGAGCGGCCAGTCAATGGTTATTGAGTAATCAATTAAATAGTTAATAATTACTAAATGGTCCATCAGTGATCAATCAATAAATGGTAACTGAGTAATGGATAATCAGTGGACAATCAATAGCCAATCAATAGTTTGTTAAAAAATAATCAATTGCCAGTTAATTTTCAGACAAAATTCATTTAGATATTATTCGTCGATCGATCAATCAATCAAAGATTAATTAAAAATTAATTGATAATCAATTGTCAATCTATTTATCAATCCTTGAATGAGATCCAACATGTATCCAAACATCCTGTATACTGTTTTTCGCAGCGAAAGGCTAAGAGATCAACAAGAAGGGTGATGAAACAAAAGCTACTTAGACACTTTGGGCTAGTTTTATTAATTCAATTAACAACGTGTTATAATACTCTTCGTCTCTTTCTCTTACTTATAATTACATAATTGTAATGAACTTGTTATTGTTTTCTTTAGACCCGTCGTCTTTCAACATCTTAACGTAACTCATCCAAAGTCGCGGACACACACTTGCAGGAGCACGTAGGATCATTATGATCATCATAATCATCATCATCATCATCATCATCATCATCATCATTATATGTCATCATCAACACCACCATCATCACCATTAGAATCGTTATCGTCAACAGTCGTCGTCAGATAATCACCCAGCGCACCTAGTACTTAATTTTATTGGATATGGCAGCTACAACTTATAAGAAATATTACAAAATCACTGAAGATTCGTTCTTCTTGCGTCTCGATAAGTTTTCTCACTCACACAAAACGATCATACCGACACGAGCTTTCCTTCACGTAGTTTCACGCGATGTTCTTTTTCATTTTTTTTTTCTTCCTCTTCCCCCCTTCCCCTTTTTTTAAATAATTTCAGACTTGTCTTCGTATTTATGGTGGGCCTGCTGCTCGTCGACGTTCTCGCAGCCGTTCCTCGCTAAGTATAATACCGATATAACGCGATCGATGGCATCTCTCTGATTTCTCTTTATTTGTTGATTCTTTTTATTTCTTTTTATTTCTTTTTTTTGTTTTTTTTTTTTCATTTGTATTTTAACTCCACCATCGAAGTATCGCGTTTATTAAAGAATAATTACACGCTCGATGACTAATATCGTGTGTCGAATAGGAAGAACGTAGTAAAACCTATATGTGTACGCGTGTTTGCAAATTGTAATGTATGCACGTATGTTTACGTATGTCGGTATGCATGTACGTATGTGCCATGTTGCGTGTGTATACGTGTGTGCGTATGTTCCTCTCGAGGTCCTTTTTTTAATCTTTTTATTTTTTATTTATTTATTTATTTTTTTTTTTCAAATATAAGTAGTTGAGCTGTAATTGAACAAGTTCTGAACAAAGCCGCGTGAAGGGTCGATCAAAAACGCAGATCGCCGAAATGCAATTAGATTCACACCATACCCGTACGTACACGCATTCACTCCTTCTTCGCTCTACGGGCTGCATATGCAAATTTCTCCTATTAGTCTTCTAGTAATTTAGTATTAATTAGTTACACAATTAATTTATTTAATTCGCTTGTAATTAATTATCTAGTCGTTAAATCTGTTTCTCGTGAATCCGCGTACACTTGTCCGTGTATGTATTAATGTTCGTCCATTTACGTTGTAAAGTGTAACTTTTGTATAATTTATATATATGTAAATATATATATATATATGTATATTATATGTTGCATGTATTTGCGTTATGTTTTCATGTAAGCGTCTACGCGTGTATTCAGTGTCACTGTGTGTATGTGTGTACGTGTACTAGACTTTTGTAACTTTATTTTTATTTTTATTTTTATTTTTTTTTAAATTATTTTCCTTTAATGCGAGACGGTGTTTAGTATTATTTCATATAGATTTGGTAGACTATCTATTTACTTGAGTTTACGTGTTATAAATATCGTATAGTAAACCGCGTTTCTGTTACTTCGTCATTCGATTATGCGCTTTGTACGAGGGTGCAATGCGAACCGAGTGATATTATTACAGTTTGATGTGTGTACATGTGTTTTGTCGTTTGTGTCGAACGTAAAATCATCACGTTTTTTTTCCTTTGATTTTTCCGGGATCTAACGCCGTGTCTAAGACGTGTTCGTTCTGTTCGTCGCGTCGAAACTCTGTGCCAAAAAGCAACAACGAGATTCATTATTATTATTATTATTATTATACGATATTCCGGTCGATGCTCTTTGATTTCGCTCGAGAACGGAATGAGAAACGATACAACAACGACGAGTTGCACGAGATTCGACGTCCTAGATTCGGCGAGAGAAAGAAATGAAACTACAGCACGGGAAAGTTTCTGGAGAAAACCGAAAATCCTCGAGTCAAGAAAGAGAGATAGATAGATAGATAGATAGAGATAGAAAGAGGGGGAAAGAGAAAGAGAGAGAGAAGAGAAAAGTAAAAGAAAATATGGCCAAGGAAGAACAGCGCTCGCGCATATACATGTTACGTACGAAGGTTCATCTCGAGTCTCACGGTCATAGATGAACCTTCCGTTGAGAGATGTTGGAAGTACTAGACGAAATCGGCGAAGTTTCTCTACTGCTTAAAAGTTATAGGTAAACGACTAGCCGTTACGATAGTCCGTATATTTCCTTCTCGAACTCGAACAAAGATTGACTATTTACGGTGGGATACGGAGACGGCGGACTATCGAACAGCGTCTGTCCTAGTATTTGTCTTTTTTTTTTTCTTTTTTTTCCTTTTTTTTTTCTTTTCATTTCGTGTAAATAGTTATAAGAGAATACGATAGGGGGCAATTATTATTAGGTTACGGATAGTCGATTGACAGATTTTTATAATTTTTTTTCTTTTTTTTTTTTTTCAAGAACGGTACAAGCGTGTCCACTCGGTCAACATTCACGAACAGTTCGAACGACCGTTCCTCATTATGAACCTCATCGATAGTTTGATCCTCGAAAAGAGCAAACCTTAGAGTGTTGCTTCTTTTCGATTCATCCTTTCTTTTCCTTTTTTTCTTTTTTTTTTTTCGCATCGTTTACCATTGTTATCGCTTGCGTACAGACCGTACAAGACTGACGAAACTAGCGATAAATTCGTGTACGCGCGCTAAAAAAACGTGGCGCGAGGAATGTATTGGAGGAAAAATGCAAGAAGATTACGGGATTACGGGATGGAGAGAGAGAGAGAGAGAAAGAGAGAGGGAGAGAGAGAGAGAGAGAGAGAGAGAGAGAGAGAGAGAGAGAGAGAGAAAGAGAGAGACAAGATGGAGAGGAAAATGAAATAGAGAAGCGGAAGAACGCGCGAAGAGGGTGAGAGAGAAAACTGCGCGATCGAGAGTGTATAATTATAATTCGCGGGGAAATGAACTCGGTTTTTTTAATTTTAATTACTTAACTCGTTGAACGTATTTAACCGAGATGATAGATTATACACGTGGAAATCGTATTGCTTATATTTATCTCGAGGAAGCAGCATTATAGTCCTATGGAGCTTATTAATTAATCGAAATGCCTGTTCTCTCTCTGCCTTTCTTCCTTTTATTATTTTTTTTTTTTCTCTTTTTTTGATTGTCGTATTTATACGCCTCGGTGATATAACAGTTTCGTCTCTTCGCCACTCTCCGCTTGATAACAATAACGACGATCGAATAATAATTAGAATAATTGAATAATAATGAAAAAAGTCGATGAACACACGGCCAAAGTCACGCGTTCCAGTCGATATCGTGCTGTTGATCGATCGAAGAATTGACGGTAAATTCGTTCGTTCGATTGGTCCGACGTGTTTATACACGGCTGCCCGCCTCGAAACGGCCACGATACTAATCCCCCACGAACACCGTGAATTGTTAAAGGCGCACGACGCCGAGAAGATTATCGTTGCCGCATTAAAACGATCGCAAACGGACCGGTCGTTCGGTGGATCGCGATTCGATGATCACTGTTTCACATTCGACGAGCCATTGCAGTTAGTGATCTGCCGAATTGGCGAGGTTCGCTGTCAGTAGACCCAGGACACGGGTACCCATTGGGGTGTCGTGTGTACCCGCTCGATGGCCGCCTCCAATTGCGCGATCGTCTCGTCTATCTCGTTGTTCACGATGGTCAGGTCGAAAAAGTGGCCGTACGCTTGCTTCAGCGAGTCAGACTCTTTCGCCAGTCTTGCCAGGCTTCCGTCGCACTGCAACATTCGTTAAAATGTTCGTTGTTTCTACGTTACTTGTGTATCGTTATATTTGATACAATATATTTATTTGAGAAAATTATTGAATGTTATTGGATGGAAAATTAACAATTTTGTAAAGATTCGTGGAGATATCGAGTATTGTAAAAGGCTAAATATCTAGTTGAATGAAAAAAAAAAAGAAATCTGAAAAATTCAAGAACATTTATTTTGTAATTAGATTTTTGAATATTCAACTATTCAATTATATTCTTTATGTTTTTTTCATGACGTATCTGTTAAAAATATTGTATTATTTAATATTATAATATTAATTGTATTATTAAACTAATTATTATAAAGTGCCATTATAATATTATTCTGATGTTATAGCACTTTATGAATATTATATTATTTTTATTATAATCTATTTTTAATATTTATAATTTTATTCTTTATCTTTCTTCTTTCCTATTTATTCTTTCCAATTCAAAAATTACATATGTATCTTCTAAATGTATCTCGTTCACTTACTTTCATCCAGTCACCCGAATAATTGTTGGCGAGAAAATTTAAATAATTGAATTAAATGGAAGCGTTGAAGTTTCGTAATCTTGTCAAAAGTCGATTAATCGTTCAATTAGGTGATCTTATGACGATAATTAACCCGATTCCTCGGGGAAGATGTTAACGATCGATATTCATTACTTACATCGGTGATATTTTCGAACACTGGAGCAGCGATGAAAACTACATAAGGCGCAAACTCTGCTGTACGTAACACTTTCAAGGCTTGGGGCTCGACGTCCAATATCGCCACCTTCCCTTCTTCGTGAATTTTCCGGATCGTCTCGAGCTTCGTTCCGTACATTGCGTTCTCGTGTGTACCTGCAAAATGATTTAAAAAATGAAGTTTGTGCGTGGAACGATAGATTGAAATAAGAATATGAATATTTACCATATTCGAGGTATTCATTGGAATGGATATCGTTCATCATTTCATCGTGCGATATGAAGTAATAATTGCGACCATTCTCTTCGTCGTTTCGTGGAGGCCTCGTTGTATCTGAAAATAAACGTAATTTTAGTACGTGTTCTTAGTTAGAGATTTGATCGAATATTAATTTTATTTTAGATTTTAAAGATGGTTTTAAATTAAAAGAAATGTAATGTAGTGAAAACAAGCAAATAGAAATAAATTATTGAAATAATTCTTAAGGAAAAGATAAGTACTTCGTGAAAAATTGAACGAATAAATAAAGTTAATGAATGCAATATTATATTCCAAATAATCTTTAAAAATAGAATAATAAGATTGTTTCTATTTACGTGGAATAGGATAGGCATATTTATCAGGATGCTTCGCGATAATGGTATTTTTTATCTGACGACGACCAACACCATGTGCTCCCAGTAATACTAATGTTTTCCGTTGGAATGCAGGATCTAGAAAAAATTATTACAAAAATATTAATAAAAAACAAATAATAATAATCCATTTATTTCACGAGTTAATAAAGTATATATTTCTTTTTATTTTATTCACAATTTACGTTATTTCATTAGCAATATCAATCAAGTATGTAAATAAATAACTAATAATAATTTAATTATTATAATAATTTTAATAGATGATGTTAGATACTTACAGGGAAGCTTAACGACCTCTTCGTAGGTGACCAGATCCAGCTGGTCAAATACTGCGTTGTGTTTTGCGAGATACTTATCCTTGTACTGTTTCTTTTTCCGGCCAAATATTGAGCAATTCACTGGAAATGTAAAAAATTAGTTAGTCGAATGTTTAATTAAATTAAACTGAGCATCAATCATTTGAAAATCCTGTAAAAGAGTGATTTTTTATTCTTGTACGTTCAATCAATTCTCTGCAGAATTCAGAGCTTATATTTCATCATGAAAAAATAAGAAAGAACGAATGTATTTCAATTTATCAAGCTTATGTTTAATAAAAAAAAAAATTATATTTACTAAATTTTAAATGATAAAAATGATTATTCTTATGAACTGAAATAACAATAAAATATAAATATTCGAATATATATAATATATGTATTAGTAAAACGAGATGTTATCAATTTTATTTAATAAATTGGTTTTTTAATTTTAATAAATTCACGGAAAATGAATCAAATAAAATAATTGATCGAACATACAAGATTTCTATAAAATTGATTCAATCCAGATAATTGTCTAGCGATTAAGTAACAATTTTTCCACGAAAAATTATATACTATTTAACTATAAAGAAAAGAGACTGTTTCATAATATGAAATCAAACATATTAAGAGAAAAAAAAAGGAATAAAGAATATTGTGTATAATTCGATTAGACTTCTTTATTTTAAATCAAAATAATTTAAAAATAATATTATTACATCTAAAATTTGTATATTTCATTCATCTATGTTATTTTCTCATATTATAAAACAACCTATATGATCAAAATAATAGTCCCAACGGGTATACAATATCGACGACAGAATTACTTGATAAACGTTTTGATACGAAAATAAAAAATAGAAGAAGAAATTCGTATCAATTATGCCATTCATATAACGTACGTTCCTTGAAATTCATTAAAAGTGTAACGTGTGATAGAGACTGTAATTGAAACACTTAGCAAATCTATATATGTATCTATATGTATATTGCTAATTAGCATCTTCCTTAAATGCTCGAAACAGCATTTTACGCGTAATAAAAGTGAAAAACTACTTCAAGTAAATATCAATCACTGTGTAAGCATATTCTCTCTAATGATAAAGAGATTTCATTCAATCAGCCAGTTTACATAGATAAGCCATAACCATAAAGGAGGGCGTGGGATTCCCACTGAGATGAGTGTTCCAGCAGGTCACAAGATGAAAAGTTAAGGGTGTAGTTCATTGAATAGTAGTTCGTGTATATTTTTGTATGTATTTGTGTGTGTATGTGTGTTTGATATTTTGAAAATCGGATCATGATTAAAGCATGATTATGAGATTGAATAATAGACAGTTGAAATATATTAATAATGATACAATTTTATTTAAGTATTTACTTTTTCTTAATCGAATCAATAGATAAAATTTTGTTTTAATAATTACGTGAATATTTTTGAAAAATCAGAAAATAAGCCCAATTCTGTTTTTATATGATTCGAATTAATTTTAGTAAAGCTTAAACTCTTAAATTCTTATCTGAAAATTTTAAAAATAATATAAAGATATAATGTTTGATCTTATATATCTAATATTTTCTAAAAAATAAGATGAAAATCAAGAATAAAAAAATTGCATTTGCTATTTTGTTCATTTGGTGTTAACAATTACTATTTCATAATTAAAGATAATTTTTAATAATCAATCAAAAAAATATCTTTGCAATGAATATAAGGCGACTCTTTTTTTTAGTAGAAATTCTTCAGAAAGAAACATATCTCTACCATGTAATTCGACTGAACCTTATTAAAAATTAAGAAAATTTTTAATCATTATAATTCCGAAGATAATAATTTTCGGTTAATGAATGAAAGCTTATTAGAAGCGCGAAACTTTGCCCTTTAAAACGCTTTTTCATTTATTCCAATACGACTTCCGGTTCCCGAGATATCGTCGTGTAAAGAAAAGGATAATTTTCGATGGTTTACTATTTCTGTCCTTGTTGTTTATTCGGACCTCTTGCTCGCACCTCGTTTCACTGACCTAAACTCCAGACAAATGGCAGACGCGATTCCTAGAAAAACGTAGTACGCGATTCTTGGAAAGATATAGTACACGTTTCCAAGAAAAAATGTAGGACAGTGGTTCGTGGCCCCATTCGTAACCGCTTTAAATATTATGGACACTTGAGTCCTTATATCTCGGCAACGGATTGAGATATCGGGATAAACCAAAAAGTAAGTTCAATGGCATGGTTTTCTCTATCTTCTGAGTATATTTTGACGATAAACTTTTTGATTCTTCCTCATAATTTTTATACGAAAAGATCTAAATTTTATTTGTGATCGCAATTGTCATAATATAAAATATATAGGGATTTAAATTTATTTAGTTTTGGGATTTTAAGATCATAATTTATCCAATAATACAATGTATGAAGCATATAAATTGCTATATAAATGTGGGGTTTGAAATCACTGTACCTTCTATTGTTTCAGTTGTCCTTATTTTTTTGAAAAATGAAAAAAATATTCAAAATAAATAAAAATTAAATGAAGCTTTTTATGTTTTGTTTGAGAGCAACTATTGTTATCGGGTTTTCACGTCTGGTACCATTCTTCTATTCTTTTTTTATATGCAATATATATTTTTTTTTTTACACATTTTTTAGAAATCTGTATAAGATATAAAATCATAAAAACTGAATTGGGTATATTAATATTAACTTCAATAGTAACATGTATCATAATAACGTAATAAAATTAACATGTGATAAATTTATTTATAAATAAATTTGTTTAATATTTTATAATTTTTTAATATTTAAAATGAAACTTATGTAATGGAAATTTATGTTGAAAATCTCAACATAACAATGCTGCGACGATGTGCTTGCGAGTGGTGTCGTGCGAAACAAGCGTAGGTGCGTGAAATGATTAGCGAAAGCATGCATTGAAGCACGCTGCATGAAAGCATGTTCTGTATTACCTAATATAACTCGATGTATATAAAATATAATACTAAAATAAAACATGAAAATAGAAAAGAAAAATCTACTAGCCTTTTACAAAATTTCATAGAACAAAGAGTGTCCTTATACGTTATCCTATATTTATTAAACAGAAAATATTTTTTTCCATTATTCTTCCTATAATACTTTCACTAATTTGTAATTTTGAAATGTATATATAAGTTTAATACTAATTTGTCCATGTAATTCGTGACGATGAAATGCATTCAGTGAATAATTCATGATACATACGAAATATATATTTAAAATTTTAGTGTTATTATCTTTAATTCGTTCGTTCGCCAAGAAAATCGAAGCCATTCTCCTTTCAAGCTTTCAAGTTAATTCTGAATGATATTTTCACCTCGGTAAAAAAGTGTTTCTCTTCATTCTCAAGTTGATGCGTGTGTTGAAAGCACGGAACGAGTATATATTTTATATTACATGCGGACTACACGGTTCTACGTGACTCTACGCGTTGTCTACCTGAAGGCAGAGTCATACCTGTCGAACCGTCGCAGCCTTCGGTGTGAGAAGAACATCCTCCTTCTCCTTCAGCATCTAGCCCCGCACAACACAAAATAATAACTGTATCACTGAAGCTAATTATTTCTCTTCAATCTATCATTCTGTCTCGTTTATCACGATTCACGATTCTGCGATCATTTTCTTTTTTCTCCTCCCAGTTAATATCCTCTTAATTATTTCTCTAATCTCTTCTATTGTTATCAGTTTATAGTATCAGGTGATAAAACTATATACATTTCTATTTATATGAAGGGTAAAGGGGAAAATAGGGAATGTTCATTTTTGGTGATTTTATGATATGTAATGTAATTTGTTGGTAGAATATAGAATTGTTGAATAATTATGAAACAAAATTATTCATATTTAGTGGTTTAAGATTTGATATAAGATATTAATATAAGAGATTAATAAAAAAAAGTCTCGTGCATGTCAAATAATATTAATACTCCTTTTTTTCATTTTATATTAATTACAAGTGCACAATTTTTATTTTTGTAATCTACAGTAGTCTATTATAGTAGTGTCTAGATTGAAAAAAATTTCATGGCATTCGTTGTTCCTTCTCTTTATCCTTTATAATCTCCCCGCGTAAATTATACGATAAATTGTTATAACCACAATGTATTATCGCGAATATAATCAGCTCGAGAAGATGGGCCATTTATATGCAATTTTGTGGAATAAAACGATCAGAAGAAGTAGCTCAAAATGAAAAAAAAAAAAAAAAAGAAAAAAATTAATCTGTATACGTAGTTTGCTTTAAAAAAAAATTCAAGAGTTTGTAACGCTGAATCGTTTGAATAGAAAATCGCAATTTTATTACCCGTAATCACGATCAGTCATTGAAACACTCAACTTTCGTAATCACTCGTTCCACATTGGAGAGAAAAAGAGCGTAAGAGATAAAGAGAGAGACAAAGAGAGAGAGAGAAAAAAAAAAGAAAAAAAACACATATAGATGAACTTGGTAGACTTCTCGTATCGCACGATAGACGTGACTGACATCGAACGATACTACATGCTCCATTGAAAACCTGCGCACATCTAACAACACATACATGACATCATATTCACCAGCACATTCGTTTTATGGCAGCAGCGAGAGTAGTGGAGATTAATCGGAGAATCAAACGTGACAAGGTTGATAATGGATCGGTAAGGTGATGGGAAAACGCGGCGAAAAAATTTCGTTTTCCATTTTCTGGATATATTCAGACAGAATGCGATCTGCTGGAACCTATAATTATCCTGAAACTCGTATTGATATTAAGCTACAGATAAAAAAAAAAGAAAAAGAAAAAGAAGCGAACGTTTCTTTCCCTGATGCAACGATATTGTGACGATTTAATTACATTTGCTGTTCGATGTTCGATTCCTTAATACGATCAAAAATCGCCTTGATATCTAAATTTGATCTCGATTGTAATAATCGAGGGAAAATATTGGATGTGTGCATATTTTATAAAATCTTGGATTAAACCTTATGTTAACGAAGTGAAATTATTGTTGAGATTATTAATTTGGAGCTGGTTAAATAGAAGATAAATTTTTGTTATTATAATAATATATGTATAAGTTAATTTAAGTTTTGCACTTTTAGATCAGACCCAAAAATCGTGCAAGATATATATTTTCAGGGGACATGTTGTTACTTATTATAAGATGTATGTTTGAAAATTCTATCTTTTCTTCCTTAGAAGAAAAAAAAAATCAATTTTTTAAATTGGGATTTATATTAGTTACAAAGTGAATACTTTCGAATTATTTCTTCGTGGTGTAGTGATATTAATGAAACTATTACTAATTAACGAATTAAACTATTATCACGAAACATTGTGTTATACACAACTAGATTTATTTTAAACCCTCAGTAGCTATTTTTAATTATTTTTATAATAAAAAGTAAAAGAGATAAATTAATTTTTTTTAAAAAAAACCAAAAAAAATTTTATAAATTATATAATAAATTTATAATTAATAACTAGTAATGAATATATTATAAATTTCTGCACTATAAAACTATAATTCCATATAATTTATAATACCAAAAAAATGAACATTATCATTAAATGACAGCCACTGAGGATTAATTTTAAACATAAAACATTTACTCAAAACTCAACTACCTTATTTCTTTCTCTCACGAATATTTCTCTATGCTATAATAGCAACAACAATTTAAATAAATTGAACGCATATGCGCTCATCTATGACGACACATTTGACCACAATTATATTTCATTCGAATGTTACCTTGTTCTTGCTTGTTCTTTTCCATTGCCATGTAAGCGATACGCCGTTCCTGAAGTTCAGGCGAAGGTATCAACCCCGCGGAACCGGCCGCGTTATCCTTCTGCGCTTGCCACCAATAATGATCGTCCTTGCTGATGATCTGCAGGATGTCGCCGGTTTTGAACGCGATTCCGGCTTGAGCGCACGGTATCAGCTCGTCCTCCAACGGATCATAGTCAAATTGCGCCCGAACGAATATCTGTCGGTGCAGAAAGATCGTAATATTAATATTTTTCAACGCGTTCCGCGGACAATTCGTTTCGATTGGTTGCTGTATCGGTGATCCTATATGAGATCGGTGAAATGACATCTAGAGTTTTTGAATATTGTTGAAATGTAATGTGTAAAGAGATGTGCGGGATCACGAGTTCGAGTCAAATTGGAAAAATTCGGATTAGATCTCGATAATTTCTTGGTGTCACTTGAGATCGCGAAACTTTTGATTCTGGACGAATCGTGACGTGAAATCGACAATGATCGAACACAATCGGTTCGAAAGGGATTGAAACGTGACTATTAAAGCCTTCGACCGATCACATCCGATTACAATCGAGTTGAAGTCGGAAATTGCACTTTTCTGAATCGTTCCTGAATCGAGACTTTCGAAATCCCGAAAATTGCCGACAATTATCCGAAAGATCCTTATCCGAATCTTTCTTGAAATTCGATTTCTCGAATTCTGCACATCTTTAATAATATGATGCGGGAAGACACAAAGGAAAATCAGATAATAAAAAGAAAAAAGAAGAAGAAGAAGAAAAAACAAGAACGTTAAACGGTGCAGAAAATCGGTATCGTGACATGGTATCGTTAAAATTTCAGGTGAGGGGGAGGGGGGAGAGCGATACTTTACAATTTTCGCACTCAGATCACCGAAACCATTTAGGTTAATAGAAAATCACATCGAGGGTAAATTACTTGTTGGCCTAAAACGCGTTGGCGAAACGTTCGTTCTACGACGTTATCGATCGCTGTGCCGATGCTGCTTACGTTGGCTTAGGCTATTGCTATTGCAAATTAATTAAATCGCTGCGAAAAAGAAGCGGAGAATGCGACAAACGTAAGCTCGCTGGCGACAGTTATTGCAAACAGCGTGTACACTTTCCTTTCAATGGAACGGCTATTTTTGCCGGGAACATTTACCTCGGAGAATACATTCCATATCTTTCTCCGTTCTATTTTAATAGCATCCGATGATTATCGTTGGAGCGTGTAAGCGCAACGCGGAATAGGCATTTACAATGGAATTTTGTATTCAACTTCAATAGCGATCGATGCGTAGTACGAATCAGTCACCGTTTCAAGCATCGAAAAACACTTTACGAAAGAGAATCAATTTGTTTCATTGTTAATCTTATCATGATTGTAGTTTTAATGTATTATATATCTTTAAAATGTTCACCTTTGGATTATTCGTTATATACAATATGAAATAATTGTATTGAAATATATTTCGTAATATGTTTCTTTTTTTTTTCAATTTTGATAATGCAATTTATCGTGAAAATAAAATGAAAATAATAAAGTGATAGCAAATAAGATTTTTTTTTCCAAATTTCAATCTTCGTTAGATTAATTTATTTCTGGAATTGGCACAGCAGGAAAATTAATTTACTTTTGATTAATAAAATATTGAAATTTCATGTGAACTTAAATTTTATTAAATTTATTCGATATAAATTTTCCTGATATAACGATTTTTGAATTTCAATTAACAAGATTCAAAAATGCAATATAAAATTAATATTTGTTTAATTTTCGTATCAACCATGAAAATATTTTAATTCAATGCGAGCAAATGAAAAAATTTTTTATTTTCACTCTTGTTAAATAAAAATTATCAAACTATAGTTAATTTTTTCTGAATAAACAATTAACAATTAATAAAATAAAATAGTTAATAACTTTTAATAATCAATTCAAATTTTGACAAATTTCACCCTCTCAATCGATTCACCCACTTCGAAACGAAAAAGTTATTTTCATTTTTCAAAAAACATTCAAGGAACTAAATGATTTATCTTATATAGAAACTCGATTAAAACAACAAGCATAAATCTCATTTCGTAAAGCGTTCACGATACGATGCACGATATTAATTCGCAATCATTGACAATCCATTAGAGAAAAACAAAAAAAAAAAGAAAGAAAAAGAAAAATATTGAATCGCTGGTTTTCGAAAGTCCATCATCACGTGTGACGCGACTTAAAAAGCTATAATCGTTTTATATTTACACGTACATTCGTAACAACGATTCGTATGAAAAAGTTGAACGACACTAGAACGTAGACAATTATACGATCTCGTTGTCATTATCAAATCGTATTAAAAACCAGTGCAACGATCGTTCATCTAGCGATGCATATACATGGACAAAGTGACACGCCTCTTTTTTTTTTTTTTCTGTACATTCATTCTCTTTTTTTTTTTCTTTTTTTCTTTCTTTTCTCCAACAATAAGCTGAAGCACTAGATGCTGCACAGTAGTACGTACACAGCACACCGACACACGCACGCACGCCACATACGCACACGTATACACGCTTGAAAATGCGCGATATGCAGAGTATGCATTCGGGCTCTCTACGTAAATGTGCGAATAAGAAATACGGCATACGAAGGAATAGAATAATAATGATGATGATGCTGAGTGACAATAAAAATGCCATTTTGCATATCATTCGTAAATCGAATATATGCCGATAATGATTCATTATGAATTCAAAAAGGGGACGTGGAGAGTAGTGAGTAATGAAATTCGTGTTTAGTGAGAGCCAGCCTTGCACGAATATTCCAAAAATTTGATTTTTTTTTTTTGGGTCATCTTGGGTGGATAATTATAACGCGACTTGTTGAGAATTAATTTTTGTAAGTAATTTTGGGATA
The DNA here is from genome assembly GCF_014066325.1 of Apis laboriosa. Classification (NCBI taxonomy): domain Eukaryota; kingdom Metazoa; phylum Arthropoda; class Insecta; order Hymenoptera; family Apidae; genus Apis; species Apis laboriosa. Next base: position 227,797 of record NW_025224965.1, on the reverse strand, counting down.
CTTCATTTTAATTTCTTCTCGAGATGAAAAGCATTTAAAAGGTTCGAGTAGATTGGATTAGTATTCGATTAACGAGAAAGTCTTTTCAGTGAAAGCATTGTTTGAAAAGAATGATGGTTTGATGAAAAATACGAGCTTTTTACTCGTTTTACATACGAATGGTTTTATCATTGAATATATGGAACTTTCATTATCATTTTATCATGCACATTTAGATTTAAATTTAAAGATATTTCTATGATGATTGATATTTCAGATAAATATGTTTATATGTATCAATGAGTAAAAATTCATGCTAATTATTCATATGATTTTAATTAAAAATTGTATAGTTTGAATTAATTATTGTAATTTTTAAATTTTCGTATTAAAAATAATATATAACAATGTTACAACAACAAAAGCTGGCTAGCACTAAGAAGATTACATAATATATTCGATAAAATATAAAATGTATGTCAAAGATTGATTCTTGAAAAGATTCTATCAATTATATCTGAATCCTGCAAACTAAAAACTTGATTTACGAAACAATTTATCATCCCAACGATATCCTATTTTATGTGAAAATAAATACGCGAAAAGATTTGAAAAGTTTCAATAGAGAAAATTATATCCGTTCCTTCTTATTAAAGGATATTTCATCATTCCTCAAAGTTATATTAAAAATTGCAAAGATTTTCTTGCACAACTGACAGATTCGTGAGATCGTTCCGACAAACGTTTCGAGAACTAAAGAAACTGAGTGTAAAATACGTAAGAGAAAATGAAAATTAAAATTGGGAAAAATTGGTATATTCGTACAGGCCTAATCTCTACGGCTAAATCTAACGTGATGGTTCAATGGTCGCGCAATCATCTACGCCTCTGAGTGACTACGAGGCACGCCATAACATTAGCAGTAAAAGAAGAACTCTTGTGTTCAGGTGTACTAGATGAGATAGATTGAGAAGTGGAGGAAGGTGAAAAGGAGAGAAAAAAGGGATAAACGTTTTATTTTACGAAACTTAATACATCTTGAATATTAAGTTTTTATCATTTAAATTATATTCACCTAGCAAAATGTTGGAGTGAAAAAAAAAAAAAAAAAACGAAGAACTAAAAAATGCAGGAAACATTATGGAATGAAGTAAATGGAAGCCTATTTTCTTGCGATGGCGTATGACATGATGATCGAATAATAATCATGCAGCTTGGGTCTGGGTAAATTTCAGACTTTCTAAGAGAAATCTAAATGGATCCTATTATATATTCGCTGCAGATATTTGATAAAATTTTTCCCAATGAATTATTTACTTTCAAAAAAACAAAATTTATCAATAAACTTGTCTGTTCGAAGTTACATTACAATATTTGACATTATCTTCATCATATGCACAATTAACGAATGAATATAATGTCAATGTTGATTAGTTGTTAAATGACACGTTAAAATACAAAAACTAAAAAAGAGAAAAAAAACAAACCATTGGCAAGGATAAAAAAAAAAAAAAAAAGAAAAGATCAAACATCACACGAGCGATAAAATCACAAGCATTGCCTTGATATCTGAGCGTTAGCTTGCGCGTAATTGTTCGTAACGTTATTTACTCAGACTCACACCGCACACGGTACACAATATGCGTGTGTTCAAAATGTAATGTGGATAATATATGTATGTATGAATAAACGCATAGCCTTCTAACTACAGCAGTCCAATCACACCAGATCAAGTGGCGGTACTTACTAACACTGGCAGAGGCTTAATCCTGAACAACTAGAGCGTTGAAGAAACAGAAAAAAGGAAGATCGATTAATTAACATGTTCATCAAAACTTGATCTCGGTCGAATTTTCTCGATTTCTCTATATTTTTTTCTCTCTCTTGTCATTTTCTTTACTCTTGCTCCCTCTCTCTCTCTCTCTCTCTCTCTCTCTCTTTCTTCCCGATGTACACAATTGAAAGACAAGAAAAAAAAAAAGGAAAAAAAAAAAAAAAAGAAAGAAGAACACCTACGTTGGAATGTCGCGCTACGTCAACGCTTCCGAGATTCACGGTGCGCATTGCTGTGACACATGCAGTTTCCTTTCTAGCTCTCCTCTCTCGATCTAGTCGAGTCTTGGAACCTCGTACCATCGATCCATATCGATCGTACGAAAAAACGATCGAGCTCGTAGCTTCGCGACAGCCAAAAGCGTCACCAAGGTGCGAGCTTTGGAGAACCAAAGACCACGGTACCTTCTTCGTCGTTTCGCAGGAAGAATCGATTTCTGTTTGTACGTATTTATCAAGTGATGCTTTCTTATTACATGAAAATTCGAGTTCAATAAACATCGGTGTAATGCGTACAAATAAATGGAAAATCTCGAGGAATAGAGTAGATAGAAGGGAAGGGTATACAGAATCGATTTTCCAAGAACGATCGAGCAATGTTCCGTTTTCACAAGCGTCGAGCAACGCCACAGTTTACTCACGTTCGACATTAAGTTATATTACGTTATTAAATCGCGTTCTTTGTGGCTCATTTCCGCAAAGACTTTACAGTTACAATGCGGCCTGTTGAACGATCACTCGTAGATATACGATTTAGATTTTTAATAATAAAAAAAAAAAGGAAAAAGAAATGAAAAAAAAAACATAAAAATGTCTACCATCCACATATATATATATTTCTATAGAAGAAAAAAGAAACATTAAAGGGCAGGTGTATGTATGTATATGTGAAATGGTGAAGCATAAAAATAGACAGACAATGAAGGCATTCTAAAGACCAGTTTCATAGAAAAATTTACCTTCCTTTACGAGCCCTTTATGATCGATATCTTCGACTATGGACCGTTTTTGTTTTTTTTTTGTATCTCACATGAACGGTTAAGATGTATGAAACTGATCTTACGAGGAGCCATAGAGGAAGAGAAGGATTCTCCATGAGTTTCAAGCCGCACTGTTCCAGAAAAGTCACCGCGAGAATTGCCTCACCCGATCTCTCAACAACTCAACGTTCTCGTATGATATAATAATATTGATGGTCGAATGGCTGCCGGCGTGCATTGGAAGCTACGTTCTACTTTAAAGAGAGCTAAAAAGTGGATCGGGAAAGAATGGTTTGACGAATGATAGGTAAATAATGGGAATCGAGGGAGTAAAAGGGGATACAACAACTTCTACACAGTGACATAGCAGGTACTGCACTATCGACAACTCGTCTGGTGGACTGACTGCTGCTGACGCTGCTGAATTCTCTGCTCGATTTCCATTGGAACTGCGCTCTACCATCGAGTGTCGGACCAGAGAGGGTTCCTTGTTACAGGATTAAAACGGTAGGGTTTCTGTGCCCCGTGTCTCGTTATGGGAAGAATGCAAAGAAAGAAAGAAAAAAAAAAAGAAAAAAAAAAGGACGCGTACCATCAAGCAAAGAAACATCGAACTGCGTGAAGATATCGTGATTGATACGAAATTTATTGCATCTCGATTTCACGAGGGATTCTATCAGTGAATGGCGTGGAAATGGCGAATCTCTCGAGAGTGCTTATATATAGTGAGTGAGATCCGAAGTTTCATTCGGTGTGGGAGACGATTAAGGTGGATTTCTTTCATTTCCAGGCCAGGTCTGATCGATGAATAGATCGATGAATAATCGTGAAATATTTCCATGGTTGAGATCCAACGTTTCGCAATATCGTTCACTGTTCTTTTTTGCGGTACTTCGATTGGATACTGTTCATTCACAATTCCAAGGTTCAAGGTGTACATATAATATTAATGGCCAGAGAAATGGGTTTCAAAGACACAGATAAATGTTACCTAATTGGTCCACGCATACTGCAATAACTTGTATAGGATTGGCACTTTACAAAGGATCGTCGTGGTGTCAAGGACAATGAATTCTCGACGAGTTTACGGCACGAGTTTTCCGGTAAAAGATACCGATCCGATAAAAGAAAACGAAAACGTAAATAGAACATCCTTAATATTCTAGAACGATGCAACGTCACTCGAGTTTAGCTTTAGTTTACTCGTTCAAATTAAGCCACATAATTCTTCCACTTAAGAGTAACGACACTCTAAAAATCAGAAGCAAACAATCTCACGATTTTTCTTCTTTACGCTTATCGCTAAATCTTCTGTACCTTCGATTGGAAATAAAATCAATCAAGACCCGATCGATTAATCGGAAGGGAAACTGCCGTAAACCTTTAATAATCATAATGGACGTGTAAGTCGGTGCGAAGGGTGAAATAACACGAGTAATCGTTAATTTAAGGTACGTGTACGTGCTTAAAACCGAGAGATCGGTTGTCCGGTCGCCGGCTATATTGTTATCTACGACAGAGAGAAGAGAAATCACGTTGGAGGTGACGTGCGACGAATCATGATGTTCCAGCAGTTCGTGCTTTATTATATCTTCGTACAATGCACCGCCGCAATAATACCGCTGCTCGTTTTGCTCGCCGCCGTTGACGGGTACTGGTTTCGCGTGCAACACTATACGTAACAGAGAAATATCACTTCCCAGATATACAACGTGGTGGTACAATTCTTATACACACAGGTGTCCACGACAGGTGCGATCGACCGGGGAACACTTACGTTACTTTGCGCTATGTCAGCCGGGGAGGGGGGAAAGGCCCACCATTGATGCTCACTGGGAAAGATAGTCTTAAGCGTATCACAAGCGGGTGTGAATATATATATATATATGCACAGGGCTCGTAAAAATATAGATCGGCACTGTAAGCGCGATTGCTTAATAATTGGATCGAATTAAGTGGAAATAATATTTGCACAAAACAGGAACGATTGGATGTCATGAAGTGTACTTGTAAAATACGATTTTAGCTTGGATACTTTCTAGATTTTCTTTCTTATTGATAATAAGAATTTTGCAATTTGTCTGATCAGTTTCTTATTGCTTTGTTTAATAAGTTTTATAATAAAGAACGTTGATAATGTTGTTGGGTGTGAAAGTATCCAAACATCATCAAATAAGAATTTTATAATTATCTATTTTTTGATTCAAATTTGTCGATGTTTTAATTTTAGATTCAGAAATTTTATAAATATCGAAATTTCAGATTGTATTAATTAGATTAATAGTTAACCTGTTTTGTGCTGGTTTGTGTAATATATATATAACGATATAATAATCGTACATAATAGAGAATCCATTACATTAGCATGTTTACTTACTTATACATGTAATAATCGATAAACTTTCGTGTTAACATTTATATGTTATCGTGTTAATATTTATATAGTATATATATATATGTAAGTATCTATATACTCGGCACAATTTACAATACTTTACAAAACCTGTCAATTAAGTCGTCTGTACACATGGCAAGTGACACGGTCTCATCTCGTGGTGATTTCAATCTCTTCGTATTGGATAATGAAACCGCTGGATCAAACATCGAAACGACATATAGAGGCATATATACATGTACAAACTATGTACAAAAATCGAGACGTAAAACGTCACGCTTGTAAACGCGAAATTAGGATTTTAATCTACTCTCTGGCACAAGGGAACATCGATAAATAAAAAAATTCCAATCTTCATTCTTTTTGAAGGCCGTTCTAGTTCGTAATGGAATTCGGTAAATATTGGACAATCACTGGTTTTAATCTACACTGGATTCTTTTCTTTTCAGAAAGGATGTGTAATAATATCAAGCAGGAATATACTAAAACTATAGAAAATAGATTTCAAAACTAAAATGAGAAACTAAAACTAAAGGGACAGAGTTTTTAAAAAAGTAATTGTTCTGATTATAAAGTACAATGCAATTGTATTTTATAAATATGAATTTATAATTAAGAGAATAAAAATCATATGAAACAAGATGTGAAAAATGTTGTTTAAAATTGTTTTTTTTTTTAATTTTAAGTCATAAATTGTATATATGTATTTATAAATATAATATATTGAAATAAAATAGTAAGTGACATAAATGAAAATGATTTTCTACTGATACATATATATTGTTTTTGAAAAATATATAATAATACATTTGTACTATTTGTAAATTTAAGGAGGAACTTATTTATGCTTAAAATAATATTAAATTCATCTTAATCAATTTTTAAAATAACAATTCAAAAAAGGAAAATTTGCCTGATATTCGATCCATCGAATTCCATCGCGTGCCAATAAAATATTATCGAAGTTCTCTTGTACAAATTCCATGCATATACAAATAAGAGATCAAAATGAGATCAAAAGAAAATCAATCGATCAAGAAACTATTATCAAGATATTGCTTGACAATTAACGATTACCTATTATTTCTTGAGATACGAGAAACATAGAGCTTTTACAATTACAATTATTCTGTTTACAGGAATCGTTGTTGTTGTATCCGCATGATTGATCGAATTCCCTGAGATTAATGTACGAAACATAATCGATGTGAAGAGAGAAACGTAAGATTCATCGTATTCGGCTACCCTCAGCTGCATGTTCAGAGATATTTGCAGATTCGGTGACAACTTCGTTGTGCAAACTTCTGAGCAAGGAGAATCCGCTCGTGATGAGGATGCGAGATGATCATGATGATTAGACGCGTGTTGCATGATTTCAGATAGAACAGAGATATTTCTACTTTACTCGAGTGTTTATGCCAAAATAAATAAATAAATAAATAAAATTGCACTACTTCTCCGAATCGGTGATTGTAATTTCGATTATTAACTATTCTATTTTTATACGTATGGAAAAAATTTTCTTTAAAGACAGGCTAATTTCATATCTTAGTTTAATATCTTTTTTAAAATAAATTTGATTTATTGCTAAGATAAATAAGTTTAATTTACTAGAATCTAAGTTTTCGTTCAACACATTTGAGTTTATGTTCTTATTATTATAATGATTTTTAATATATTTTAATCAATTTTCTTCATTTTTTTCTTTACATTAAAATGCTTTTCAAAATGATATATATACATATGACACTCTTCATGTCAAAATATCACTATATAATATAATTACTGTCTAAAAAATGATTATGTCAGCGAATTAAAAAATACATTCTTCTATAAAAAAAGAAAAAGAAAAGAAACAGATTCAATCACCAATTCGGTTATGCATCATGTCGTGCAGGAAATAAATATGATCGGGAAAGTCGAAGATAATTCCCGTTATTTCAATTGATCTAACGATCAAGATCGAGAGGTCGCACAGTATATGCATTAATTAAAATCACGATGCAATAAAACTATAAATATAATATATATTTATATATATGTATACCGGTCAGAAAGGAAAGCTTTAACGTTTGCAAAGATATCCTTCATGCAGGTGAGGGTATAATGAGGGGTGTAACAAAAGCTTCTTTACGACAAAAAACAACAAACAACATTCCAACACATGTTGTAACGAAAGGTGCATTCCTTACGAAACTCGTTCGCAATAATATATTACTGTCTACCAGAACGAAGTGATCAACTCCCGCCGTTAAGGGATAAATGAAAAATAAAACAGATAGAGCGATAGAGATAGAGACAGAGATGAGGAGATAAAAGAAACAGAGAGAAAGATAGTAAGAATATTTAAGGGGACGACAGAGTGAGAGAGATGTAGACAGATTGTCCCATTTTACTTAACTCATTGATTCTCATAGAGAAATAATAATTGAAAGAACGATTATTCGAATAATTTTTTTATTTTATAACACGTCACGGAGATGACATTGAAACGTTAATAATTCTCATGTTTCGATAATTGAAACTTTTAAGAGGAATCTTCTGTTCTATTCTTTGCAACGATTGTATTTTGATTTAATTCTCAAAATGGTCAAGTGAAATGGGACGCATCCTTAAATGCGTAAAGAAAGAACAGAGAGAACGAGAGAAATATATAGAAGGATTCGAAAGAAGAGACATGCAAACGCGCCGTGGACTCGAAAGCGCCGACCAAAGCGTTTTGTTACACCGCTCGACTACTGAACTTTGCCTTCTTTTCGTCATTTCTTTGATTTTTTTTTTTTTTTTCTTCTTATTCTTCCTCTTCCTTGTATTTTTCTGTTTGTCAAATCTCACACGTATAAACTGTGGGATCGCACTTAATTATCTTCTAGCAAACGAGGATCGTCCCTGTTTAGTCGTTTCGTTGCTTTGCAAGTGATATGAAACAAGGCGCAAATTTCGAAATTCGTCGTCGGTCGTAATACAAAATTTTGTATCTGTGCCCAAAATATATTTTCTTGTCGACTGTCTTCATGTTAAATATCTTTAACATCCATGAATCTTCGATTCACAGCCAATCAAGATATAGTTAACGAGTTAAAAATTAATAAATTCCACGTTCGCGAATTTCTTGTTTGCACTTCTATGCGTTTTATGTTGCATAACAAGGTGAGACGTATTCCGTGATATTAAGGAGAAAAAGTGATTTTTCCCCATAAAATAAGTCGAAAATATAAAATACTATTTTCCTTTTCTTTTTTTTTCAGATAAATTCACACTTTGAAGATCTTGGCTAACAATAAATCCTAGATATATTCTCGTATAAACTATTGTTCTGATTGAAGATTCTGATTTTGTTTAAATCAATAATTTTTTTTAATTACCACTGTTTCCTAAACTGGAAATGGATCTGCTTTGTTGAGCAATAAATACTTATCAAGGAGAAAAAAGTATAGGATTATTTATTACTTAATCAAGCTTGGAACCATTAGCTTGGAACAGCGTGTCAAATTACTTTATTAAATGTGATATATGGCTCGTTTTTCAGAACGAAATATGGCGATGGTTTTTGTAGGGAAAATCGTGGAGATTTCCTTTTTTTTTTTTTTTTTTTTTTTTTTGAAAAGGAAATTTTGTGCGGATAAAAAGTATTTTACACTTTCTACTTATTTTTGAGAAAATCATTCTTTATGGATATATATTATGAATCACGTCGTTCCCTGTTTGCATGTTATTTTACGATAAATCACGTGTTAATTGGCATCATAGCTTCTTTAATATCCTTTGATTTTGCAGCATTTATCCTTAAATTAAAAAAATTTTTAATTAATTAAATTTAATTTTAGAGTTTTTAAATATCACATAAATCAAGTTATGTTAAATCAATTTTTCTTGTTAAGATATTATTATTGACAAATAATCTAATTATTATTAATAATAATATTATGTAACATATTCTATATATAATATAGAATAATTCTATAATTCTATAATTATTTCTATATATAATAATATCAATAATTTTAATAATTATAAATAATAATTGAAAATTCTTAAATATTTTTTGAAAATTTCTTATAAAAATTGACTGAATTCTTGTATAATTTATATGTTGTCAAAATTATCGACAAATGCTACAAATTATGAGATAAATCTAAGAAGACTATGAAGCATTTTAACTTAGTGATTTAACATAGAATAATTTTTAAAATAATGTATGTCATGTGATGCTGGGTATTATTTTTATTAATTTCACTTTTTTTTCATTATTTTATATAATATCTATCAAAAATTTGATTATATCTATATATATGGGAGAAACAAATGTTATATCTATTTAAAAATTAATGAAAGACTTAAAAAGAAAAAAAAAAATTTCAAATTTTCTTCGAAACATAATTGTGCATTAAAATTGTATATAAATTTATATTTAATACCATATATAACATATTAGCATATAATCGAAATAAATATTACATATGATCAAACAATTATTTTAAATAATTAAAAACATTTAATATTAAAAATTATTACGTGCTTTATATAATTTAATAATTTCAATAATTATTCAAATTATAATTAATACTTAATATTTTCTATATTTATTTGTACTAATGTAAACATCAATTTACCCAGAATCGACATTTTTGTAATGAAATTTTCAAAAAAGAAAAGAAATTACTTTCTTTCCTTACATATTTCGTCGCAAAATTATTCCATCCGTACTGTTCGAAATGAACATATTAAATGACGAATATATATATTCTACGTATAAATATATACATATGTGAGCATATGTATATTTGAAGCAAAAGAGGAGAAGGGATAAATCGTGTTTATGTTTTACGTATATGTGTGTATATATGTATGTTCAAAATTCTGCGCTATATATATGTTATTTATTCAATTATATGTATCTAATATCTATATATTACATAAAAAGAAAAAAGCAAAAAAACGTGATAATTAAACAATCATATAGTATGGCATCAAATAGCATCTTTTTTTTTTTTTTTTTTTTTTTTTTGAAAAATTATTCGTTTCATGGTTCCAATATAAATTAAAACAATGGATAACGTGTAATTTGCAAATTAATATTCACGATATTATAAACTGAAAGTGAAAGCATCATGTAAAATTTATAATCGCAAAGTATGTTTCACTTTGCATTTATCTAATTGCAAATAAAGAAACGGATTATTCCTTGATAATTAAATGATAAAAACGAAGCTCTCTTGCCGAAAGTTCATTGGATATTGAAATAATATCTATGTTAAGCTGAAAAATGAATATTTTTTGTATTTATACATGTTACTGTTCAAATATAGAGAAAGAAACGAAATATAAATAATTTTTAAAAATAAAATTATATCCTGACAATGCAAAAAAAGAAAAAAAACTATCATAATTATTTTTAAGCAAAATTTCTCTCTCCGATACGTGAAACAGTAAATTAAGCTTCAATATAAGTATAAAAAATTGGTCATATGACTCAAGTATGTTTAAAAGTTGTGTTTAAATGTGTTAAGTGTATAATAATTTTTGAATATATGTGTGTGTGTATGTATTGTATATATGTAGGCATTCAAAGAAATCAGTGAAAACCTTTAATTATCGGCTCCATTTAATAAATCATATTAAAAAATAATTATCTTGGAAAAAATTTTTTTACCAAGATGGACGAAAATGATATCTTATAGCGAGGTCAAGACTTCGTAAAAACATTGAAAAAAAAAGTAGAAAAAACATTGTATTCAGCTACGTTCTTTTCAGAGTTCGTTAGCAGGTAACTGAAAACCTCATTTGTAGGGGTAGAAATGGCTCAATTAAATCCTGGTTGGCTTAATTTCAAAAAATCTGCATCTTGCTTCACGTTCCGCACGTACTTTCTCTAATGAATTTATAACGTTACCTCGTGCTCCTCGTGTTAGATACCTCATTTTATCGTTAATTTCACTCTTTATATCCTCTGCATTTATTATTGATTTAAAAAAATATTATTTCTTAGCATACGTAATTGCTATAATTGCTCTTTTCAATTTATTAAAAACGCAGCATAATTTTTGATAATTTTCGTTTGATAGTGATTAATTTTAAATAAAATTAATAGATGATGTTTTATTTCGAATCATTAAAGAAATGATTTATCATTAAAGAAATGATTTAAAAATTATTTCATTTAATTTAAATTTATATTCAAAAAGATACATTTATGAAAAAATTAATGAACGTAATTTGTGAATATATTTTTACCAATGTACGAAACTTTGATAAAATTATTTTTTATAATTGAATATTATTACGGGATAAAAGAAATTATTGCACGAAAAATAATTATTATGATAATAATATAATTCTATTGTAATTATAAAAAATGTATGAAAATATCTGATATCATTTTAAAACATCAAATTTCATAATCTGATTAATGAATGATTTACAAGTATTTTCGTAGAAACTTTGAAGATATCAAAATTGAACAGCGATTTTTTGCATTAACTATTCGTGTTTGACCCAGTTTCAATTCTTTCAGCAATTCAATTTCAAGTATATTGAAATTCGATGTAATTCCTTTAAATTCATTTCTTAGTAACCATTGGTTCATGAAATTCATATTTATTACTTGGAACTTTGTTCCTAGAGCATAAAAATTATCTAATATCAATTGAAAGTATTAGGCAAAACTACAAGTAATTTCCAATAATTCTTATTTGTAATTCAAAAATTTATATAAATTATATGTTTATGCACTATATATATATTACTATAAAAATGATTGCTCAAAAAATATCGAAGAAAACAAATTTACTATTTTATAAATAAAAAAAAAATAATAATTTTCAAACATGATAAAAATTTTTGTAAAACATTAAATTTTTTTATATTCTAGGCATCAACTAATTATTATTTACATTAAGTTTTTTTTTTAAAACTATTGGACGGAGGATTCTTTTTAGAAAGGTTCGACTCTTTATCCTCTTGAAATATTATTAAGAAAGATATATTACCCTGGTTGCAGGATTTTTAAGAGAAACGACTATATTTGCTTATCTTAAACATTTATTATGTCTATATCGAAAAAAATTTAATAAATATTAAAAAATATTAGAAAAATACATTTAGAGAAAAATTGGAAATTACTTCTTAGCTCACCCAATTCCAAAAGTACAAAGCTTAATAGTTGATTACAATCTAAAAAGCATTAGAAAGAAAAATTAACTACGAATTCTCAAAATGAAGACAATTATTACGGAATTGTAATGTTCAGGTACGAATATATATATTATTATAATAGGATGTAATATCATAAGTTTATATATATATATTTATATGAACTTTCTTTTATATATATATATATTTTTTTATGTTTTAAAATCTAATTCTATATTTGAAATATTTAAATTTCTCTAATCAATTCAATTTTCTGTAATCAAACTTATCAATCTTATTAAGCAAACTAAATATTCATTAATATCAAATTACTAGATATTATTAGACATAATCTATCATTAACTTCTAATAATTAACTTCTCTGTTTTATACAACACATAATATTATAATGTATGCTAAAATCTCTAAATAAAATAGGAAGTAGATTCTAATAATTTATATTCAATTACTTTATATGTGAAGCATATAAATTTTTATGAATTTAATTACTTTATAGATTTTATTCTAGAAATGAAATAAAAATATTTGCATAAAGTATATATGAAAATTGTTTAAAATATAATATGTATTATAAAATTGAAAGAAAATCTTGAAACACAATTTTAAAAATAAATATAAAATAGTTTTCAATAGTATAATAATAAATAAAATCTCATACTTTTCAAATTAATATAATAATATCAACAAGCTTTATTAAATAAAAATAAAATGATATTAATATACTTTTTTTTTTTACCTAGTAATTAATTCGATCATCTAATAAAAATTTATTTTTTAATATCAATAAAAACAATTAATATCCATTCAAAATATAAATATATAAATAATAATTCGAGAAATTGAAATTCCAATTTAGATTCGAAACTTAACACCTACAAATTTAACTATTAAAGCTTCATAGAAGTTCTCTAAACACCGTAACACCAAATATATTCAAGATCCAACAAATCAAAACACGCCAGATTCGAGTACACAAGGTACTGTAATCTATTATACGAACCGTCTCTTTCCACGTTTATCCATTCATGAAACTCGATGTTTAACTACGTATAAACTACTGACTATCCATGGAACTTCTCAAGTTCCGATGCGATTCCAGTCCAAATCATTCTCGATTATTGTACAAAAGACTAGGCAGGCGCGTAATACGAGACTAAATACCGAAATGAAACCTTCACTTTATCGATGAATAAAGACTAGAAAATTTCAATACTAAAATATTTATTATATATATTTATTCTCTTTATTCAAATATTAGATTAAGTAATAAGTTTGTCTGCATTTCTTTAAAAATTTGAAAATGTTATATAAAATTTATTTAATTAATTATTTTTTTGCGCAAATTACTAGTATATTAGATAATTAATTTATTTATTTTTTGTTTTAAGTAAGTCCAATGAAAGAAATTAATAATAATTTTAATAATTTTGTAATAATTTTTATCTAATATAAATATGTCTGATTTGTACATTTATTCACAGTAGTTGATATTAATAACATTTTAGAAAAGAGACTGATTACTTAATCTAATATTATGCAATTCACAGGATAAAGAAAAAATGGGAATATAAATTGGCTAGAAATAATTTGTACATACTTTCTCAGTAATAAATTTCTAAAAAGCACGTTTGTTTATCGGAATTCACCTATTTAAAATGAAATTTTTTATTTAATCTCAAGTTAGATAGCAAGTAGTTAGATGGCATTTTGTTATTTAAGCTCACTCTATATAGGCGAACAACAGACTAACTCAAACAACTGGCTAACTGAATACCAAGGAATTAATTTCTATCATCACAGTGACATGAAATAGGTCTGAAATAGGTTCTAATATTCTAATATTGTTTATAAAGCAATGAGTCTATCTATACAAACTATAAGTAGCTTTCTTCTAATTAAAGAATTTACAGATTGAACTATGTGTTATTTTATTTTTATATTTCTAATTATATAGTAAAATGGACATTAGACAAAAAAGAAATTTTATTCGATTAAATTTATTTAAGTTTTCAAAGTTTCATTTGAAAATTAATTAAATTAATCTTTGTATTTTGTAATATCACATTATAAAATTCTATATTTTTTTCATAACGATGAAATGAATTCTAATCTAATATACTATTTTACATTTTTATATTAAGAAAAATATTTAAATTTAATAATCAAAATCTAATGTTGGCACTGTATCAATAATTTTAATATAATTTTCCATAAACAAATAAAAAGATTATAATTTTTTGTGAATTCGTAACAAAAACTGAAACATATTCAATATTCACATGTTCGATGATTATAATTATTATCATATACGAAAAAAATTCCAATAATTGTTATCCAATATAAATTTTCTGATATATTTTTGGAATAAATAATGTATACGTATAGCTAATAATAATTATGCATCTGTTATAAGTAGTTTTATGTATTCCATTAATAAATTTTTATCGAGATTGCTAATGAAAAATTTATAAATCTTCTTGCAATATATCCTTTGATGAACGATAAAGTTAAATGACATTTTCACATAAATATTACTTAATTTCGTTTGAATTTCCATATTTTCAATAATTAAAATAATTTATAAGTACCATCTGAAAATTAAAAAACTTTATAAGTATTAAACTTAATATTGATAACGATTCTTGATGCAAAATTATATATTTTCATATGAAAATGAAATATCATTCAATATTAAAAAAATCAATCAACGAAAATAGAAGAACCTGACGAAAAACTTTATATATAAAACGAAAAAGAAAAAGAAAAACACCAATATATAATAAAATATGATAAAGCATATTTTACTTATTTTCAAGTAAGACTATATTTTCAAGATTATAAGATATCATCTAATTTTAACTAGTGCTCTACCAGGAAATATTTTAATATTTTCCAAACGTACGATTGTAATTTAAAACCAGAAAAAAGATCACTACAGAAAAATTATTCGATGAAACACAACACAAAATCTATTCCTATTAGAAAGAACATCAGAAGAACTATTGAATCAATCTATCGAATCAATCGAATTATTTATCAAAGACTCTTTGAATTTAAGATTTTCGCGATCTGAGAGCTGATAAAGGGTTAAGTCGTCGTCTAGGTGTACTGTCGGTCGAAGAAGAGCCACTTTTATTTTTAGAAGACTTGGATTTACTTTTCTCTTTTGCGTTGGTAGCCGTGGAGGTTTTCACTGATTTCCCGGATTTGATCGCGGCAGTGGCCGAGCTGGTGCTCGACACTGCCGTGGCCACGGATTTATTAGTTGTACTTGGATTCTGGGACTGGGTTTGGGTTTTAGGGCTTACTTGTACCTCACAGGGGGGTGGCGCGCTCCTGTACGATGGCACGATTTTGAACGTCACCGAACCTCGTGCTTCCCGCTGAAACAGAAAGTCGAATTGTTAATATTTGAAGACGTAGTCGCGTTTGAAGAAGTGTTATACAAATATCCAAAAGAATGATTTTTTTCAAACCAGAGTGAAAGAAAAATTTTAAACATAACTTTCTATTAATTATCTGAATAAATGTAGATCAGTTCAAGCAGAATAATTCTTCAAAAAAGAAAAAATTAAACTGTATTAAAAATAAAAAATAAATAAATTTAGCTATAATATTAAAGATAATGATTTTTAATTGATCATTAGTACACTGCATATGTATCATTCTTTTGTATAAGTCACTGAGTATTTAGTATGAAACAAAAAGCTGCGTATCTAGTATGGATTAATGTCAGATTCGATGTCAAATCTCCGAAACTAGCGATAAACTTGATGTATATATCAAAATGACAGAAGATTTTATTGGTTATATAACAGAATCGGAAATCAGGACAGATTTTCTGTGATATCGATCTGATGGTAGAATTTTATATATTCGTAGGATTTTATACATTCATGTTTGTATGTATATGTATGTTTGCATTTATCTTAAAACATTATTTTCAATATGAATGATGAATATAAATATTATATAATTATTTTAATATTAAAATTATAAAATAAATGACTGAAGAATATAGCTTATTCAAAAATATTCTATTATTTTATAAATTACTTATTATTTTAAATGTTGCAGAACGAAAAAAATAATACATCAATTTTGAATAAATTAAAAAAAAATGAATTTTATCATTTTGTATTATCTATATATCTATTATTGCATTCTTCTTTATATAATTTCATTTTATATCATTCGACAAAATAAGATATTGTTATAAGATTCATTATATATGTATTTATGTATTCTTCAGAAAAAGAAAACAAAACAATTGTAAAACATGCGATGTTATTCAAATACCTAGTATCGCATATCAATCAATAATATTTCACACAATATCTGTGATTTGATCTAATTGTACTCACGAGTATCTTTTGCAAGGCATTGACAGATTGATTGGCCACCGGTATCCCATTAATTTCTCTGATCTCGTCACCCACGTGAAGGGTCGCTTGTCTGTGTATCATACCACCGTGCATAATTCGTGCTACCACACATTTTCCATCTTCGTTCATTTTTAAAGTGATTCCCTGCAACCAAACAAGTAATGCTAATATTTATTGTCTTTCCTTCAACATGTTTTCTTTTTATACAGAAGAAAAATTTTATTTGTATAAAAGATAATAAATTTTAAAAATTTGATAATCTCACTTCTCAAATTTAATCATATTAATATTTTCGTATTTTCGAATTTACATTATATCATATTTATTAATTTATACGAATAATTGAATTTAATTTTTCATAGATTATAATAAATTTCCAAAGAAAATTTTCGGATATTTTCTTCCATAAATTTCATACATCTTTATAAAATATTATTTATGAAATTTAATCTTTAATTATCTGACTTACCTGACACATTATGTATTTAATTTACGCAATTATACTATAAAAATTATACTATATATGTATGATACATATTATTTTCTTACCATTGGCTCATCCGTGTTCTTCTGGAATTGGACCAGCCTGACGCGCGTTACATTTTCGAGGTCCAAATCACCGTTTTGTCCCTCGAGATCGTCGCCTCCGTTTAGATAGGGGAGAAGAGGAGGTGGCGTAACTCTGGTGGCTTCTTCGCCATAAACTTCATGTCCCGCTACGTCATGTGCTTGCAAAAGCGCCTGGAACAGAAGATCAAACGAAAGAAATTAAATACCAGTCAAACACCAGCTGGCATGGAGCAGGAATAAAACAACAAACCGTCACGATGTTTTGCTATCATGGATGCAATATTGCGTGTCGCTTGAATAGCACCTACTATCCGTAAATACGCCAACACTTTTGTTTTTTCGTTCACAGAATTTCAGGATATTGCTGTCTGCCGTCACTTTTTCTTTTTTTTCTTTTTTATGAAGCCGATAAGAGCAGTATATTTTTATAAATCGCGTATAAAAAAAAAATAACAAATACTTTCCAAAGTTTGATAAAAGAAAGATTTCAAATCATATATTCAAGATTACTAGAAAAATCAAATAATTAAGAAATTAATTATTTGATATACTCTTATATTTTAAAGAATTTTTCTTATTATATTTCTATTTTAAAAAGACACAATTTTTATGTAAATTATCGATTTTTATGAAACTTACGTATAATATAGTTCTCGAAAAATTTTTTATATTCTTTATCTATGTTATTCTTTTGTTTCGACACTAACCACAAAAGCCATCATCAAAAGAAATTGTGTTAAAACAACATTTCCTTAGAAATTTCATTCGTAATAGCCTTTGAAGGATGTTAGTACATAATGAAGAAATAAATGTTCTTTTGTTTACTTAGAAACCTTCATAGAAAATTTTTATGGAAAAATTTATTTCTTACAAAATGAAAGCCTCTTGTTCCATTTAATTTAAAAAAAAAATGCAGTCTCCATCTGCAGTGATTTCATAGAAAACAATATTTAACGCTTTATTTAGCCCAGTGAATTGAAAATTGTATAGAAATCGCACATTGCATGATTTTGACACGTGTAAAGAACACGAAGTGGTGACTTCGACATGAAAAAACAAAACATTAAGCAAATTTGTTAAAAATAAATTTACAGTCTCGTATTTAACGGCAGCAGTTGGAGACATACAGATGGAATAATTGAAGTACGTAAATAGTTGTGCAACGAAGCGTTGAAACATTGTGTTACGATCACTTTTACATACTTCACGAACTGAATGTTGAAAACACGTGCAATTTTTTACGGTGCATAGAACATTCGTTGAATTTATAACGCGAAATTGTTTGGAATCACAATTTATGCAACACGTGGCATATGAAACGATCAAGAAATAAGTTCATCATGTATATAATTTCGCGCCATGAAATGTGATTAATATTTCCAAATGATAATGTCGAAAGATAAACCGCTTTGTCACATGAAAAAAAAAGTAATTACAAAGAAAGCGAGTGAAATGAAATCGTACTACTTGTCAATATATTTTATTTTCATTGAAAGATACTTAGAACTGTGTGAATAACGTCAATAGAAATAATTGATATTTCATTTAATATCTTTAATAGCTTATATAACATCAGACTATTAAAAATTGCATTGGTAACAATATTATAAATTTGTCGAGCAATAATCACAATCCATAAATAATATGATAAACTTTAAATCTATTATCCATAAATAATATGATAAACTTTAAATCTATTATACATATACAGATAAATATAACGTTATTTGGTAGAGAGCATTCAATTCGCAATATTTGCGAATTAAATTCATAAAAATTAATCAAAAACTAATCAACGAATCTATTATCTATAAATAAATGCAACATTATTCGCAAGTTCAATCAATTCAAAATGCTGGATATATCATCCCCATATGAAATTCATACAGAAAATAACTCTTTGGAAAACCGACCAGCATTGAAAATATAGATAAATAGAAAGATATGATTTTTCTATCATCGATTTCCACCGACACATTCAATGGCCTCTCCGCTCCCTTTTCAAACTGACAGAAGAGTCACGTCGGTAGGTTCGAAAAGTGAAGGAAGAATAAGAAAAAAGAGAAATAAAGCAGAAGTGAAGATTCGATTCTTGACGCTGCAATACGATATATCACACGAAATACTAGGTTCTATGTTGGAATAATTCGTTGGAATAGTGCCAGTGTCTGAAGAGATCGATCTCTAAAATGGTCGCGTTTGAAATTCCTGCGTTCACCATTAAGTAAAGCAAAAATTTATACTATGATATTACTCTTCGACATGTTCGACATTATCAAATCATTAGCACGAATTACGTCACAACAGTGACAGTAAAATTAGTACTGTAACATAATATCAAGACTAACTAAGAATAAGGCTTTAATCTAATATTTTCTTGACAACGAACGCATCGAAGGAAATGCCACGCGTAAGAGCGGATATAGATGGAAATACGAGTGCGCGAGGCACGTATGTACATCTGGAACCGGTTTCGCTTGAAATCGGGCCAAAATCGTCACACGATTCCCCCCATTGATAGCCACGCCACGTTTCTATTTCCCTCTCAAGCCGTGTACATCCGTCTAATCTATATGTAAATCCTCGTTCCCGGTAAGAGGATGTGTGTGCGTGTGTGTAACGCGCGAAAGTGTACGGATATCGGTACAATTTTAACCATAATTTTCGGAAGCGACCGGACTCGCCAGATACCAGCACTAGGAAATGGACGAGGGCGCGCTCGGATGGAAACTTTCCCTTTATCGAATATTTTGTTCGCGAATGTTGTCATGTGTTTATCGCGAAAATAATAGCGCGGGAGGGTAATTCGATATCTCGTGGACAACGCGGATTTTATTTCTCCATGTTTGCATGGAAATTTTTTTTTTTTCGTGAGTTATTAAAATTGAAGTGGCTCGATGGTTTTTCTTTTTTTTTAATTTTTATGGTTTTTTTTGAGATAATTTTAGAGTTATAATAGATTGTTATGAACTTAATATGAGATTTTTTATATATTACGATTTATTGGTGTAAAAGTTTGATTTGCATATTAGTTACTTGTTTGAATTTCTTAAAACATCGAAGTTAATAAATGAAATCGATGTGAAATGATCCTAGAATACTCTATTTTGCAAATTTATATATAATTATAATTTGGTTTATAGTTTAGTTCATTCATAATATCAAAGAATAAAATATTTAAAAAAAAAGAATTTTTTCACATAATTATATTGAAAACTTGATTTCATGATTAACAACAGAAAGACTTTTATTTTGATATAATTTTATATAATCTCTTATATTATTTCTTCAGGTTAGAATAAAAGAAGATAAAAATTTTTAGTTCGCCTTTATATAATTTCTCTCTAACAATATAACAATTAAAAATATTTTTAATTGATAAAGTCTTTTTTCAACAATACATTCTATTATATAAATATTATTGGTATATTTCCACTAAATTTTCAAATGGGAGGAAAAAAGGTAGATATATCAAAAATGTGAAATAAAATCTTCTCACAAAGCTTTGTGTTAAAAACTCCATTTTGAAATGATGTTAAGTAAAATTGGATACTGTTATAAAAAATATACAAATCAACTTTATAAAAAGAATATTATGTCACAGGATGGTAAAGACAAAGTAAATTCGACAGTGACGCTGAAATGAAAAAGGAAAAAAAGAAAAAGAAAGGAAATTGTGTTTCACTCGGGTTTTATCAGTGAATTTATCAATAAGATTTCTTATCAGAAATTTTATAAATAAAAAAAAACAATAGATCAGGTTAGAAAACGAGTATAATTTTAAGCAAACATAGAAATTATTAAAATAAGAATTTTTAAAAATCATTATATCAATTTAAATTCATCTGATGGAAAATTATCATAAAAATTCCAATTTATAATATTTATTTAGGATCAAATTTGAATGCTATTTGTTTATAAATAAATAAAATCATTTTTATTAAATAAATCTTGAGAAAAAAATCACAGTTTAAATTTTAAAAATATTATTTTTTCAATATATGCACCTACATTGTCTCGAAATAGCCATTTTCGCAAGAACGATACCAAATATTCAAAACGAAATTTCCCAAGATACTGCCAGTAAAATATTCGTGTGAAAAATTCAATTGCATTCCTTTATTTATACTTTTATTTTTTCGTGCAACGTTTCTGTTTAATAATTAAAATCAGAGGTAGAACAGAAAATAGGAATTTTCGTATTGTTGATTTCGATAATGCTTATTTGCTGTGATATTAATGCCATTAATCACGTTATCTCTATCGGCTATTCATTAATTAGTATTCACTTAATCGTTAGGAAAGCAAAGTTTATTATGTAAGCGTTTTGCAAGCTTGATAAATAACAAAATGAAAGCTATAAAATAAATCACAACTCGATTCAATCAAATTGAAAACGAAACCTTTATCAATTTCTCTGAAAATTAATATTTCTTTCTATCTCTGAAACAAATTTCAGTTTTCTAACTTTTTTTTTCCTAACTTCCTGCCATATAAATAAAATAATAAACGTGAAACGAATATAGGAAAGTAACTTGTAAATTTTATCAAAAGAAGATATATCTCAAAATGATAAATATTTATATAATATGAAATCTATCTAATGAAAAAGTTGCATTAAAAGTTAAAAATTGCATTCTTAAATAATATTTTTCACGTGTTCGATAGAAATGATGATTTATATATTTCTGCAATTAATCATACATTATAAATTGCATAAAATTATTAAACTTTTTCAATGATACAAATACAGTTACGATTCAATTATTTTATCATTACAATCGCATTACATACATTACATAGTGAAATTTATTTTCGATTTGACAAATAATTGTATATTAATTATAACATTAATGTGAGTGAAATATTCACGAGAAAGAATATTCTTATGCATAATAATTTTGATCATTAAATTGATCTTTATTTCAAAGAAACCATAATTATATTATTATTATAAATATTAAATATACATTTAAATTATATATACTTTTTTTTATGATTTGAATAACACATGTTTCATGACGCTGAAGATATAATTCTAGAAATTACCAGAGAATTTTTTTTCTGAAATATTAATTTCAAGATGCGGTGACACTGACTGACTTGCAAAAGATCTCAACTTTGCTCCACTTGACTTTTGCTTATGCAACTTCTTTAAACACCCTGCTTACAGAAACTCAACTAGTCCGCTCCAGTTGAAGCAGAATATCCGAAACGAAGCTGGGGCAATTGCTAGAGAAGTGTGTCAACGGGTTTTTTAAAATTTAAAACCTTGCTTCAAAGAATTAGCTGCTTCGTCGTATGAATACTATTATAATTATCGATTTAATTTTAGGATAGCGACAACACATGTAGCATAATATATAGCAGGACTTTTATGAAAAATATGAAACTAAATTTAATTAAAAATTGAAATCTTTTATTTTTATGAATCTTTTATTTTAATGAATAATGAATATAAAGCACGTGTGAAAAAAAATGGAATGTAAAATAATAAAACAGAATGAATAAATGTTTAAAATTAATAATTACACGTTTATATAAATAATATATATTTTATCGTCCAGATTATATTTTTTAAAATTTACATGACTCCGCATTTTTTATGTGTCTTTATTATTTCAAATTTATTCAGAACTGCAATATTATTAGTATTTCCAGATAAAACATGTGAAGGCAATAATTATTTTGAAAATGTACAATACCAGGTAAATACTTATAAGAGAACTATGAATATATAAGTATATTTAATTTCTTTTAATAAACTTTATTGTAACATGAAATTAGAATCAATTTTAATTCATTTATTTCAATTCATTGAAATTCAATAATAATATTGTAAAAGCATAACACAATACTTTAAAAGGATAAACGAAATATCCGTACATTATTATTATATTCCTAGAAAAAATGCACGAGAAGCGAATACTCCATGTCCATGCTGGTTACTAAGTGCAATTTAGATGGCATTAAAGGTATAAATTATCTTAATTCAAGTGAACGTTAAAAGGTATTATGACCAGCTAAACTGTAACCGTTTGTGGCTGCGTTTGCACGTCAATGAGCCAGTTAGCGGTTTCGAGGGTAAAATAATATTGCCCCATGCAAATTTTGCTACGGTGTATCTAGCATGCTAGTATCCTGTAACTGGAAACCAATGCATCCTATCGAATGATCCTGCTTATTGGATCCTTGGATTAACTTGTTTTTATTTTATATCGCTTTATTAAATTATTAAATTAATCACTTTATTACTTAATTCAGTATTATGCTTCAAATTTACAATTTAAATATTGATGTATCTATTATTTCAATTTGAAAAAAGAAATCAATTGTATCAATCTGCAAATATTATATTGGAAATAATTAGATTAGAAATAAGTATTTGATTTTAAAAAAAATATTCAATTATATGTTCAATTATTTGAAAACAATAAAACTTTTGAAAATTTTAATTTAATAATAATAAAAAATATCAAAATTGAATTCTTTGTTGTTTATGGATTGAATTTATAACAAGAAAAATGAACAACGTTAAGGAATTAAATAATTGTTGTTAGGTTTGAAATAGAAACCAGATGATGGAATAGTGTCTATATGTAAAAACGACACTTGCATTCCACATGACGAATGGATACAATTCACAATTGATCATTGATTTCTATCGATTTATTTTCCTAAAGTAAAATTCACAAATTCAATTCGAATTATCGTTTCAGCATCCTATTTATTGTTTCTATGTTTACAATTTAAATTTATTCCATGTATTTTATACGTAATGCAAGTAAATACTATATGTTTGTCCAAATACTATTCGTTTGATAGAATGCATTTCCAGGACGAAACGCGAAACTGATTCAACTGATAGAGGGAAAATAATGAATGCAAAGTATGTTGACATCAGATAAAATAATGAAATATGGGTATAGTGTAATGACATATTTCATTAAATTTCCAGGTTACGTTTTGAATGAATTTTCATTGGAATAAATTTTGATTAAACGAATTGAATTAATAATTACACGTATACTTATTACATGAAAAAAACTACTTAAAAAAATAATTAATCACTACGTCATTCGCATGCAATTTTTTTTACAAGTCCTAGTTTTGCAAAAAATATTTATAATAATTTAATGTTAAAATTCACAAAATTCGAATTGAATTTTTAATATTGCTGCTTTTGAATTTTTTAATTTCACTTCTTTAATATGTAATTTGCAATATATACATATTTTATTACATACACTCATTTTAATGCCACTAATTTTGTCCATAAATGAAATAAATGAATATTTGTAATATCTATAAAATGCACACAAGGAATTTAAAAAGTTTCTAAGATTTTCTTATAATTTGAACAGTCGATGGAAAGATGAAGAAAAGGATGTTCGAGAAATAGATACGTGAAGACGTGAAGAAAAGATGTGGAGGAATTTCTGCCTCGAGGTGAAGTTTCGTTCAAAGACGGGGAGGAGGTAAAAGTAGTAAAAGGAATGGCGTCTTTGGATGGTGTGGAAAAACCAATGTACACGCGCTATAGATAGTGAATACCTGTATGTGACACAGTTACACAACCATGAATGGGGTAAAAGTTCCAGATTCTGAAGATAGCGGTAGCGTAGAATGGCCAAAATTTTTCAACCGAATTGTGTCACTATACTCTCGTAAGTGGAAATCAGAAAAAATTTCGTACAAAGTGCTGTGATAAGGAACAATCATTGAACACTATCTATGTAATTTTATCTTATTTTATTGTATTATTGTTAAATCTAAAAGATACCAGCGTGTTTTCGCTTAAGAGACAATCGGAGTTTTCAATGTAGATACAACTGGTGTAATATAAATGAAAATGACTTTGTGAATAAAATATGTACATTTATAAATTAAATTAGAACAAAAATATTTCTTCTTTTTTTTCACGAAGTTCTCGGTAATTCATTTATATATAACAAATATATAATAATTTATCTTATGTAATTTTGTATGTATGTAATTCTTTTTTGAAAAAGATTGAATAAGATAAATTTTGTATTGTAATATACAATATTTTTGTACATTGATAAAATTCATTTCCGATATTTCACTTTCATTATTTTATCTTTATTTATCTTCATTATTTTATCGATAACAAGTATAACAGTTAGCAAGATAAAGTTACAATGGAAAGTCGATTAAATACGAATCTCTTATTGAATCAAGTATCCTTTCCATTGTTACTACCAAAGAATCATAAAAAGATCAATATGCTAAAAGAATAGTAGAATTCAGAATATCAATAATGAAATAAATTTTAATTGGATAATTACATCCCTAACAACATCCCTAACAATTTTCCATTCTATATTGTACATTGAATCTAAAGTAATTAATTATATCGTAAAAATCTTAATTCCAAATTCGAAATTAATAAACAAAATTTATATTTATGTAAAAATATTTTGTGAATCTTCATCGATTTCCAATATATTCCAATAAGCCATATATTCTAGACAAAAGTTTGAAAATGATGCGGAGGAGTAGTGTGAAAAATACATCTAAATCTTCGACTTCCGGTTTTCGATAACTTTATCGAGGGGTCTATTGAAGAGAAACCAAGCACAGATACTACTTCATATATTTCATGCCGATATTAGCTAGCTTTAATAGATGGCCATAGATATCATCGTCATAGATAGCACGATGGAAAAATCTATCCTGGAAAATTAAAATTGTTAAAATATTTCAGAATGCAAGGAGCATCGAGAAATTGTAGAGATGAAAAGAAGTTCTTGGCGCGAAAGGCGTTTCCTTTGAAGAGATAAAGTGAAAAGGAGATTTTTTTCTCTCCCTCTTTATAACTGAAAGAAAATTTTAATCTTTATGATCGTGAAATATCATTTCTATTATTTCGATTAAAATTTTATTATTATTTAAATATATTTAAATGTTATATTAAAATATTACGCATTAATAGATAACAAATTATGTTGAAAATTTTAATTTATAATTGTAACAAAATAAAATAATTGAACAAACAATATCAACGAGAAACAGATATATTCACATATTTATAGTTTTATTTCATCGTTAATTGTATGTCAATATTTGTTGAAAAATGAATCCAGAATCTAAAAAAAAGAAAAAGTATATTTAATTTTAATTAACAACAAGTTAAATTTCAAATATATATTATTTAAAGTCTTAAATATTTGTTCATTATAAATGTAATTATTTAATAATTTTTTTTTTTTAAATAATCAAAGATAATCGAATTACCTGCTATATATTCAATTTGAAGAGATAAAATTTAAACAATTAATATAATATTATATTAATTATATATATTCTTCATAATATTTCTTCCATCCTTTGAAAAATATGAAAATTATATCTATTCTTCCATCTAACTTCACCAAAACATCATTAGAGTACAATGAACCCGACAAAACATTTGCAATTCAAGAACGAAAGATCATTCGTTACAGAAGTCGGAATTAATGTATGCGCAAATTAGCGCAGAGTCGTTATATAACTACGACTCGTTTTACATAATTGCCTATTTTACGTCGATTACACCGGTCGGTTTTGCGCTCGACCCTAACTACTGAATCCGTTAGAAAAGATATTTGCCATTACGTCCATACGAATTTTTTTCATATATTTTTCTCTTTCTTCTCTTATTTATAACAGCACACAGAAGCCATTGAAAACTGTTCTATGTTCTCGGCAAGTTTTCGAATTTCAAAGAAACTTTCTATTTTCAAGCTAGTCGAAAACAACTTGTTTATTGGGAAATATCGAAGATCGCCCTTTGATGTAGAGGTGTAATTGCATTTTCTCGATACTAATTTTTTTCCTTTCTCGACAGAAACGGGATAATCAAACGTAATTCAATGCGCCACTGGTAAAGAGAAAGCGCAGGATCTATATAATTGCCACTTCGTCAACGTGAATTGCTTTTTCTCTCGTCTTGCTTCATGATTACGTTTTATCGAGAAAGATTCTCTCCTCTTGGAATTACGGGAAAAGAAATTCAGTAACAGATTGTCGTGTTGTTCTGTATTGCTTCACATATATATATATGTATAATGTTATTACGTGATCTACTAAATCTTTGTCTCTTAATCCAGTTACAAACAATTTAAATTTTAGAATTTTCTTTTATTCGATACAAATATATATTATTCTATGCAATACTTTTAATATATTCTTAATTATAACAATATTAATAATTATTTCGAATAGAAAATTTCCCTTACACGTTTAAAATCTTTTCAAAGATTAAACATTTCCTCATTCAATCCCATCCATTTTTTATCACCAAAGGTATTCTCCTTTTCACCCATATCTCCTAACACCCTTACTTTCCTCTGGTAAATATATAACCAATTTTCCATATCGACGATTTTCCTATGTTCCTATCTCATCGTCTCCAAAGCCAAGGATGGAACAACTTCCAATGAACGGCGATTGTGCAAACACGGGCAATGGCGAAATTATGCATATAATAACTAGGAAAGGTGAAAGGAGGGAGTGAGTATAAAGTGTAAAGGGGCACGGTGTACAGAGAGAATCAAGTTACGAGAGTTGATCCTCGTTGCTTCATATCCACTTTCCCAACCATGGGTTTGCTTAACGGGGAACAATTATAAAGGCGAGCCACGGCGAAAGAATAGACAGGATAGGAAGCAGTGAGAAACAAAGCCGCCTAGGAACATGCCGGACCGTGGTTCTGAATGCTCATTGTTTTCGTTTTTCGCGGTTTCAGCTGACGCTGAAGAGAACCGGTTTAGCAATTGGAGTTTACCAGTTTCAACGGTGCAAATGAAATTTTCTTCGTTTCGATGTTCGCACTAGTCGAGAGAATTTCCGCTCTCTCCCTCGTATTATCACGAGATGGAGAACGTTAATAGTTGACATCGCGATATTAAGTGATATTTTTTTGGTACAAAAATTTTATTTCATTCTGTACGGTGGATTGGCTAGATGGAAAATAATAATTCAATATAAATACAGAGGATTTCATTCTACAATGGGAGAAATACGAGGTTGCACGAAACATATTATAGTTCATTCAAAAAGTTCGTGAATTTATCGATTTGTTCTGTATGGCTGATATTAAAAAGACAATTTGTTGGAATTTACATATGCGACAGTGAATAGATGTTGAATAATGGAGCACTGTGGCAATTTTAGTTTTTGAATGCACCTCGAGTTTTGATTTGAGATTGTAATAATCCGCTGGATCAATTGTATTGCCAATGTGGATCATAATATGAAATTATTTTTCCTATCAATGGAATTTTCATCTCAATGTAAAAATCTTGAAAATTTGTTAAAATTTATCTAAAACATTATAAAAAGATATTAGATCATCATAATTTTTTCCCCACTTTGTACGAATTCTTATTATAATATTATAATTTAACAAGGTATTTAATTTAAAAAGATAATAAGGTGATATGAGTTTAATATAATTAGAATTTACTTAATTTAGAATTTTGATATTGGAGGAACGCTAAGCAAATTAGATAATAAGGTAAATGAAACGGACACTATTTGAAGTTCCTTTTATTTTCGTAATTTGCACGACTGGACCCACCGACTCAATTTTCTTCTCCTTTTTTTCCCTCCCTCCCTCTTTCTTTTCAACGCGTTTCTCTCAGCTCCACGCTTCACTGTTTCTCTTAATGGAACGCCTTTATTCATTCGCGCGCTGACACAATTTCTTCCCAGATAGGTGGAAAACCTCAAACGTAACTCAAGATACTCTAGATTAATTTCACTCCTTCAGGACGCGATGTAATGCATGGGACAAAACACGAAACTACCGAAAACAGATTCTTTCTCTTTTTCGTTTTCTTCTTCTGTCTCGCCACGAGATTTGCTTCGTTCGGAGTAATAAGCTTTTGGAATTTTGTTAAGTACTGGCCCAGTTAGAAACAATGAGCGTTTTATCATGCAAAGCGTTACAACGCTTTGAAGAAATAAGCATTAGTTTATGTTTGGTAATTTGGTTGAGCTTTCATATGCAAATGACTTAGTTCCTTTGTCAACCGTTGATATGTTGAGGTTTTCATTGATATATAGATACACCACGTTGACGAAACGTGCTTTTAACCGATACTTATCACATGATGCTCTTGAATACATTAAGATGATTAATTTTACTCCCAGGTGTTGCATTGTTCAACTTTGAGAAATTATTATTTAGATTTAAATAGAAATTGGAATCACGAATAGTCGAATACTTTAATAATGACAAGTGTTTAATATTAGAATTTTTTATGTTACACTTATAAAATGTGTTATATAAAATCTTGAATATTTTTTAACGATGATAACATGGATTTATTTAAAATAACTTAACTTTTAATAGTAAGCAGGAAATTTATTGAAATAACGAACAGATTTGCGTAAGTATTATATATTCATAGGATATTATATCATGTACAATTGATTTTTCCAATTTAATTTAAACTTCGTTCTATATAATGAAAAATCAATTTTCCAAGATTCCATATCTCTTCTTAATACATTCTCAAAATTCCTATATTACTATTTAACGATATTTCAGAAAGAATTTAATAGCTGTTTAATTCAACGCTATATGTTAATCTTATTTCCCGATAAATTATCGGAATTCAAAAAGAAATACCACATTAATCCCGCATCAACCGCCGCATAGCCTATTTAAACGTAAGTAGAACAGTAAATCTGAAACGTATCCACGATATATAATTCAAGTATTTTTATATATGGAATAAGATATTACCTGCAATTCCGCCATAATAATCGCCATTTTCCCGCGAGGATATTTTATCCGTTTTACGTGCTACACGCTCGAAAATCCACTATATTATATTCCACATTACCGTACGTCGATATATCACATCCATCCTCCATTTTCTAACCAATATCTAACGGATGTGTCCCCCTACCTCGTGATATTGCCAATTTTTTTTTCATTGATTCTAAGCTAACGCTCCATCTGCGAATAGTGTTATTAAGAAACACGCGAAGGAGGCTTTTTTCCTCAATTTTCATTTTGCTGCGTCTTTCCTGAACTCCGCTCTCTGTGCGCCGTCTATTTCCGTTCTCTCGTACAATTTTATAATCTATTTCCAATAACTCAAAATACATTCCATTTAATAAATTTAGATCCAGCAAATATTCTTTGTGCCGCTGTAAAGTTTGCTTTATCACACACAAGGGAGAAATCCCTCAACGAGGAATCTTTGCCTCTTCCTTTCGACCATCTTAATAGTCCCATCGTTAATACCTATACCACCTATATTACATCTAGCGCAGAAAGACAAAATTTTAATATTTTTTGAAAGAATAAAGTTACTTCAATAATTGTTCAAAGCATCGAATAAATTAAACCAATTAAGTCAAATAGATTATACGAAGAGCGATTATTTATAGTAGCTACAAATAAATGTTATTATTTTAAATAATTTTAAATAATTATTTTAAATAAAGTTATTAAATTTTAACTAATTAATCTTTCAACTTTTTCCAATTCTAATTATTAAACAATAATACTATCAACGATAACGCTACTAATAGATTCTCTTTCCTCCCACTTACTTTACTCCTCAAGTCCCTCTAATTCTTCGACCCGGTTAACGCTGGCTATCACTAGATAGCGTACAACGGAGCATATTGAAGTAAGCGTGTTAAATAAACCGTATATGCACCCACGTTCTAGAATTATGAAACCATAAATAGTCGAGTGGCCGAGACCATTGTTGGCGTTCAACGATCAATCGGTTAACAACGGGGTACGAGGTAAATTTCAATTAATTGCAAAACGATGCGCTCTAGTTTCTATTAGCTTTTGTACCACATTACGTTTCATCGACATCCAGGCGCATTTTCTCAGATCGCCGATGCGTGGTTTTTATGCTAATGTTATCTTCTTGAGCGTGGCGACGCGAGCTGAGAACAATTATTTCTTTGCTTTCGTGTCTTCTAATACCGGATAATTCGTAATTTACGCGAAATCCGAAGAGAACGAAACTCGTGTTCGTTCAATGTTCATTTACTTTGAGTTTGGTCGGTTCGTTTGTCGAGAGGAAAATGTTGAGAGAAATAGAAGAGGAGGGGGAAATATAAGGGGAAAAGGAGAAATGGATAATTCGGTTTGCTATAATTTCGAATACGTACATCTAATTTAAAATACATGAAATGATGAATATTGAATATAGATTTAATATTTTTAAAAAATTATGATTACGAGTTTGATCCTCTATTTCTTTTCACCACATAAAATTCCTCCTCGTCTGTTTAAATTGTCAAAAATTGCAGAGAAATTTTTAAATCGAAACGATAATTGCATATACTGCGTATATCCACCATTAGGCCACAGTAAATATATATTTCTGACCGAATAAATGCGAATTCATGCAGCAGTTACAGATTTTGGTGAGCGTGCATATCTGCCATTAAGCCGTAGCAAATGCACGTTCATTTTGAATGGATAAATATGTCTTTTGGCGTATAGTTTTTGTTAAACGTTGCATATTCCCCTGCGGTATTCTCTTGTCTATTTCCTTCAAACATTTTTGAAATCGTATAGATACTCTGAAAATTATCGGGAAAATCTGTTTTTATCATTAATTTTTTTTCAGTAACATTTGACTTATACAGAAACACCGCATATAAACGTGTCATGTACAGAAAGATCATAAACATCTACATAATAAAAAGAATTCGTTCGAATAAAGTAACTAAAATATTAATTTTCAAAAAAAAAAAAAAGAAATTTAAAGTACATTATTAAAACATTTATAATTGAATACATCTAAGAGTAAAAATAAATTAATTCTTTAATTTTCTATTTTTCGCAATCTAGGTAACAAAGGTAATAAAATTAATTTTCAAGTTATTAAATTATCCGTTTTACAATGACAAAAACTACACAAATGAAAATTTATTTTCATAAATTGCATCGTGCAATGAATTATAATACAGCAAAATATTATATTTATAGAGGAGAAAGTTAGGTTAGGTTGCCATCGAAAGTCTCCTCTAAACTCCACTTTGCTTCCATGTCGCGGGATATATGAATCGTGGTCGCAACATCGACAAGTAGAAACGCACTAAGCCATCATTCTATCGCTTCACTGTTTGTTGGGATGATGTACCTTCTGTAATTTCGTCGTGTAGAACGTTAGATTATCCGTCTGCCCGTTTAATACGCCCGTATCTAATCAACGTGTTCAATCAATTCTGCATTAAAATCGATTTCAAATTTTCGGTGTTTACCGTTTCCATTGTACCGCGTAATTTAAAGTACATGTAAATTTGTAGAAATCATTTATCGGCTGATAATTTATTTTGGCACGTTCACAATGAAATTGAAATAACAAAATTGCAATAAAATGACAAGCTATCAATGTTTTTTGATATTATTTTTCCCACAAATTAGAATTGCAAACGGAAATTTTCAACCTATATTATAAATATCACGAATTTAAATTTCATTTGGGGATTTAAGTTTCTCTGTATATTCGATATAAGATAAATCGCGATGAAAGAATTCTGATTTCTCTTAAATTAAAAATTTCTGAAAGTATTCATCGATGTGTCTTTAAATTTTAATTTTATTATTAAATATTACAAATAGAATTAAAAAAAAATAATGAATATTTATAATGATTTCATGATATAATAATAAAAGTAATCTTTTCTTATTTGAATCATAAAATATCTTTGTTTCTTGTTTATTGTTTATTTGTTTATTTTTATCTTTACGATGTTTGTTATTTATCTTGTGTTTCTATTATTAAAAATATTTCTTAATTAAATTGCATGATTTCTCATTTTTATTTTATAGTAAATCTTGCTTGAAACATTAAATATCATTTAAAAATCTTTTTTAAAGATGCATGAAATGTATAATAAAAAATGTACAATAAACAAAACAAATCTTTGTTTAATTTCCATTTCTTGAATTATGTTCATACAAAAATAAAAATTTAAACATCTGCAGTTTAACAATTATTCAACATCTTATGCTTCTTTAAACAAGTAACGTTAAAAATAACACGTTGGCATAAAATAACAATATTTGTTTCTGAAAGTATTTATTCATTCAATAGCTATTTCAATTAATACTTCTGCCAATCTTATCTCTTCATTAAAAATTAAATTTATAAATCTTTCGTTTAAACGATGTTAAATATACATAACGAAATTTAACAAAGATGATACTTGAGCATGAAGAAATTTGTTACAGAAAATATGAATTGCAGAAATCAGAATGGAAAGTTGTGAAAATCTGATTAAGAAGATAAAATTATAAAATGCACGTTTTAATTAAAATCATTATCCATAATTGCGTTTCACTCATGCATAATAATTAATTATCGAAAATCGTCATATATATCGCTAAATTTTAAACAATATAACAATATTGTTTGTATTGTTACTTATTATTTAACAATTCGTATTTGTGCTGACAATATATTTATACATAATAAGCACAAAGTAATAACATAAAATAATAAACACAAAGTAAAAAATGATTAAAATATATTGTAACAATAACATGAACAAGAATGATACAACTTTATAAATTTTATGCTTCATCTTATAATTTTTAAATTTTTCTATTTCACTTTCGATTTTTATTAAGATTTTCTTTACAATTTTTTAATTAAATTAATTTAAAAAATTGTTGTCAGATAATTGTTGAAGATAATTGAAAGTACAATTGACAAATCTGTATTACAATTCACTGTATCGTTAGCTGACTATATATCTTTCGTTTCAAATAAATGTAATGCCAGATATGCATTAAACCTTGGATTATTTAAATCAGGGAATCTAGCATAGTTTAAATTCGAATTAGAACTATCTTGTTGGGTATATTTGATGCTTTGGTACGTTGTGTTCGTGGTGTAGTGTGGTCAGTTCAACGTCGGTACATCACATAAATTACGTCTGATTAACTAAGTTAAACTTAGGTTGTATATATTATAAGCTTAAACATGTCAGATCGAGTTTAGATATGTTATAATATTATATTTAAATTAGATTCAAGCTAGATTCCATCTTCAATTTATATCATTAATTATATATCATTATGTAATTATGTATTTGGCATTCCATAACTCTCCTTAAACCTTTATTGCTTCCTACCTTCATTGTAATGATTAGTTACAATAGGAATAAGATTTTGTTTTGCTGTTAAATCAAGATAAATTACAATAATTTAAATCATATTTACGATTTATTAAGGGACGCCATTAATTTCCCAAATGTACTATACAATCTAAACGTCGAAATAAATGATATTAAAAATCATTTTTCGTATTCATAATTCATTACGTCATAAAAACAACGATAATTTCATCTCTCCATTAATTCTTTCCACAATTTTTCAAAGAATCCATACGAAAACATGAACAAAAACAATATTACATAAAAAAACAATTCATGAAAATATTCAAATTAATTACAAGCAATTTAATTCTACCTCATAATCAAATAATCAAAATTTCTCTCTCGTTATTAGCATTTCAAACTTTCTGGATAAATTATACATAAAATTAACCGCTACGTTTACGAAAATAATTCGTACCAATTCCAGTAACAACATCACGCTCCAAAAATTTTTGTCTCAATTGAATAATTTCTACTTCCTTTCCTATCATATCACGAATTGAATTCCATTACACGCGTGTTCGCATCTGTGAAAAGGCTCGAACATTCGAAATTGGCATTAGTATCCAGAGCAGATCTCGCGATAAGTATGCGCTAAACCACTTGGGCATCCGGGTACATCACTGCCGCTTATCTTTTAAATTAGATTCCCTCCCTCGCAAAAAGACCAAATACTCCTGCCAGTTCCAAGTTCAACTTGTATTCCAACCGGTACGTACTTTAATGAAATTGATTCATCGACCTTGAACCGGTTCTGTAATTTTCAGGTCCGTTGATTCAACGAAGATGAGGTGGCCGCGCAAACAAATTTATATTCTCGCAATATCGAACACTGTTCGTAACACTTTTCCTCGATTCTCTGCTTTTTTACAATCGTTCTTTTTCTCCTCAGAATTTTCTTTACGTACGCTTCTTAGATATTTCTATTTTTGAAACTCGTTTCTCGAATCTCCAAGAATTTTAGATTTCAGATTTCTCGTTAATGATAGAAGAATATTATGTGATTCTATGATTATTAATTTTGTTCAAGGTATTGAAATATACACAAATTCTGCCTGAACTAAATAATAGATATAAATAAAATAAATAAATATCTGTAATTATATTGTAAAAAAAATTCTATTTAATCGTGAAATTGTTATAGAATAAAATTGAACGAAAGTTA
The DNA here is from genome assembly GCF_014066325.1 of Apis laboriosa. Taxonomy (NCBI): domain Eukaryota; kingdom Metazoa; phylum Arthropoda; class Insecta; order Hymenoptera; family Apidae; genus Apis; species Apis laboriosa. The sequence goes on along the minus strand of NW_025224965.1, from coordinate 192,181 downwards.
TTTCTTTTTTTATTTTAATCGTTTTAATTTTCAATATCGTATTTTTTAATTTGTCTCCCAGTAATTGTTTGGAATAATAAATTTTTCTGCTTTGCGTTGCAATTTTTCTGCGTATTTTGAAAAATCTCGATCTCTCTAATTGAAAAAATTTATACAGCGATCGTTGGATAAACAAAGAAACTAATTAATAATTCCATAATTTATTGAAAATTTAATAATATTGAACTTAGTTCAGGAAGTTGGTAATGAAATTTAAGGAAAGTCTAAAGGCGATAATATTTGCATAAAATTAGCATTCCATTGAATAATGTATGCACACCTTGCGATTTTTCGCCATGTATGTGAATCCATGATTCCTTTTTCAAAGAACTCTTTGTCTTCTCTCCACTATGAATTCTCATAAATAAATTTTACGAGACGCTAATGTAACCAATTTCTCGTTATTAAAAAAGTTTTCGTGAAAATCGGTATAAATGATGATAATAGAGTGGCATATTCGGTGAATAAAACGAATGATAAGGTAATCACGATCGGTATTTAATTTTTGTCGTCTTTAATTCATCGATACATCAAATTTATCCTTATTTTGCAAAGGAATTACGATCTATTAATTACAGTACAGAGTGTTTCTCTTTAATCGTTGCATTCAATTTATCCAATAAATATTTGTATGATACACTAAACGCTTTATTATATCATAATAAATAATCTTCTTTCACATACACATCCGCAATGGTATTGAAGAAGTACAAGAACAAAATGCAAACGTTAAAAATATCAAGAATATTTCCAATCAATATTTTTATAATAGTTCCATTTAATAAAAAAAATTTTTAAGTTTGAAAATTTTTCTTGTTCAACAATTTTTTGATGAAATTGTACATCTTTAAATTTCAATTTGTGTTCTCTCGTGGAAGAATAATGAAGAAGTCGACATCCAGATATAAAGTTCAAGGATATAAAGGATAAGAATAGATTGAAAAGATCTAATTAATGTAACTATACGAATTCACTTTGACAGAGAAACTTTGACAGAACATCATTTTCGTGGAGGTTAAGGGCAAACAGACGATGTCTAAATTAATTGTACATACGATACGAGCTACGGTTGAGACAAGTGGATTTGCCTTAGACTTAAATTTAGACTTAAAAAGATACAGGAAAACTTTAATGCATTCATGTTGAGAGGATGATTTAATATGTCCAGAGAAGTAGATGAAGAAACCTTTCGTTTAATTAGGTCATTTTAAATGTACGTAATTTCATGGAAATTTGAAACTCGTGAAATAATTTTATTAATAACGTGTTTGCAACGAAGACAAAAAAAAATATAGAGATAACATTTAGAATGAAGTTTCGAATTTATTTACGTATTTACGAATTTCGTAACATATGAAATATTGAATAATAAATTGCACAAATGCGAATAATATTTTATAATTTCATAATAATTATCATTTGGTGATTAATCAATCATATCTGTTTGATAAACAGAAAATTTAAATTTAAATTAATTTTTTAACGAAGCAAAAAAAATTTCATCAAAAAATTTATCAAATGAACAAAATACAATAAGTTTTTAATGATTAAAATATTTAATATTGTATCGAGAAGGCTATAGTATAGGCTATAAAAAGATAAATAATGCTAAAATTAATTGCAAAATTTGAAGAATTAATCATTTCATTTCAAAAATGTACAAAATGATTAAATATGTTGTTTTAAATAATTAAAAATAATTTCAATTTGAGAAATATTAGATTTAATAATTAATTGATGTTCATTTCAAAATTTACAAATATATGAAATTATATTTAAATTTACAATTCAACGTAATGAATAATAATTTATTATTTACCGTATAATTAAATAACATTTTTAGCAACGACTTAATATTCTTAATAATGAAAAATAAAACGATAATACAAATTTATTGATTGATTCCCAAATTCATCAAGGAAATCATAGAATTACCGATTGGAACACGTGGATTGAATGATTTCTTTTCACGATTCTTCAATAAAGCAATTATTTGATAAAAGACTATTGCAACAATATGTTAAATAAGTAATGAAAAATTAAAGTATAGCAGTATTATACGTTACATTGATTACTCACGATTGATAAATCGATCATTTGTAAAATATTGAAATATTTATTTTATGAAAAAAAAATTAAATATTCTCGCATTTGTAAAATTATTATTAGAAATAGTTAATAATTAAACACCAAAGGAGAAATGTGTATTTCTTTATTCGAGGAAAAAAAACTGTAAAATAAATTTTATGATGTAATATGGAATTGTTTTTGATAGAACTCGAAGAAATGTTTTGAAATGCTTTCAAAGAAGTCTGTAAGCAGAAGTATTTTATATCTTAAAATCGAATACGAAGTTCTAACTAAAGTACCACTTCAAACCGCAACATAATTTAGAAACTTTTAACCTGACTCAGGTATAATATTGAATGAACAACATTTTCATATTCCATTCGTAGCATATTTTTATTAAAATTTGTTTTAAAAAATTTATATTATGAATTGAAACTTGTAACTGCAATTATATAATTAAAAATAAAACCAATTTGTTTTGAAAAATAGAAAAATGAATACTTGTTTTATATTTTAATCCTATCTGCCTATCTAATTCAAAAAAGAATTAAACGTAAATTTATTTATTACGATTTATAAAAAAATTCTTATCATTGATAAATCTTTTTATCGTTTCGTTATTATTTTCATCTGACACACGAATTTGCATATAAATCTAAATCTACAATTTCAGAAAAATCTACAATTCTAAAATAAATCACCCAAAAAAAAAAAAAAAAAAATCGATATTTAAAATACTTTCTCATTCCAAATCTCACAAAATCTATGATGAATTTCCAATTTCTATATTTTATACTCTCTCCACGAAAAATCGCCAGAGAAAATAAACAAAATTTGTAAAATTTGTAAAACTCCAACTACCGAATCTCGCGAAATCTCGACTAGCGCTAAATTTCCATCGTTTCCATCAGAGGAATATAAACAAAATTGGAATAAAATCAACATGAGGACTCACATAACACAGCATCCTGATACGAAGGTAAACAACGAAGAGTTTCGAAAAACAAGTGTCGATTCACATGGACAGATCGCAGTCGTCGCTTTAATACAATCTCTATCACTTCCTTATCTGGATTCCATTCAATTCGAGCCGGTGTATTCGCACGATTCGAAAACCGTGAAACGTTTACGCGACGAAGCAGTGTACGTGAAGACGGTTGGCCGAACACTGACTGTGCGCGCTCTGCTGTCGACGCTTTAGAGTTCGACTTCCCGCCAATCCCCCTGTTACTCGTCGCTACTTCAACCGAATCATCCCCTCGTTAAAAAAAAAGAGGGGGGTCAATCTTGAATCGAATTACGTCGAACGTGATTAAGAAGGCGATATGGACACGAGATGGAAAACTTATTAGGGATACTTATCGGACAAGTAGATTTGGAACAAGTGGAATGAAGAATCGTCCATTTTGGGGAACTTTCAATGTTGATATTTTGGTCGTACGAGAGATATTCCCTTGAATTTCTGATCGCCGGATTAAATTCACGATCCTTGTAATTCCAGATATTTGGATTGAGAGATATTGGACGATTATACTTCGTTGCTTCGTTTGTTTGATTTGGAAATTTAGATTTTGTTTTTGTGATAAAGAAAATGGTTTTCGTTGGATGTATTATAGTTAATTAAGGAGGAGAGATGGATGATACGGATCTTTAATTTAAGAGGCTTTAGGTTATTCTGATAAAGTGTATGAATAAGTTTTCGAGACAAAAGATATTGATAGGGATAATTTTATAATTTTAGAATGATGGATAAATAGATTGATATATTTTTTTTCTTTTTTTTTATTTTGTTATTGATTCGAAATTAGCGGATATTAAAATAATTTTAATCATTTTATAATTCATTATATAAGATTTTTTATCGTAACAGAACTTTAATTTAACTATTTTTTAAATAATTGGGTTTTACGAAACACGTTAAAACTTTTGATAGTGTGTGTATATAGTATTTTAATTAAAATACATTACTAATTTTGTCTAACGCAGGTGTAAACGCTTAGTAACTGTAGAAATAAAAAATCTCACTAAACTGATGGGTTTTAGTAGTTTCAGTGTTAATCAAACATGGAAACATGTCGAATCAATACACTTGTACTATGGTGCAACTTTTTTTACTACAGTTTTTTTTTTTTTTTTTTTTTTTTTTTAATCAAAACCAATGTATGAAAACCAAAATTATATTTAGGGAAGGAAAATAGTCAAAAAATGATTTTTCTCGTATGTTGTATTTTCGAAAGATTGAAACCTTGTTTTGAAAAAAAGTTATGAAAGTGGAGAAAAATAAAAGTAAAAATTATGGATAAAAAAAATATTCAAAATAAATCGAGAATCGATATAAAAATCTAATCAAAAGAATGAATATGCTTTGAAATATTAAATGATACATATATTTTCACACGCAGTTAGAAATATTTGTGAAAAAATTTTCATTTTAATGAGCAAAAAATCACAATCGAACAATTATTGAAATTAATCAATATTGAATTATATTCATTCAATATTTGCACATTTGCAAATGTTATCTACAAAAATTATTATAAATTTTCATACAAAATACAAAATACAAAAATAGATAGAAAAATTAATTATTTGACAAAGAAACAAATGAAATATCAATAGATTCATTTTCTAATAATGTAATAAAAAATACGTTCAATTAGTTTCCTTGTTTGATCTGAACAAGATTGTATGAAACAAATTAAATTAACTGAATCTTGGGCACCTGTTATTTATGAAAAAAACGTGATACGTCTGTTCAGGATCATACAGTTACTATTTCAAAAGAATAACGAGTTTACCGACCAACTGGAAACACGATCTCTCTTTTAACGCCACTTCTTGTCGAACTTTTAATATCTCGTTCAGAGTTCATCGAGTTTATTCAACCAGACTGGTAATCTCAGCCAAGCATTATAAACTACCGGCAGTCGCCACTTAACAAATACATTTGTGAATATCGAACACGTGATTTACAGACGTCTTTTCATTGTACCTTAATAAAATATAATTAAGAATCATCGTTGTATATTGAAGAGAGTTAATTATGCTACAATTACTTCCAGAATTCTGAAAGTAAAACTTTGTTATCTGATCTTGTTATGTGATTAAAAAAAATAACGTGAGTGAAAGATTTGAATATATTAAAACGATTTGGATATATTGTAAAATTGATGATATAAATTAATATACATATGAAATTTTTTAAATTCTATTAACAGTCATTTTCAATTATGTTAAAGAAGATTAAATTTAGATATACAAATCACGTTGTATATTATATTTGTTTAATTTCTAGATACATAAATTTAGCATTCGAATGTTATGTCGTTCTTAATAAATTATTTTAAAAGAAACAGGTAAATATTTGGAAATATATATTATTAGAAAGTGCATAAAATCATATAGAAATTATTAATCATAAAATATATAATTTATATTCGAGAAGAAATCAAACAATTGAAATTTTATTCTAAGAAAGAATATTTAAATATTTAAGAAAATAAAATTTCACTTCATCAATCTGTATAAAAAATAAATAATATTAAAATATAAAATATCCATTTTACTACACTATTTCGAAACAACAATTGAAATAACATTTTCAAAGATATTGTCTAAGAAAACTTACATTATTTACTCAATAGTACGATATCACGTTACTTTCAATCCTATAATATCATAGATATTCTTTTTTGATCATATTTCTTTCTCTTTTCTTCCTTTTTTTTTTTATATGATTCGTTATATTTGCGTTCTATTTTTCATTCCCTTTATCGTTCACAGTATTTTGATTATTTATCAAAATCACATGAAAAGCTATAGTGGCCCGAGAATAATAAATACCGCGCGAAAGCTTTAAAAAATTCTCGCGGCTCAATGTGAATCATTTATGATCCATTTCACGAGTTTCTTGAGTGAACGCTTGCTTGTTAAAAATAACTCGATAAAAAATTACGTGGAAATGAATCGATATTGAACAATTATCTATGGTATTTAACAAGATCGAGCGCTAAAAACGGAGATCGTTTGGATTAGATAGATTAATTCGGCGTATGATCTAAAAAAAATAGTTCAACTTATAAATAAATAGCAAAAATTATAATCGTATACCAAACGTGGAAAAATAGAAACAAGTTTACAAAGCGAATCCACTGATAGAAAGAAGAATGATATAGCAAGACTTTTTCTTTGATCTGAATAAATCACTTAATTGAATGAACATTTAATTATCCGAAGAATATCGGACTTAATCAAAGGAAAGCAAATGTTCTGAATATAGCTGTTTATGCCATCTTTGTTTTTCTTTTAAAATATATTTTATATGACTACATCTTAATTTTTCTTTTCTTTTCAAATCCATTGTGTATTATATGTATAAATAACTTTGTTTTTCTCTCTTACTAAAGAAAAATTGAGAAAACAGTGAAAGAAGAAGTGATTCAAGTATGTATATTGTTTATCTGAAATTGAGAATTTTAATTGTCGGTATTTTTGACTGTAACTGATAGTATTTTATATGTAAATTTTCAAATATTTTATTTCGAATTTTAATACGATGTTTTTACGAGAATTGGAAACATTTATTGTATTTCTTTTAAATCGTTATTTTTTTGTTATGTCATTGTTGCAGTGTTATATGATAATGTGCAACAAATCAATATGATTCATATGAAATGCAATTAATTTTATATGTCTAATTACGAAAAATTCGATTATCTTTAATAATAAAGTTTTAAAGATTTTGTTATTTAAAAGATAACCATTATTACTAATAATTGACTCTAAATTTCAAAAAATTTTTTATAATCTTAATCAATAACCTTAGAAAAGAAATAAGTATTTTTAATTTGAAAAATTAAATTTCGACTTATCCCTAATTTTTACTCGTGCATTTGTTAAAAGAATAAACACGAATCGACTATATAAATTTTAAATCGTATAGATAAAGCGAAATTAATCAACGATAAACGTTTTACGTTTTTTTAACCAAAGAATACCAAGAAATTCAACGAAAATTTCTAAGAAAAATTTAAAAATTTTTCCATAATATATATCTATAAAACTTGACACGAATAACAAGCGGTTTTTACCGCTAAACGTTTTCGAAACAATCTATTCCATTTCTAGTTTCTAAGGATGGTTATATACCTCGAATATTAACGTCTGTTTTCCGGTTTCCGCTAATATTTCGGAAACCGGGGAAAACAAATCACATTTTCCCGCGTGGAAACTGGGACAGGGATTATTGTTGCGACGTACCGAAATTCAGAGCGAAACTTTTGCCCGACTAAGAAAGGAAACTTTGGAAGACAGTGTCCAAGAGTTGAACTTACCCTTTTCGTACCGTGCCTACGAAAACGTGTAAACTATAATAACATCCTTTCAAACCATTTCCTCTTCTCTTTCCGCTATTCTCCACTGAGATGTTTGTTATATTTACAGCAAGTAAAGATAAAGAGATAACTTAAAAAGTTTTTAAAATGCAACGACCGTTTAAGAAGAAGAAAAAGAAAAAGAAAAAGAAGAAACAAGAGATAAGAAAATTGAAATAATAAATGAAAGGAAAGTCAACTCGTCGTATCTCGACAAATATTTAAAGAACAATGCGGCAAATTTGGTGAAAGCTGAGTTTTAATTATTTTAATTATTTAATTTCCTTGGGATTGGATTTTTTGTCTCGAACTTTTAAGGATTCGTGACGAAAATTACAAGGGTGCAGTCTCTTTAACCGTTTTAAATGGTTAAGTGAGAGAATTTCCATCAGCTTGGCGAAGCACTTTTCAAGTCCGATACACTCTTCACTTTTACTGCGAGGCATGAGAATGCCTCGAAGCTTGGATGACGCTCGATGTACTATTTTCTAGCATTCGAAGCTGCGAGATATGGACACGGCATTACGATGTCGCCTCTGGCTCGGCTCTCTGACCGGGTACAACTTGCTAAAGAGAAAATTTACTTCTTCGTGGAAGTTCTATTACTATTGTGGAGAACTGGAAAATCGCGAAAGATATTCCACGGCTTTCATTTGTCACGAAATATGAGGGTTAAGGAGTTGCGCAATGTCTATTATTTGTCATACAGGAAACATAATGATTCTTGAAGATTTATTTCTTGTATAGAAAATTAATGGAGAGAGTGTTGAAAAGTAAGATCTATAAGATTTTGTGGATTTTCGACAATATGAGAAAATATAAGAAAATAATAAAATGTTTTGATAATATGAAAGAAAGAAAAGAAAATTGATTAAGTCGCTTGGAAATCTAATTAAGTAAGTTTAGTTTTTTTATAATGAAAATGTACGATTAGTTTTTAATTTTTCAAAAGTTAAATGTCGATGGAGTTGATCAGTTTGGCTTTTATGTAGTTCAATTACTTTCGAAGTAAAATATATGAAGTTGTTTGGAAAATTCATAGCAAAATTCAGAGGAACGCATAAAGGGGGAACGCATATTTCATGATAGATGATTTAATGAATTTTGATATTTATATATTTATCAATTCATTTGCAGGATACTATTTGTTTGTTAAATTTATTAAACAAAATTTGCTTAGGGAATTTCGTTTGTTTAATTATTATATGTGCAAACATTATACGACAGAATTTATTATTAATACTATATTATTATTTATTTTATTTTGAGAAAATAATAATATAACTTCAATTGTTCGCAAAATGATCCAAATTGAAATTAAAAGTTGAATGATATAAAAATATTTGATATATTGACATAAGGATTTAAATATTCAATCTCTTGAATAGGTTTCGTAAAATGAATAATAATGGTGCTAAACTTATATAAATACATCTATAATATAATAAATATATAATTAAAAATATATCTACAGATTTAAAAACTATAAGCATTAATATTTCAATATTTATTTATGATTTTATAATGAGGCATGTATTGGAAAACTTATTGTATTGGAAAATATATTACATACAATAAGAGTATTCTACTTGAAAATTAATAACAATTATTAATTGAATATGATGGATGAACTATATTATTAATCAATATTACATGATTGTATATAAATTTGAAACTCTAGAATTCTATAATTCATTGGATATCTATACAATAACAAATTCAAACATATTTAATTAATTATATAATTCAAATTAATAATACTTCCAGTAATTCTATTATTGATAAACAAAAGTAGCTTGTTATAATAATTAATAGAAATTACCAAGTTCAAATGTGTTTATTAAATAAACTTAATATATAACATTTGTAATATAATATAAAGTATCAAAATTCATTATCTATTAAAAAACTCGAATTTCAATTTTGCATTTGCCTTATTTCATCCCCTTTTTAGTTACTTATAATTATAATATAATATTGACATTATCGATTGTAATTCAAATATCGAATATCAATCCATTAAATCTTTGTAAAAGATAAAAAATTGTGATAAAAAAATTTTCTCATAATATTTCATCTCACAATTGAGGGTGATTCGACTTGTTTCACGGAGTTTTCTTTTTTTTTTCTTCTTCTACTCTGCGCAGTGCAATGAAATAATAATGATAATTCACGTTTCGTGCCACCACGAAATTTGTTAGCTTATTCCACTGTTTGTGTATGTTCCTCCACATCATGCAAGCTCGTATATTTCCAGTTCCTTCCTTCACCCCTCTGTTCACGTCTATTCCACGTGTATACGTATGCAGCTACGTGCTTCGTCGAACTTGTACACTCCAATTGTATTTCCTTTCGTGCTAGCATGTGCGTGCATTTACGTACGTTGATCGACCAAGAGTTAAATATTTTCCATCATGCAATGAAACACTGACTTTTAACAAGTTTGTTTCTTGCGTTTAATTATACGTAGAGTAGCGTGTCACTGATCTTTCGTTTCGATATTCCATTTGTATTATACATTATGATAATGCAAGGTATATTGTGACTTTTTATTGTTTATTTTAGTCACCATTGTTTAGTAATTGCACGATGAAATTGAAAAACGAGAAATGAGATTGAAATAATTGTTGAGAGGTTTTAAGAAATTTAGAAAAATATATTTAGAAAGATTGTAAAGTATTATTGAAAATATTTTATAGATTTCATTTTTTGAATCTGTGCTAAAGTAATTAACATGAATGATGAATGAAATTCTATAATTCTTTTTTGAATAAATATGTTTTATCTTTCTATAAACTGTAAAATAAATTAAATAATCTTCAATTCTTAATCCAAAAAAATTATATTTTAATTCAGATAATACTTCAATATTTTTAAAATTTTAATTTTTAAATATCTTTGTAACATCACGATTTTTATAAATTTAACAATTCCACAATATTTTTCTAATATATGAATTATCATAAATATAAAATTGATTTAAAATCATCTTAATTGTAATAAGAATATTTTCTACAAATTTCGAACGAAACGAATAACACAATGATTAAAAAAAAAAAAAAAAAAGAGAAGGGAAAAAGAATATTTGCATAGCTACAAAAACTTTCTCTTCAATGCCACTAAATTCAAACAATTACATTACTCCCTTCGCAAGGACGAAAATGATGTCTAAAATTTTGCGTTATTACAAGTTTTTTCCTTCCGTTTTCCTCTCCTCCTCTTTCTTTTCTTTTTTTTTCTTTTCTTTCATCCAACGTAACGTTCGAAATTCCTCGTTTATCGCGGTAAATTCACCACGAGCTATTTGCAGGCTCGATAGCTTGCACCCACGGTCGTTGTCGTTTCATGCACGAATTTCACGTTGCTGAAACCGAGTTCCATATTTTCAGAGAGCCACGCCACGCCCGTGTGCACACGTACGTGCAAAAGTTAATCGGCCATGAATCAAATATGTTTTGCTAAAGAGAGTCTCTCCACGACGAGTCTGCCCCTTTACGCATCGCTACTACACTTGACCGTGCACCGGAGGCCGACTATACGTGAGTTTTTCCACTTACAACCACCGTCTGCTTTTAAGCGTCGTTACATTGTGCAAAATGTTAAATGTCGGTTTGTTGATAGACGCACTTGTAAAATATAGAGAATATGGATAAATGAATGAATGTTTTAATAGAAAATTTTGATAATAATAGTTTTAAGAATGGTTTGTTATCGTTGAAATTTTCACGAAGTGGAATTTTCGGTATGGATATGTTTTAAAGTGAATTATTATATATTGATTATAAATGAAAAAAATGAAAATAAACGAGAAAAGAAAGATTTTTGAAAATAACAATGTTGTAATGTAATATATTACATCAATTTGAAATAAATGAAGTTTAAAATAAATTGTTAATTAAGATAAGTTAAATAATTTTAATACAAATTGCAAACTTCTGGAAACATAAAATTGTAAAATATATTTTTGATGGAATAATTTACTTAAAATGTTATAGTTATTCAAAGTATCATTTCTATGTTCAAATTTTAAAATACTTAAAATTTTATTATTAAAATTGAATATTTTCTTTTATTTCCTCTTAAATGTTTCTTAAAAAAACATTTAAATTTCTAAACTATTACAATAAAAATAAAATAAATACTTCAATTCTGCAATTATAAAATTTTAAAATTCGTATTTTTTGTTCAATTAATCAGCTTAAGAGAGCTCTTTTCCTATAAGTAAATCTTGAATAAATTATTAACAAGATAGATTTATTTCTCAATTATTATCCATTCTAAAATAACCGAATATGATGGCTACACAATATGCAATATCTTATCCCCGCAAAATACCATTTTTTATGTCGTATCATAAATCTTTAAGCGGTCATGCAAGAAACTTTAATTATACCTTTAAAATTAACGTCGTGCATAAGATGGAATTTATCATACAGATTGGAATCGTTAAATCTTGGTTTTCTTCCGAGATATCATGTTAATCATTTATCCCAAAAATGGTCCCTCATAGTTCGTCTCTCTCTCTCTTTTTTTTTTTTTTTTTTTTTTAAATATTCATATTCACGAGCTTCTATCATTATATAATTTATAAAGTTGAGCACGGAGTTCATTAGAATTTCTCGAGAAATCTTCCACGTTTAATTTAGCAACGATAAAAAATATATGGAGAATACATCGTGAATACTAATAATATACGATATACATAAAACCAAATACTTAGAAGGAAAATATACTTCTTGGTTCTTCGAAAGACCACGTCGTTTGCGCGAGTTAATTACTTTTCGAGATAACATAAATTATTTTTATAATTTCACACGTTAGAGAAATATTTTACACCAATGTTTCTGAATATTTATGGAACAATTAATTTCTTTTACAAGTATATAGCCAAATAATCTATGAATATTTCTTTTTATATTTGCATAAAAAGATAATTTCGCTGAACTGAAGAAAAAATTAAAGATTTTTTATAAAATATAATTTTCTGTAAAATTAATTCCACTTAAAAATAATTAGATAATATTGTTAGATTTTTAAAATAGACGAATCTTTATGAAATAATATAATTATATTATATGTAATTATATTTATATTTATATGGCTAAATAATTTATGAGTTTTTGTATTTATATTTGTACGAAAAATCAATTTGAATGAATAAAATAAAAAAAAATTTTTTTTAACAGAATATAATTTCTTATATATTTAATAGTCATTTAATTGTATTTAAAAACAATCAAAGAATGTCATCAACAAATTTTGTTAGCTATGAAATAATAAATTTTACAATTTATGAAAAATTCAACTAATTTTATAATTTTAAAATATAATTCTATTTATAATAGTCTGTATTTTCAATAACATCTCGACATAATTTGTTCAATTTTGTTGTTTCACGCAATAAAAGTATTCACGCGAGTTCCTGAATTTTTCAACCCTCTTCATTTGTTTTGTTATTCCTTTGCTCATTTGCATTTGAGATTAATGGTTGGTATTTTTATATGCATCCGAATCCGGTAACGTGAAATTTAGCTCACTTTAAAATTCAATTCTGACATGAAACGAAATATATACGCCATATTCCTTTTTTCCTTCTTTCTCTCTCTCTCTCTCTCTCTCTCTCTCTCTCTCTCTCTCTCTTTTTCTTCTTTTTTAATTATATACGCATGCACATATGATTACCGCAATTTTTATCGATAAATATCGCGATTTATATATGTCATCAGTACAAATTCATTTCGACGCAGATTTATATATTATATAAGTTTAAAAAATAATTCATATTCGATATATATATAAAATATGGTTATTGAGAGGAATGATATATAAAATTATTAGGTTAGCTGGAAGTGCAAATCAGCAGAATTTGTCTCATTTAAAATTTTAAATAAGATGCGAAATATTTTTTTAAAGTTTTTATGCGTACCTATTACCTACGAGTACTGTGTTCAATATTTAGCGAAACGTCACTACCATGCTTTTGCATCGACCTTTCTCGATTGAATTTAGTTGATTTCCTTCGAAATTTATCAATTTATCGTCTTATTGAATCGATATATCGAATATGCAAGTTGTTGTGATTCAATAGAAATGATAAAATGTAAAAATTCAATATGAAAATATTATATCTAAAAAGTTTGTTGTTTCCATATTTTTATTTGAAAGTGAAAAAATATTTGAAACTTACAAGAGGTTTATATAATATGTATTTTAAGATTACTTTCTTTCGGAAAGAACAATAATATTGTAAGAATAGTTATATGATTTTCATAGACTGGGACAAATTATATCTTTAAAATAGAGATGAAAAACAATACATAAAGAACAATATCACAAAATGAGAAAGCAAATTGTTGAATATCTTTAACATCAATAACAAAGTGAAAAAGTTTTGATTCTAAAATAACATTCAATAATACGTTTTGTTAAAATACAATCGTGGATGATACGCAATTATTAAATAATAGAAAAAAAATATAATTTATATGTGAGAAGAGAATGAAGAAATGTTTAAAATGCAAAGAATAATTCTTTAAATAATTATTATGAAACAAATATCTTTGTATTCATTGAGTTGAAATGTATTTCAATAATATTTATAATTATAATTTATATTATTCTTTATATCTTTATTTTTTATTGTTGTTTAAATAAAAATCCACAATTGTATATATAATATGTTTCCTAGTGATCATAATTGATTTTAAACTGCATATTTTCATTATATAATATTAAAATTATATTTCACATGCAAAAATATATCAATACATCATTGAAATATAAATAAAATAAAATTTAACTAAAAATTGCAATTAATTTTCAATTTGTTAAAAGATTTATTTAATCCCATAAAATCATTCCCAATAATAATAATTTTCTAATTTTATTTTCAAAGATATTATGCTTCAGTTATCATATCATGTTCTTAATATAAATTACATGAAATTTAATTATTTTTTATATCGATAATACGATATTAACTGTGTAATTCCTAGTTATATATGCAATTTAACTGCAATGAAGGGTAAGTACTGTCAATATCAAATCCATATCGGTGCAAAGGTTTGGTCGGTAAATGTACACCCTTGATATCAAACGGGTAATCGTGAACCACGTATTTTCGCGGAGGGCGTTCATTTCTCTTTTCTGTAGGGTAGCAGAATAGAGCTTCCACTGTTTACCGGCTGATGGCGCGGTGACTAATAGAAATTCCCTAGAATCTCTTTACCATCAAGTTTTCTCCTAGTTATTTCACCATCTAGTTATATATTAGGAATAGTTATTTATCCATGGTTCTTATAAGATTGATAAAATTTTTCTAATTTTTCGTAAATTAAGTTTTTCTAGATTGAATATGCAATGACATTATTACCATGATATTTAGTTATTTATGTTAATTGAATGGTACTTATCTAGTAACAAAGTTAACAGTGAAAGAATGAAATTGAAAAATTCTAAAATAATTAAGCAAAACTGCTGTAAAATATTCAGTTTTAATTAAAATCACATTTTTTATGGATGTTCAATGTTAAATATTTTAAAATAAATGTACAAAGATGTTAATATTATAAACCATAGAAAAATAAAAAAAAAGAAAGAAAGAAAAGAAAAATAACCAATAAAGTTAGAATTTATAACTTTTATACAAAATTTTTTTCATTTCTAAGACAAAAATTTTATAGATTTAAGAAGAGATCTTTTTCATTTTCGAAATGGTCTAGAAAAAGTTTATCTCATCTTTTAGTTTATCTCAAAGTAATACTTTTTCTATTTTTTAAAATTATATTTCTTTTCTTAAAAAAATATTAAAAATTTATAAAAATAGAATTGTTAAGAGAACTGTTAATCTTTTAAAAATTATTTTAAATTATATAATAAATGTAAAAATATTATTACATACTTCTAATAATTAGAAATTGTTCAAATTTAATTTAGTGTGAACTATTTTAGAGAGGACTTTATTTTTAATAAACTTCCACGAAAGTGCGACTGAGTGTGACTTTTTATATGTATGAAAGTTTCTATGAGAGTTTATAAAAACGAAAATTTGAAGGACCAGTTTTATAAAGTTTATACGTGAAGTTAGTTAGGAAAACATTTAACAAATTATTCGATTTGATGTACATTTTTACCTCATTTTAGAGTAACAAAGTGAAATTTCATTTAAAGAGATAAAAGATAACAACATAGCTTTGAAGTGACTTATTTTCATAGTCATTTAACAATTTTTATTATTATATTTTAAGATATTTTAATAATTGATTTTTTTATTTTGAAAAATGCAAGAGAAATTTAATCCAAATTGACGAGTTTTTTCCGCTAAATTTTACGAGCAGAATTCTTTTGAACACAGATAAAATATAAAATACAAATTTCTTTTTCATAATTTTTACACTTTTATAATTTTCAGTCAAATATGATTATCAACTAACTTGTCATATTCGCAAAACTCACTTATAAAACTTTCATTATTAAATTTGTTAGACAATATTATAGGAGAATTTATTTATGAAACTTATGATTTGTGAAATTTCACTGTTACGTAATATTTTTCCATTTTTGCAAAAGGACCCAAATTTAGTACATTTAAATATATTTTATCCATGTATATATAACTTTTTTTTCTTATTTCGTACATCATATTATAATACTTCTACGAATATCTCTCACAATATAAACTTCAATTTCCATTTTAATCACCGACTATTTGCAAAACATCTCAAATATAATACGTACAATCTTGGACTATAGAAAAGAACAATTGCCAAGAACAAGTAGCAAGTTGAGAACCAGCGGTTTAAAGGAAGCGCAGGAACGATTATGTGGAACGACGACAATCAGAGGAAGGCTTGACAAACTAAATACGAGAAGGGTATAAGCACGGTAGGGACAACACGATTCCTCGCGTTTTATAATGCGACGTTTATTTCCATTCCTAGGGCGGTGAGAACGAAACGAGGTTGACGACGCACAATTTCTCTGAGACGCTGTTCTCTCTCTCGTCAACGGACCATTCAGTTAACTTTATTCGTTACACGAAATCGCGAGTACAAATTAAAATGCCAACGGGTCGTTAGTTTCTTAAGATAAATAGGTCCCCCAACGGGTTGAACAAAAATACCAGGCTAGAAATGGCGTACGTATGCTCGAGAGACGTAATGATGAGATTGTGCCGATGTTGAAAATATTTATTTAATGAATTCGTTCTTCTGTTTCTCAATGTAATGAAACACATTATAAGATCAAAATTTTAGTTTATATATCAATTTCCTTTTTTTTCATGGAATACTTATAATAAGTTTATCAATTAAGAACCACTGATTTATATTGATTCAATTTTCCATGAATCTTACAGGTGTAAAAATTTAATAAGTGATTCATTAAATCGAAATATTTTTGACTTTTTCTTTATTACTTCGTATAATTTTTCTTGCTGAATCTATAAAAAAATAATTCTTTTTTACATATCTACATTATTTAAAATATATTCAGATATATTAAATACGACATGTGTTGTAAAAAGCATAAAAAATATTATTATACCTTATCAAATATAAAATAAACGATGAAATATAATATCACCTTAAATAATTACTACTATGTGAATTTAATTCAAAGAAAGTAGTAAAGAATCCCAGTGATATTCAAAAACAAGATGCAGGTTTAAGAAACAAAGCGTACTTCTATAATAACGCTATAATTTTTGAAAAAATCGTATGATTCAACAATTTTCTAAATTGCGAAATTACAAGCTCCGGTTGTCGCGAAATTCCTTCGTACACTGTGACCTAATTTGCTTTTCTCAGCGTGTCACCATAACTGTGCTCGTTGTAAGTGAAACCTTGACACGGCCTCGAATGGATACCAAGTGTATCCTCTCTCGAATTTAAACACACACGGATATATCGAAAACATGGAAATGCTTTCATCAAAGAGCCAATATTGTATGCTCAATTTGTAACGTTAATTGAGAGCAACGATCATGGCAAAGTTTGATAAGAATCGGTTAAACTTTGAGAGAATATTCGATTTGTTTCGAGATTTGGGGAAACTTTAAGAGAGATGGAGTTGCGTGGATTTGATAATGCTCATAATCAAGATAAAGTCGGTGGAAGTTATAATGTGACAAATATGATTGTAATATATGAATTTTTCGAAAGAATATTCGATTTGTTTGTTTGAAACATTTATTGTAAATTGTTATCTGGATTTTTCTATCATAACAAAATGTGAAAGTTTGAAATATTCTTTAATTTTTTATTTTCAAAAAAAAAACCACTTATTCGAACGAATTTATCTCATATTAATTCGAATAATCGACGTTCTATTCTACAATTATATTACAGCCAAAAAATAAAATTATTTACGTATGAATCTTATGATTGAAATTATATAAATTATAATTGTTAATATTAATTTAAAAGATATATATATAATTTAGATTGATTAAATTCAAAATATTAAGATATCAACGAATCCTGAATTTTTCGAAAGAAAATTTTATCGTGTAACAGGAAACGTGCACCGAAACGGGAGATGTTAATATGTAAGTGTACGCTGTAATTAAAGAAATTAGAAGAGTACGAAGGTCGAGGATATCTTCTAGATGCACACGATTCGGTGCATGTAATTTGAAGCTCTTCATTTCCTAAAATCTCATACTTTCGGCTACGTGAACATTTAAATAAAATTGTTTCCGTAAATTAAGTGCCGTGTCAGCGATTCGTGACATTTTCCCTCGGTACTCATTTGCTCGCAACGGAGAAACGGCGAAAATTAATCGTAACGAAGCTTTATTAATATAAATTTATAAAAACCGAAGTGACGAATGAAGAAATTTCTTTTTTACCAATTTAAATCATAAATACTATAAAAAATATTTCTCCCTCGCAATATATAATTTTCTTTTATAATTTTAAATCAATTAGTTTAATAGAATATTCAATTTTAAATGATAATTTAACTTTTATTTGTATCTAAAAATCTATGAATTACAACTATTTCCTGTTAATAATTCTCTTTTCGAATATTTTTAATCAATTATTGATTAATTACTAAATAAATTCTTGATATTTTTAAAGAAGTATGTATAATTTATGAGAAATCAAAATAAAAGAAATCAATTTATTTTCTACTATTCTATTTTAAACTTCATAATATTAAAAAAAATCATTATTATGTATTCAAATCCTTTATTTCTAATTACACGTGATATAATAAGCAAATTTCCGCAAGGGAGAAATAAATGTTCACTCTAATTGTTCCCATGGGAATGATTATCTACCAACTTGCCACTCGAATGAACACTACACTTAAATTTCTGAATTAATTAAATTAACATTTTCGCCTTTGTGCGTGCATCACTTTAACGATTAACTTGAAAGAACTTCGGTACATGGCTGCCTACAACTTCCTCCTCTGAAAGCGCATTTCCAGGACATTTGAGCGAAATTGTCATTGGCATAATCATGCATTTCTTTCAACGAACCCACTTTATCACAGTTCTTTAAGATTCCAAAAAATAGATGATGAAACAAAAAAGTTTGAATTTCTTAATCAGAATTAGCATTTTATTTTATTGTTCTCCTAGGAAAATAGAAGAATTTAACAAATGGAAAAGTTTATAATAAATTTTCAATTTATTAATATTTTATCTAATAATTATTTATTTGATATTATTAACAATATTCTTAAATGATTATTGTTATTACGCAATTTTTTTTTTTTTTAAATTTGGTTTAGACATATTTTTGTACAATTTTATACTTAATCACTTCTAATTCTGCATTCGAAGAATTTCAAATAATAATGATTAAATAATAAACACGCTTGCTAATTCGATCAAATGACAAAGATGTTCACTAATCAATACATCCGTGTACTTTACATTCAACAGTATAATTTACAAATGACAATTTCATATTAATCCACATTGTATCAATGTAGCTATGTAAATGTAAGTCAGGGAAAACGGATTAGCTCATTACCACAGCACAAATGTAATTAATCACTGAATTTTCATTACCGATTTTAGGATAGCTATGATGTAATTGTGCAGAAATGGCGAACGAGCATATTTGACTTGGCACAAATACGCGAAACAATCAGGATAGCCTATCTATATCGTGCCATTAACTATGCTTTAACTAAAAGTTAGTACATTCGTAATATTGTTACATAAGATATTAATATGAATTTGTAATTAGAAGTTAATTAAATGTGTATAAAAAAATCGATATAATTCATTTATATTTTTTTATTTAAATTATTTATTAATTTCTATTAATTGATTTCACAGAAAATGTTAATAATTATATATAAATAAGAATTTTTGCATATCACTAAAAATTTTTATTCAATTATTAATGTACCAAAAGTTTCAAATATTTTAAAATTAAAATATTGATAATATCTTTTAAATATATTCTCAACATCTGTTTATTTATTGCTCATAATATTTGATTATTTGATCGAATTAAATATTTTTTAAACGATTTTAAAATTTACAAAGTAAAGTAAATTCAATGAATTATTCATTTCGTGATTGATATTCTTCAACACAAGAATTATATGACGACCTTATACTCGTCTCCAGAGAGATGCATACTAAAATACAATTCTAGGAAATCCTCACCTAACCACCGCTTTCATATAAATGTATCCTTTGAGCTTCACTGTCCCCATAGGCCATTTAATCGTAAAACCAGTTCTGCTGATGAAGCTTTACTGATGAGCTCACCATTAATATTGCACGAAATCTTTTTGTTTCTTTCATTTTCATTTTTTTTTCAATTACAATAATTACAATGATAAATAAATGTAAATGGCATTTGTTATAATCTTTTCTAAATAAGTATTCCCTATTTTATATCGATATATTTATATACATTTCTTATTGATTAAAATTTATTAATTTAAAATTCCCAGGAATTAATATATTCTATGATTTCTTATTCTTAACTATTCTATGATTTTTTTTTGCCAATCAACACTTCTTTTATTTAGAATTATTAAAATAAATAGAAAAAATGAAAAATTAAACATTATAAAATAAAATAAAAGTTAAAACCAGCACTACAATAAATTACAATTACGTGTAAGGATTCTTTGTTCCTTTTTTTCAGAAAATTTCTTTATTTTGTACTCGATCCCTTTCGTGTAAAGTGCCATATAAAAAGCAAAAGAATATTCGCTGTGCATTCACGTGCAGAGTATATTTTGTTTTTATCGTTTCGCATCATTGCTATTGCTAGGGAATAAAAATAAAGCGAAGTTGTTATCGAAACGTTGAAAAGAACAATTCACAGGGGATAAATAATGCCTTGTAAATTTTAGTGAATAACAGCACTGCAACACGGGAAATTACGATCGTGAAGAAATATTGATATTTGATAACAATAAGAGATTGATCAACAATGGCAGGCGATAATCAATGATGGCACAAATAATGGTATAAAATGATATTTTTGTTGGAGAAATAAAATTAGAACAGAACGTGATGATTTATATAATAATTTTTTAATGTGTGTGGAATAATTTTTGTAATTGTAAAAATATTATATAATAATGTCAAAGTATATTAATCAAAAAATTAAATAATATAATTTATATATTAAATTATTAATGATATTTATGAGCATTTGGAATTATGAAAAATTTAAAATATAAGTACTTTTTTAAATAAAATATCTATAAACAAATTGATAATCGGAAAACGTAGAAACTGGAAGATTGAAACCTCGTTGGAAAATATATTACTAACCAATATTTGCTAAAGCAAGTAGAACTAACACGCAATGTTCAGACATCATTTAATCAAGTCGAAATATTTAAACACATATAAAAATGACAAATTTTAATAATTGTTTTTTTAATTTTGTACTAAAAAATATTGCTCATTGACTGTAATAGCATATCTCCAATATAATTTCATTGTAATGCAAGTAGATCATATAATAATTGTCATAAAAATTAAAGCAATACGATTTAAATCAAAAATTCTATTATTAAACAATTCTATTCAGAACAAAACATTCTATATCGTTAATTTTAAATTAATAAAGTAGTTAACGCAATATTGGTTAGACATTGGTTAGATATTGGTTAGAGTTGCAATTAGAAGACTTGACAAACTTGAAACTTGCAAAGTATTCGAAAAGGGAAAATCCGACATTGTGTCACAGTATAGCACGAAAAGTTTTAGGCCAGAATCGAAGCGCGACACGTGGATTCCATTAGGCAGGAAAGGGTTAAGGAAGCATTGTTAACGTGCCATTAACCGTGTCGTAAAGCATTCGGTGCCGGCGAAATGACGCTCGGCCAACATGAAATATTTAATTGGTCCTTTCGAGGTCACAGGACCGAAACGGGCTACCGAGTCAATTCGTAGGCTCTTTGATATAGCGTTGCAATGAAATAGGTCAGCTGGCTCTGGTCTTGCCATCCGGCTAACAAAGGCATAGCGACCAGTGTGATTTTTGTCGTTTCGTGGCGAGTTCTGTGCAAACGTTTACGAACGCATTCTCGTTAACCGATTCTCTCTCTTTCTCCTCCTGCCTCGTCTTTGCTTTAACTTTTTTTTCTTTTCTTTTTTTTTTTTTTCTTTTTTTTTTTTCTCTCGTTACGTTGCCAATAGAGGTGCAGAGGCATCCTCTTTGTGATCGAACGTTAACGAATTCGTATTAGAATCGCAAACTTTGATTTGCTCAACTTTTGTTTTATTCTTGCACGATGATTCGAAAAGTAATTTGTAGAAAAAAAAAAAAGAAAGAAAAGAAATTAAATTACAAGAAATACAACGTATCTTTATTAGAATTGCAAATTTTGAAAAAAATAAATGAAATACTTGTAAGATTTTATATTTGTGTAAAACAGGAACGATGCAACAAATTTTGTCATCAATTATTTGTTTCATCTTATTTTCTAAATTAATTCTCAAAATTTGACAATTGATTGTCTGAAGATGACAGCTCATGAAGAATGGTTTTAAGTTTCTAAGAAATATCAAAAGGGGATAATCTAACTTTAACACGGATAGATTGCAAGATCACAATATATGAGTTTCTAAATAATTCTAAATTTTTTTTAAATACAATCTAATAAAACAGATTTCTATTTAATATCTTATTATAATTAATATTTTAAATTTTAAAATTTAAAAAATTTATATATCTTATTATTTTATATAAAAAATTTTATTTACAGTATACCAGTAATTAATTTATCAATGAAATCTCTCTAAAGAAATCGTTTTAGTATTTATAAAACATGTGTGTATAATAATTAATGAAATTTAAATTGATAATCGATAAAATCATAATTTTTTAGTATAATATCTATACATAAAATTTAAAATTATTTGTTATAATATTTTTACGTGAGATTTCATAAATATTCATCAAATATTTTAATGAATTCATTTCCATGAAATTATATACAGCATATTATTTAATATCATTATTATGGATATTGAATTTATAAACTCTAACTAAACTCGTCTGAAAATCACGATATAATGACACAACGTATAAAAGAGATGATATATCTTACGATATATCAATTGTAACAATATATGTAAATGTTTGTAATAGATTTCGAGAATTAATCAAAAATTTATGTGATTATACAAATTTCAAATCCTCATTATCTTATACAAATTAGCACAGATTCTAATCCTTTCTAATTTATCTCATTGTCAAGTATAATAATTGCATCACACGTCTCAACGATTTTCAAATCCATTGTTCCGTGAAAATTTTATTCGAATTATGAATAAAGACGTTCCAAACTCCTTTCAATTTCCGTGCAGAAATCAGATACGCATTTCATCCTCTTGAGCTAATCCGCGATTTGACTTATAACTTCGAGAAATTTATTCCGAGCTTTCATTGTTTTATTCGAGAATTAGAAAAAAACTTATAAAATTCGAAAGTTAAATTTTCTTAATAAAGAACTTCTTTTTCGATATAAATTAAAAATCAACAGAAATTCCAAATATAAATGTTATCATTAATAGAAATATTTTCTATTAATTCTGTAGTTTATATTAATAATATTTATATTAATAATATATTAATAACTTATATTAATAATACTTCGAAAGTTAAGAAACATTTAATTTTCTATTATAATTTATAATTTTAATTTTTTAAAAATTTAATTTATCAAATTTGAAATTTTTAAATATTTTTTTAATAATAAAGAGATTTTTTTTAAACATCGAATTATATTGTTAAAATGAAAAACTGATGTTGTTCCATAATCAGAGAAATAGCCTCCATAATAAATTATCTAAAATAATTAAAAATTCGTGAATATTATTACTAACATCCTGTATACAAATACTGAACAAATTCCACTCACCTACGAAAACAAAATTACACTTTTTGCAAATAAAAATCTCCCAGATAAAATTCCTTAATCATCCCATTACTCTTCCATTTCATTTGCTTCGAAAATTACCAAAAAGTTTCATCAATTAACAATTAATCTTCAATACATAAACAGTGAACGAACTTCACGCATATAATTCACCTACGAAACAAATTTACTACACTTTTCGCTTAATAAAACTGCTACTCCCAGATAAACTCCTTAATTATCCCATTATAAACTCCTTCCATTCCATTCATTCGTTTCAAAAAATCGTCGTAATTATCCCCCTAAGGGAGGATGCAAAGCGCAAACGGCGCATAATTTATACCGAATACCATCCCAACCACTGTTATTTACACTTCACGAGATCGTATCTCGACCATCATCTCCACCTTCCCCTCCCCTTTCCTTTCTTTTTTTTTTTTTCTCCAAAAAGATCGCGGTTACATTTGCAATTCACTCGGCGTTGTGGGGGTGCTGGCAGATTGATAATTGATGACACGAATTCCGGTTGAAAGTAGGGCGGGCAAAGTGAGCGGGATAATTGAAGAACGGCGAAAAACTTTCCAGGAACTGAGAAAGATATAAAATTCGGCCGTAAGATTAATCCGTTAAAAGCACCGTGAACCAGGCTTGATCTCCACCACTTGCGGCGAGAAGTAAGTTCGGCTTTGTGCCAGAAAATGCACAGGGAAACGCTAGTTGTTCCCCTCCCCCCCGAAAACTTGGATGCGGGTTTCCCTTCCATCCCCCTCCGTCCTCGATCGCCATTTCCTCCTCCCTTTGACCTCCGCCAACCCCTCGATCCCGGTTCAAACATCTCCTCCTCTCAACTTTTCGTGTATTTCACGATCTAGGAAACATTCGCGGTTTTCCAGACTGGATACCACTTTAGAGAATCTGTAGGAATTCGCGCGAGCGTAATGAGATTTTAGAGCATCGCTCCATCCCCGATCTAATATTTTAGCTCTAGCTTTTCATGTTTGGCGAATAGCTTTGAAATAACATTTGAATTAAATTCATTCGTAGTTCTCGCGACGAGAGTGTTATATAGCGACATCTAGGAAATTTTTTAATTTGTTTAATTTTTTTAGACGAAAAGAGAGGATGTATATATATATATTTTTATTAAATTTTCATTGATGATTATTGTGTTAGGTGAAACACGTTCTTCGAGAATGTGATTTCCATTGGGTTTATTTAATTTATTTGATCAAAGGATTTGTTTAAATTCAAGATAAGTGATTAACTATATAGTCAAAAGATAGATGTAATTAGAAATTAATTCATATATCACAATGTTATTCATTAAACAAAATTTCAACTTTGTTAAAAGAGACAAAATATGCATATTTATGCGTTTATGCAAAATTTGAATGAACAAAAATCTACAGAATGCATATAACATGCAAAAAGATATTTAAAATATATTATGTCATTATGATATTTGAAAAATGAAATGTCTTAAATATTTAAATTCCATTTCCTCAGTCGTATTTATAAAGATTTGATTTTGCATAAATATCCAATTGAAAAAAATGTTGAAAATCATTTACTTTTTTTATTATTATCATTTATTTATTTATTATTTAAACCATCAATATAATAAAATTATAAATTAACGACACAATTATATCATTAACAAAAATTTTGAAAAAACAAATACCTTAAAATAACAAATGAAATAAATTAAATTCCTGTAATTTCAAAGATTCATGTAATATTCGAAATGCAAATTTTAAAATACCTTCATCATACTTGCTCTGACGTTACAGCATATGCTTAACAAACGTGTTTAATTATACCATCGTGTATCAAAGAAATATCGGTTCCGACAGTTACAGATTTCAACTTAAACCATGATAAATTTTCAAGGAAAATTTCAGAGGGCCTGGTCATTCATTTGCTCGAGTATTTCGGACAATTATTAAGAGGATATATTATACAATAAATTATTCAACCAGTCGAGTTAAAACTGCGACTGTTGGAAAAGCACTCGTGTCTAGATTGGAAAGCTCTCAGAACCTCGAATTCGTAAGTGTCGGTGAAAAGTTATCGTTTTCAATGTCCGGAAAATTGATTCCACTTTTTCTTCGAGGTGTCCAGACGTATATAAGTCCCTCGATTTTAAGAGAGGGTGTTATATACACCGGAAACGAGAAGATACTG
The DNA here is from genome assembly GCF_014066325.1 of Apis laboriosa. Lineage (NCBI taxonomy): Eukaryota > Metazoa > Arthropoda > Insecta > Hymenoptera > Apidae > Apis > Apis laboriosa. The sequence continues at coordinate 166,157 of NW_025224965.1, read as the reverse complement.
GAATGGAACAGAGAAACACAAGTGAAGGAGATTTAATCTTGTTACGCCCTTAGAATCGTTTTTAACCCAATTGCATTCTTCTATTATTAAAATATTCCTTAATAGAAAGAAAATAAAAAGAATAATTTCTCGTCTCGATTTTATAAACTGTTTAAAAATGCATGCAAAATTTATTTGTAAACGAATTTAAGAAATTAAAACACACAATTAAGAGATTAAATGGAGGACACAATATAATGGATACTGGCTAATTATTTTCATTAAGTAAATTCATTAATTATTTGTACGCTAACGAGTATGACAATTTACAAAATTGGAGAGTGTTATATTATAATTGTTAATTATAATTGACCATGTTCAACGACATATTCTTATAATAAAAGTTCTATATGAAATTATGAGAATTATTCACTTGTTTTAAGTGAATTTTCTAATTTGTGACAAAAATTGGTTCTTGAGGATTTTATTTGTTTTCTTTTCAATTTAAAAATATTGTTTTTGTTCGTGTTTGTACATGAATTTAATAAAGATATAGATAAAAAATTTGAACAGTGATTTTGAATTTTAAAAAATTATATTAAAATTTTTATTAATGAAAACTTCGTTAGTAAATTTATCTTTATGAATTCAACTTCTTTATAAAATCCTTTTGAAATTTTATCTCAACAAATTATTATTTGTACTCTCATTTCCTAAAATATACTATAAACAATTTATGTTTCAAAATTTTAAACTAAAAATTAATAATAGAAATAGATATATCATGAATATATTGGGAACAGAAATGATCTTTTAACTTATTCCAAATAAAAATCGAACCAATAATCAAACCTGCCAAAGAATTAAGAGTGTCAGAAACTGAGAATGCAGATTTGTGTAACTAGCTCCACTATGCCGGCACATAAAGCATGGATGTTATGAGACAAGTTTGAAGAGTGAAATTACTGACGAAGAGTTTCAACTCGACGATATTACCTCGATCATGAATCATGATCTAACGATATTTAAGCTACATTATTTGAAAAGGAATTTCTGAAATTCACTTAGTCATCATTATGGATTAAGAAATGATTATTGTTGAGCAGTTAATTCATAGCTTTGTGCAAGATTATGAACAAACGTATAATAAAGCTGAATGATATAATGAAATGAAATTCATCGAAAATAAATTCTAGTGACGAGAAATTATTTAAGTAAAATTTATAATTTTCTTAAAATTATGTTTGTATAAGGCATACATTTGAGGAACATGAAATCGACATTAAATTTATAGGCCGTAAAAGAATAATGAAGATATTCTCATTTCTAAAAGTCTACAACCTTTTTATAAAATATTCTGGAAAAGAGAAGCCTATTCCGAATAGATTAATCTTCTTTTGTGAAGACCAAATACTACAGTGAAAAGTGGGGATCGACCCTGAAACATCGATCCCTCTGCGACCACTGGGTCAAGATCATTCTCTTCTCAGACGAGAAGAGAGATTCGAAATTTTACACAGAAATACTTCTTACATACGATAAAGTAATAATAATAATAAACTTTAAATTACAATATTTTTACTTGCTTATAATATATTATATTATAGAAAGAATTGTAAACTAAAATAGTAAATTTAAAATTAATTAACGTGTAACTAATTTCTTTTAAAATTTAATTATATATTTTTTCATTTGCAAAGTGCATAAAAATACAGCTTTATAACGAATATACAATACAAATTTTCGACAAAATAATTCCCAATTTCGAGTTAGATTAAATAGAAAATGGAGTTTGAACTTTCTGCTATTTTTCTTGAACTTCAAAGGAGTTACAGATAGACGAGCAGGATGAGTTTACGGAACCCTTCGAAAGCAATTTACTATCTCTCAGCAATTCTTCAGTGTTTATTTCCTCTGCAGAGAACTACGTATCTTTTCGCGAAACTTATCACGAAAAATGGAAGTAGATTTTCAACCATCGATCCTTTCATCACCGATAAAGGAAAGTTCTTTTATTCATGAAAAATTTTATCTTTCATAAAGTAATCTACTTACTTTTTATTCAAAGATTTAATGCCTCATCAATATCAAGATTAACAATGAAGTCCTTTATACGAAATGATCTTATCGTATAATAATTATAAGAAAGTATTTTATTATAAATTCATTTATTTTATTTAAAATTTTCAATTTTATCGAATAAAAATTTAATTTAAAGAAACTTGATAATATTTATTATATATATTTATTATATATCCTTACAAATTTTGGTAATTAAATAAAAATGTTAATTAATCATTTCTTATTGCAATATCTGAATATTATATTTTTATTTTTCTAAAAACTACAAATTTTCGTTCATAATATTCATAGAATTTTTATCGACTTACACATACTTCTAATAATTAAATATCTAATTTCTAGTTTTATTGCGAATAGAACTCTCGAAATTTGAATCACTCGTTATCAGGAATTATAATTAATTCGTGGAATCAGGAGCTATGCGTTGAACTATGACAAGTGATTCGTCTAATTAAAACGAGATCATCAGAAGATGAGAATGTGCATACTATTGCATCCAGTTTCCGTATCCACATATTGTTACCAACCCGTAAATAAAGCATAATGACATCCGGGGTGACGTGAGATTGAAACCTCTTGATCACCACGGCAAAGCGAAGCCTCGGGCGATCGACTTACAAGGACTACCGTGCAAAAATTCGTTACCGTGTACATTAGATGCAAATACGTGGATAAAACATGACCCATTTTTTAAAGCTATCTCACAACTGAATGAAATTTTCATTTCGAATCATTTTTTGGACGAATTTCTTCATGTAACTATCTCTTCAGGATGAACGTGTTACATTTCAAGTTCTTTTGGAATAATTATAGGGAGGGGAAAAAAGGGAAAATTTTTTGATGGAAGGAGAAAAAAGAAAAAAAAATCGAACGTACTATTTGTTTTGAAGGAATACTCGAAGCATGAAGAATAAATATTGTATTGATATTGAAAGGATAAATTGTTTACGTAGTAAAATATTATCTAGATTATGTTTTGCATCATAGATAAATTAAAATATGGAAAACAAGATGCAATGAAAATAATAAAATGTAATGAGTAAAATATGTTGAGAAAATATATTTTATGTTAAATTGTTAAATATTGATTTATATTTTAATGAAAAGTAGTGACATGCGAATAAAAAGAATATTCGTGGAAATATATAAACAGATTTTTATAATTTGCAATGTTTACGACGAAAGTAAGTCAAATAAATATTTCACGTTTTATTGAAAATATATCTAGATCAGTTTGTATCTAGATAGACTAAAGCAAAACCACAATATTTGATTGCAACATACAAAATGAATTCGTAACAGGATTAAAATTTTGAGATCAAAAATCTGTACTTGTACTCTTTTTGTCAATATTTATAATTAAGTTCAAAATTATTTTGTATTTTAATACTTCTTGTATATATTTGTACGAGAACTTTAAGAATAATATTGAAAGTAAATTTTAATATTTTACAATAAAAATTTGCTCTAAACAATCAAAATTGTAGATATTCAGTGTTTATAATTCATGTTGACACTTTGAAACTTTGAACTTTATTAAGTAGTTTTCAAACTTCTCATACTTTAGCTATATACATTTAAGTTTATACTTTATCATAAAAATTTAATATTCGTTAATATCTAGAACTAAAAGTTATTATTAATATATAGAAACCTTAATTTTCGTTTACGACTCGAGAATGGATAAAGTTAAATTAAATTTACGAAAAATCATAAAAATTTCCATGAAGGAAAAATGATGAAAAGTAGAATTTAGTAATACATTATCAAAAAATTAATTTTCATTGTTGTAAGATAAAATTCAAAGTAATTTATTGAAAATATATCACGTTTATTGAAATTATTAATTTTTGACTAAATTTTAATAATCTTGAATCTCTTCAAAATTTCTTTAAAATTTAATTTCAATTGATTTTTTGAAATTTAAATTGATAAAAATTGGTAAAAAGTAGGACAGAAGAATAAATCAAGAGAAAAAATAAATCAGAGAACAAATTTTTTACTCTGAAAGAGATAAAAAATTACTCGTCGAGTACAAGTAAAAACAAATGTAATTAATTTTACTAGAATGAATAATTTACAAAGCATGTTATTCACTATGCATAAAGCATTAGTTTTGGGTTTGTTGGGTGAAGCGAAGTTGCGTGAGCAGGATTGGCACTAAAATAGCTAATTGTCTTAAGGGCTCTGCACAGTTACCAATGGTAATTTGAAATTCCACTTAAAACCATAGGTTTCCAACTAGTAACTTCAAGTTGATACCAGTTACGAACAAATAACGAGTATATAGTATATAATATATAGTATATATACATATATATATAGTAACCTTATGAATTTTTCTTATATTAAATTTAACAACATAAATTTTCATGTAAACCTGTAATATAAAGATACATAAAATTCTTTATTCTATTGAATATATGAATATACGAATGTTATAATTAAATTTTTTAAGTTACAAGTATTTTTCTAAATAACTATAAATAGTAATAATAAAATCACTGTAATAAAATACAAGCAATGAATCAAAATTGCCAAAACAATTAAAACGATTGTTTTCAAATTTATTTACTTTTTGCAATTATTAAAATAATATTACTTTGATTGTAATCATTTGTATATTAAATTTATAACTATATATATATATCATTGTTCTGGTATTAATAAAAGAAATCATTCAATTTTAAAAATTAATCTTCATAATATAAAAAAAAAGGATTATCAAAATGCTCTATTCCTCGTAATAAATAAATTTTAATTAAGAATTTCTTACATTCTCCTAAAAGATTAAAAAAATTCTACAAATAGTAAACACTTTTTTTTAAAATGAACACTTTACATAATCTTACGAGAAAGATATGAAAAACATATAACTATGAAATATTTTTCAAGGAAAAAAAAGAGCTGCATAACCTGTTTCATAAATTCATAACTTCTCTTTAAAAAAAAAAAAAAAAAATAGACGAAGCTCTAGAAGGAAGAGAAGTTTCCTTTGGCTAAAGAGACTAGCGTAAAGAGAGCGATCTATATTTGGTCGCATCAATAAAACCAGATGTCGTTGTGAACGAGACCGGAAATTTAAATAAGAAAAAAAAAAAAAAAAAACCAGGTTAGCTTACGTCTGCTGATGATATCGTGAATCTGTGAAATTATTCTAGCGTGCTCGTCGACACATTAAATATTACTTTAATGTGGAAACGAATACCATGAAAATTTAATAAGAAAGAAAATTAGAATTGAATCTTGGTAAATGAAAGAACATAATAATAATATTCCTCGTGAGAGAAAGAATGATACACGCTAATAAATGTTATTTTTTTTGAATCCAAATTGTACGAGCGATTAATCATTGTCACTTTTACCTTCGCGCCATTTAGGGACTAAACTTTCGAGGGAAATTATAAAGATTCTCATCGCAGTACAGTTATTTAATTTCAGAAACGAAGATTGAACACCAACGCATAATTAAAAATTCTAATGATGAAACATTTGTAACACTTATCTTTCTATTTCGATTATTTTCAATTATTTTCTTCAGAATTAACTCAAAATTATTTTAAATTTCAAATTATTATGTATTCATTCTTCCAATTTCGATCATTTTTAATTATTTTTCTTAGAATAATTGAAATCTAGTGTTTAATTTGTAAAATTCACGTAATTTCCACAACTATTTCTTCTTACTTCTAATTAATATATGAATCATGATTCTCTTAATAGAAAAATTATTTAAATATTCTATTTCAACCATAAGATTTTACTTGTCATTCATTTCACTATTAACATATTAATATAATAAATTATATTATGATATTAACATAATAAAAGCAATTTTATCAGATTCCTGATGCTTGACAACATATTTCAGGGAAAAACGAATCGATTTCGGACGCTGGAGTGCCCTTAAGTGGTAGCCAACTTCGTTTTTCATCGATCGGGACACCTGACTGAAATGTTCCCGATAAGAGAACTGGGAGAGAGTAGGATGAAGAACTCTCTGTAGGGTTACACAGGGCTCAATGAAAATTCTATTGATAAGAGAACGAAGGGAAAACGTGCTCCTTCCTTCCTGACCGAATCGATAAAACTTGTGCTATCAAGTTTTCGGCTCTTGCCTGTTCTTCTATTGTCCTACGGTTCGTCAAACTGAACGTTTCTTTTATCAAATCAGTGAAATTATATTACGTGCGTCAATCAAATTTTTTCGTTCAATTCTTACTGTTACAATTGATGGAAGTGTGAGATAGAAGAAAAGAATGCAAAAGTAAAGTAAAAAATTATAGCAAATTTTTAAAAAAAAGCTTCAAAGTATCTATATTTAGACGACATTTAAATTACATTGCCATGAATCTTCAAATTATATTTTTTTTAAAAATCAGAAAAAATAATTAATTATCAATTGATATTAATTTGATGATTATACGAGGAGCTGATGCTTCAACAATTTTATATAAAAATTACACAATATATCAGAAATCTTGTTAAAAGTACTAGACTTATAAATATTCCAAGATTTTTGTAATTTTTGAATATCAATAGAATATCGAAACATTTTCTTTTTATATCATATTTCAATCTAGAGCATTATATATAAAATAACAGAAATTTACATACACACACACAAAATAAAAAAAAGAAAGATAAATTGAAGAACACAAAAGCATTTGTATAAAAAATTGCACCATACATAAAGATTACTTGCCGATACAAAATTTTACTCTATATTCTTTTTCTAATTTCACTTTACAACAAAGTTATACCCTGACCCAGTTAAAGCCATCCTGTATAACATATACTGGCAAAGTTTGATCACACAGATATTCTAGAATATATATAAAAAAAAAAACACAATACATGTAAAAACAATGAAATATATCACGTGAATTATTTGCGGAAGAAAAATGTCATCAAGAATGTCATCAGGCAAACAGAGAAAGGGTGTTACGAGGCTTTTCACTTCACGTTATTCTACCTGCACGCCTCGTTTCGTAGGGGATAATTTTAGCTCTTCACACTTCATTCTCGTGTACATAGTAACTCTATTCTTTTACCATCCTCGTTACTGGACAGTGTTAAGGGCGTTTCATTGACGCTCCACGTCATTATATGTCATTATGGAGACACGTGATGTATGGGGGTGTGCCAATTGATGTAGCCAACGTAAACACCCTACATAAAGTTTCATTATACATTTCTGCAAAACGAGAAGCAACACGCTATATTTATCTTGATTTATGTGTCTACGATTTTATTGTGTAATGGGTACATTATAAAATTTATAAATTTATTTCGTTTTTTGTCTTTTCTTGCTTTGGGATACTATATAAAAAACGAGAAAGAATAATTTCACGTTTATATTGAGAAATTTAGAACTTAAGAAAAATGGATCAATTTGACTATTAAGTGATTTAATTATATAAATAATACAAGTTGAGCAATAATAAAATAAATAAGATATTATAAAATGGAGTGTTTTAAAGTATCAAATAACGAGTTCTTTATATAAATATTTTAAATTAAAAAATCGTGCAAAAGTTGAGAGGATAATATCTATTAAAGGGAGGAAAAAAAATTACACGAGGAACTACAAATGTTTCGTGAAGTAAATTCCGGATAAAGAACAATTTATTTTTATTATATCTATTATCTACTTAAGCGTGGCATTAATTGTGAGATGTTTGTAATAAATTATTTCCTGATGCTCTTTTCTTAATAAGAGAATAAATATTTCAGATAAAGTACTTAAAACGCAGATTACTATCTGATAAAAATAATTATAGAATATTAAATTGTTTCATTAACTTTGCGTTCCAATGAATAAATACATTACGAATATATTGTTCGAATTAGGAAATGTATAATCAATTATAATTTATTTAATTCATTTGTAAAATATATTCTCCGTTCATTATTAACACAAACAAACACAAATTTATACAAATACTGTAATTTTTTTATCTTTTTTAATGATAAAAGTAAAAATTAATTCGATAGATTTAATAATCTCTTTAAAATATTAATTCTTCGATTTCTCAAAAAACTTATTTAATTGAAATCTTTATTCCAATATTTCTAGTATTACTTAAATTTTTCTTTTTTTTTTTTTTGTAAATATGTAGATATATATATATATTATTTTTTTTAAAATTTCAAACGATGATACGAATGTCTAAAGTATCGTATTTAGCTTCACAAAAAAATTTTTCTATCTCATAAAAATAATTTCTTAAAAAATTCTTATATATTTGGAATAGATCTTTTATATCTAACGTAAAAAAAAAAACTTAACTTATTATTTAAAAAAATCCACTGAATATCATACATATAAATGATGAAAGGAGGAAAAAATTTTCCCACGAAATAACATGGCCACGCGCGGATCCGGGAAAGAAGCTTTGAAAAATTCGCCAGGAAAAACGAGGGGCAGTTCCCATTTCTGGAATTGGTCGCGGAAAAATAGAAGAACACTTCCTGTTTCACGCGGTCGCTCCGCGAGAAAGTTGGAGATTCGCTTTTTCCTAGGACACATTTCCGGGAGTTTCTCGGCAGAATTCACCGACAACTACGAAACAAAGCAGGGGGAGAGTTGGCAGCTATAATGGACCAGCTTCTAAAATAAAATCCAACGAAGTTGACGAATGAAAGATTCCACCCCCTCCCTCCTTACGATTGCAACAAAGCATCTCGATGCCACGTTAACCGACACGTCAAACGCACACTTCGATCCAAGTTAAGTTCGACGTATATTCATTCTGTGCATACGGTGCAATAGATTGTAGATGTATTTATGTATTGGAGAATTTAAAGGTACAGAGCGAAATAGAGAAAAAAATGTGAAAGAATATATAGAATATAGAAAATAAACAGTACAACGCTAGAAATGTCAAAATTATATTTTAAATCGTCGTTTCGTTGTTTAAACAATTCCAGATTAAAATATCGATCGATTTTTATGCAACCAAAAAATCTTGAAAGAATGACATTCGAACCCTTCTATTTACCAATTTGTTTCAATAATAATTCACCTAATAATTCAACTAATTTTAAAATATTGTTTATTTTAACTGCAACTTATAAATTCTCAATATCTTCAATCAACTATCAACTAATCAAATCAAGATACAATAAAACCAAATATCATTAATCAATAAAACCAACATCAACAAAATTCAACTTACAAAATTAAAATATCGCTCACATCCTATCTAACTCGTGAATCATCATCAACTCATCAATATTATATCGATTATATCAAATTTATCAATTATTTATACAATAAATTTCTTAATCCAAAAACTTTAAAAGAGCAAGCTACTATTCTTCCCTGCTATCCTATACACATATATTTATCAAACAAATTTGACACGATGGATCTCGACAAACACGTACATATATATATATATATATATATATACACCTGTACCTTTGCCTTCTTGTCAGAGGAAGGCTCGAAGCGACGTGAAATTAAAGCGATAGACGGAATCGATAAATGCATCACCCCTTGCCCACCCTTCCAACCCTGCCCGTGTCCGTCACATGCTGCCGATAAACCGGGAATCGGGATGTAAAAGGACGAAGGGAGCGAGAGGAGAGAGAGAGGAAGAGAGAGAGAGAGAGAAAGGAAAAAAGGGATGACGCAGATCCGCGCACTGAATTGTGACCGTTGACTTTTCGCAGCTCTCTGTGATTGCCCCGGCAACGGTGGCGCAGAATTCACGGCGGGTTAGGCTCAGGTTAAGCCGAACCACTGAATTGAATTACCTTTTATCGAAAACGGCCCGTCCCCCCCTCTCTTTCTCTCTCTCTCTCTCTCGCCCTGCTCGCTGCGCGCCATCTGAATATTTCTCACGGCACGATTCCTGCCAATGCCACTGTCTTCCGACTCCCTCCACCCCCGCACAGGCATCGACGTCGATGTTTCCGCAACGTTAGGAATCCGTTTCCGCCCTATTGACGCGTTTCTATGTTCAATGATTCCCCTCGAGCAATTGCCCGATCGTTATCCCGATTCCACTCTCGGCTGTACTGGATCCTCGAGGAGCAGACTCGGAAGGAGAAAAAGAAGACGTGTCCGAGATACTTTTCGATTCGATTATATGTGCAAGGGTTTATGGATATTTTGGAAATCTAATAAATGAGAGGAAAATTTTGAGGTGAAAATTATTTTGAATGATTTAATTATGATATGATTGAAAAGTGGATGTTAACAAAATAAAATAAATTTTTATTATAATGGAACGTCAATTAATTAATACCTATATAACGAAATTGAGATAATATTAAAGATAGCTTTTATTATAAAATACTTTTTCAATTATACAAGTTATTTTTCACTTTTATCTTGTATTAAATGAAATTGTAAATATTAAATATTCTATTGTTCTATTATCTAAAAATTTGTATTCAATTAATTTATATAACATACACTCTGCTAAAAATGATTCCTAAGTAAGGAGAAGAGGTATAATAAAATCAGTTTTATTTCATTGAATAAAATCAATATCTTAATAAAAATATTATTTAAAATTATGTTAAATTATTTGTAAAAGTTCACTCGTTCTCAGATTCAAGATTTCCACGTGAAATCTATGTAAAAGGAGCAATGAGATTCGTAAATATGGGACAGGAAGATATATCGCGGCTAAGTAGGCTGTGAAGGATAGTCAGAATTATTTCAGAAATTCATGGAAACACTGGCCACGGTAAAATTGTATCAAGGTCCGCTTATTCAGCAGTTCGCGAAATTACTTCGGCAAAACTGTGCAGAGGATATGGCCCAGAGTATACTGTGCTCGATTAGTTTTCTTGAAACGATAAAAAAAAGAAAGAGAGAGAGAAATTTTTCACTGCATAAATAATAAAATTGTTAAAATTGCAAAACGAGATTTTATTATTTTATGGCGAGTGATTTTTTTTCATAAATTAATAAATTTATAAATTCATATTTTTCAGAGAATGTGTAAATTCAATTTATTTAAGATCCATAAAGATCGTCCCATAACACTTAAAATTAAATATTGAAGAAATATGTTTATATACCTACGTTAATATATTATGTTATGCAACTGTAAAATATTTTTTAGAGAAAAAGAAATATATTTAAAAAATGCAAACATTTATCTTTTAAATTTAAGCTTTAAAACAATTTTTTACTTTGTTAACTAAGTAACCAAGTAAAGTGTATTATTACAGTTATTTTTCACGAATTAATTTTTTTTTTTTTTTACATTACATTTAAGTAATTCATAATGAAAAATTGCACATTGTTAATATCATGTAAAAGTTGCTGAAAAGTTTTCATGATTAAATATTTCATAAAAAATTACAGTGTGAACAGAGTTGGTATATTATTCTGAGATTACACGTAAAAATACTTTTAACGATTCGTTCGGATGGTTAATAACGTGAAAGAAAGTTACAAATTGGGTGAACAGATTTCCCTGAAGTGTACTTATTTCTAGTTTTGTAAATTTTCAATATAAATGTAGCATAGTTCTGATTGTACGTTGAAGAAATAGAATTATAAAATTTTTATACGAAACGAAGTAGGTCATTCGCTGTAACAATAGCGATATTACATTCATAAAATTAATCCATTTGTAATAAATTTAGTGGAACATTCATTCTATGCAAATGCATTAATAAAATATTTATTACATTATTTAACAAAATTATTTTTCGAATGCAAATAAATATAAATTAACAATAATTAATCCATATCAATAATTTGATACCTATCATCAGATATTTCCTTTTTTTTTTTTTTTTTTTTTAATAAAAAAATATTCATGTTCATCAATCAAAACAATATTTTGCAAGCGATTATACGTCAATTCTCGTTCATGCGAATCAGGGGCACTATTTCTAAAATTGATTTTCAGGAAAATCCGTACTATTAGACGAGCATGTTGATTGATGTGGAAGCAATTAATACAGACTGTTCGATGCAACGTAACGATGAAAAATAAAGTTAAACTGTCTGCCCTGATTTTTTTCATCCGCTCTGAGAATATATTAATTTGATATTTTTTACCCTTATATTTGATCTCTTAATTGGAAGTCTAATTAATAAAAATATTAGAAGAATTAAAAAAAAGAAAAATCCATATTAAAAATTCAAAAGAGAAAATCATTCAGATATCAAAAAATGTACAAGAGGCGATTAAAAACGTAATTATTATTTTATTATCGAAACTTTTGCATAAAGTATGGATAAAAAATTCGTAATGCTTTTCTCGATATGACTAGCTATTCTTTAAATAATTATTATTATTACAATTATTATTGATAATGTTCTCTAGTTCAATTTTCACGATTATATGATTTATGAATAGATATAAGTAGATACTTGTTCTATATGTTTAGCATCTTTCTAATATCTTATAGAAATGAAAGTTGACGAATTTTCTAAGTAATTTATGTGACAGGAATAGAACGATACAATTTCAATTACAAATGATTCATTTTATTTCCAAACATCAAGGGATATTAATTTAGATATCAAAGATTGACATTATTCTCGAGAAGAATGATGAACGTCCGATCCATCATCGTTGAAAGCATCAATATACGTGTCTACGAATAATACCTATTTCCTATTGCAAAGTAAGACTGAAATTGGATGAAACAGTGTACCATACAACGATACAGATGAAATATTAGAATATATATATCATTAAAGTATATATATGTATATATTAAAACAATTTAAAATATAATTCAACATTTTTAAATCTTATGAAATTTTTTATTATATATAATAACTGCTTTATTTCACAAGTACTGTTTATTTAAACAAATTGTAAATATGTATTCTTGGTTGTATGAATGCCTATTAAATTTATTATTTTATCAATATTGAAAATATAAACTTTTATCATATATATTGAAATTTTTATTCTTTTATAATTAAACATATGTTTTATTTATATATAATAAATTCTATATTTAACAATATTTTCTTTCATTAAAATCACATACACATATAAGCATTCCATTTCTATATCGCGTTCATTTTTAAAATTGATGAATATCCCTGCATGATAACTAAATATATCGTATCTAATTCCAATTAAAAAAAATCCTTTCTCTCTCGAAACAGATTAAATTTTCAATAGCCGGAGAAAAACAAATCGACTCGTTACTTTTGTATTTTATTCGGATACGCAATCCAATAAATTGAAACACTTGCGAATATTACAGTTATACGAATCGTTCATCATCGTGCATATATAATATAAAATTTAGAACAAAAAGAAAAGAATCATTGGAAAATAAAAATATGTGCAAATAATTTTAAACATTTAATAAATAATCTTCAAACATTTGTAACAATTTGTTGCAACGAGCTTTGATTTTCTTGAACGCCTTGCATTCTGAAAATGACCCTAATACATATATAAATAATTTTCTCCATAATTTTTAACTACAAAACTTAATATTATATAATAATATTGAATCCTCTACTATTATCCCATCTACCCTAGTTTTCAAAACTGTGCACACAGTAGCGGAAAGAGGCTGTTGCACTCTCATAAATAAAAGCGTTCGGACAGCATTCATCGCGGATTATCAGCGAATAATAGTGCGCACAGGCAGATACGTTGTTTTTGACAGAAATCAAGGGAACGTAACAACGCGCGGAATCATGCACGCCTGATCGTCCATCCCCAATCGCAATGGAGCAACCGATGCGTGATTATAACGGTTCCGTGAAACTCGGAGCGTGTGCGCGCATAGCCATACCTTCAACCGGAATGGATCCCCGAGAATGGATTTCGGTCGGCCATTAATCCGATTAAAATCGGCCAGACTCGTTTCCTTTTTCGATTTCCGGTCGCGTAAATCAGCTTAATGTCGGTTATTTGGAACACGAGCGTCTAGACTTGGCCTAGGAGATTTGAATGGGGCCTCTCTCCTTCCCCTCCCTCCTACGATTATTGCCTATTGAAAAACAGTCATTATTGGAACTTGCCGTTGACAAAAACTCGACGGATTTCCTTTGTCTCTAATCTGGTGTAATTTTTTCTAGGCAACTGAAATGGCGGAGGCGAACGGTGTTGATTGAATTTTAGATTGAACGTATTGAATTGCGTGCACAATTATTTCCCATTGAACGAGCGATCGACTCGTGCTGTGTTATATTGAACAACGATTTCGAGCAAGCTCGGATATATTCGGCTGCGCGAAGAATTAATTTGGACAGGTATTTGAAAAAAAATGGATTAAATAGAAATAGTAATGATATTTGTTAGTTATATTATTGTACAGGATTGTTCAAATTCAGTTTCGTATCTTTAAATTGAAGTAATATATTTATACATGTACGTGTATTAATTAGTGTGCAATTTTTTTTAAATTTATTATGATTTCGTTTTAAATACAATGCTATAAATTATAAATTAAAGAATGAAAATTATAAAGAAATTTTAAATTTATTTATTCAATATGATAAATTATCTTAATTTTATCTTCGATAAAATCAAATTATTTAAACACTGCAACACTATCAAAATGTCTAACAAAACAACGTGAATTGAATTTTACATAAAAACCTTTGTCAAAAAAGGATGAGTGGAATTCTGTAACGACATCGATCACACGTGCGATCGATTAAGTGCAAGAAGGAAAGTAAAAGGTCATCAAAGAAGGGCACACTTAATTATCTTCTAATTAAGTAAGGGAAAGGCTGCATTAAATCGGGGCTTTCGAGTGAATCGTTGTGACTATTAAACCCCCTTCATGATGTTTACAACCTCGGCAACCTTTACAAGGAAATATGATATAGTATCTTCTTGCTAAGTATTCAACGATATATCTAAAGAAGTTACGGATAATGCTGGTGTCAGCTGCTAACATCGCTCTAAAATTGCTTCCTATCAGTTCGATGGAATCTTGATTGATAATCTTCGTGTGAAATACTTGAGATCATATTATCCTTCTTTCTTGCATTTTTTATCCATTATAATATAATATCGATTTTTTTTTTAAATTCATTAATTTGAATGGATATGCATAATTTATCATATAACTTATTTTATTGAATGAAAGTAAAACAAAGTCTTTTTCGTTTTAATTCTTTTTAAATGAAATATAGGATGTATTACGTGGTTCAGTTAAAGTAAGGTTAAAAAGATACGATATTGGCGTTAAATGTAATTATGCAATGATTGAATGGTTAATGTCATTACATCTATTACATGTATAAAGAATAAAGAGAAAAATTTTGTTATTTAAAGTTTTTTTATTAAATTAAAAATACTTTTCAAGTGCAAATGAATTTTACTAATTTTCTAGATACTAGTGAATATTTTAGACATTAGTGAAGAATCGATAAAACATTATTCTACGCATGAAAATAAATAAAAAGCGTAGAATAAAATTTTCTCGTTTATTCATTTTTGGAAAAATTGATTCAATCTTGTGAATTTTATTCGAAAATTAGCTTTTAAATGGGAAAAGCTTTTAATTTACATTTTTCACTTAATTTCAGATATAAAATAACCTCTTTTCCATAATTTGCAACAATTTATGAAAATTACCAAAAATACAAATATTGAAATATAATATACTTATCTATTCATTACCCATACTATATTGTTCGCAATATTTTTGTATTATATTTTCATCTTTATAAATTCTGTGAATCCAATATTATTTCAAAATTTAAATAATTCGTTCTCAAAATTTGTTAGAATTATTGAAACTTTGTTGTACAAAATAAAAAAATTTTCCAAAACATATCTTACATAAAAAATATTATGCACTTATAGTCAACGAATGACAAATTAGAAATTATTTGTAACGATCTAAAGATCCAAAGGGATCAACATCACAGCCTGAGGAATCAGGAACTACAGGAAATTCCTTGTTATTATTAAAGTTTCATCTATCAAAGACAAGACAAGCATTGCAACATCCGTTATTAAGAGAGTGTTGTCACTGAGGATGTTATAGAAGATTGATATACCATCAAACGAATTCCATTAATAAATTAACCAATATTGCCAAATATTATAATTGATTAAAGACTTTTAGGTTTAAAATAAATTAATAGTTAATTGTCAATAATAGAAATTGTACCAAAATAAATTGTATTTATCCTATCTTATTATTGATGATACAAGAATACACAAATATTCAGAAACCATTTTTTATAAATAACGTAATTTACGTTTAAAAATAAATAAATATCTTAATTACGTTTCAAGAACTTCGTTATAGTTTAAATTTTCAGTTGATAAATTAATTAAGTCTTTGCTAAACTATTGAAGTACATGATTGAAGTTAATTGATCTGCCAATTGAAAGTTTAAACACTGAAGAGATTCTTGAGCTAGTAATTTAGTGTAAGTTTTTTAAAAAAAAATATGAGTTAAACTGAATCTTTGACTTCTGAATAAAATAGTTTTAACTAATATAAATAACTTAAAATAATTTAACAAATATATATATATATATATATATATAAAACATGAAATAAAATTTATCCATTCTATATTCATTCATCGAAATATATGCTTCATAATTAACATGAATTATCATTGAATTACTCTTCGATGTATCATTGTTATTTTGTGATAGCAATCTATTGGGAGGATGCATTAATCCTGATGTAAGGTAATTCATATTCAATTCACCATTCGACCAAAACGAAATAGTAGACATATAGAAACAGGATATATCTTGCACATGATGTAACGACTAGCAAACTAATCAATTCGATGGCGTAAATTTCGAAATAATTTCATTCATTTAACTACGAGAAATCCTGTATCGAGTAAATTCTATTTCTCATATATGCAGTGCAATTAATGATTTTTTTTATTGGAGTGTGTTGAATTAGCATTAATTTGAACGGTTCAAATTCACCAGTTTCTGAATAAAACATGTTAAAATAAATTATATTACGAATAAAATTTTGTTTAGTTAAGTTGATAATTTTGCACATTTCTAAAAATTGTTTTTATCGTATATGAGAAATTTTGCTATCATTCTATACAAAAAATAGACAAAAATTTTTAATATTATTTGAGTTATACGTATCTTATTATAATTTTATTTTATTTGAATAATTAATTGTTATTTTACCAAATAATAATAAATAATTATAATCAATAATCAATAATCTGATAGATAAACTGTTAATTATAGTTAACTAATATTATAGCATTATAATATTATGTTTATATATTGATGCTACCAATTATATAAATTTTCATTTTTCGAGTAAAAATCTGCACACGAAAAAAAATTTTTATTCAAATGTAATAAGTGTTCCATAAATTATTGTTTTCTTTTTAAATTTAAAGAAATAGAATTAAAACTTATATTGCACAATATAATTAGAAAAAATATTCAATATTAAAAAAAATGTTAAAAAAAAAGAAATAAATACACATATTTTCAATCACAAAAGTTTTGAATCATCACATTACAACACATAATTTCCCAAATTTCGTTATTTTTCTATTTTTATTCCATTTTCCTTCCATTTTTTATTTCCCAAAATTATAATTAAAACAGACTTTACACTTCATTCCATTTCAACAAAGTCAAAACATAAATCTAATTTGCAGATGAAACAATTACAATCAAGAATAACGAGAAAGAAAACAAGAATGCACAAACGCAGTAGTAATTAAAGACAAATTGTACCGGATCTGGAATGAAAGATGAGTAAAAATTCCAATTAAGCAAAACGACATAATTTACCCGTTGTGTTCTAGCCAGAAATAGTCGTGATATAGCGTTTTCAAATACCAGTTAACGTTCCAACTATGATGTATGAGGTGCTCGAAGAGATTCCGACTTCCTGCACGCGTGATAAATTGCCGAAGAAAAGCATCGCCTCACTTCTCCCCCAGTTCCTTCGCCGATACATCAATAGCGATATTTCTCGTGGCGACAACAGTGGAATAAAAATAGGAAAAAGCATGGAAAGAAAAATGGCGCGAATCGGTTGAAAAATCTGGCGTTACTCGCTTTGAGAATGTCAGACCATGTCTATTCTTTCTCCCACGAGACAAAGCAGAGGATGGGTCGAATTGTAAAAGGATATAATAGAGGTATATGCGGTATATTCGACAGTAACATTCGAATTTCCCCATGGAAAAATGCCATTAAGTCTTGGCAACTGTGTTTTCCTTTCGTTCCTCCTTTTCCTCATTCTTTCTCTCTTCCTCTCTCTTTCTTGTCTCTGACTGAATATTTTCGAAAGGAAATATCGCCAGAAGCTATCTCATATATGAAAGAAACAGTCCATTGTGCGAAAAAAGGATTGGGGAGTGGTGCTGATGATACAGAAGCTTCGATGATCGTTCGCGAAAATGTGTACGAGCGTGGCAAGCGGAAAGGAAGGAAAGTAGTAAGGCGCGACTGGTGGTGCATTGTGCGAGCTGCACAACCTAACTGAAACGTTACGATCCTGTGAAAGACGGGGACACATAGGAGAACACAATATCCAATATCTCTCTATAGCGAGTATCGATCGATCGATCGAAAAGAATTCTTCGATATCGAGGATAGAGGGATTCAATCTTGCGCAAAAACGAAAAGAAAATAGATTCTGAGATAGGGAAAAAAAAAGGGGGATGGAAATGTGCAAAAGAAGAGCAAAGGAAACGAGTTGGCGGTTGTTAATGCGTAAGAGAGTCGTTTAATAATACGAAGCTCCTAGATGGAGAAGAGAGAAAACGAGAGCAACGAGAAGATGGTTGTTTCGAACGTGAAGTTTCGAAGAGTTTTTGGGCAAGAAGATGCTCATGGCAATTCATTAAGGCGAGATGCATGTATCCTCCTTTTGGTTGGAGCAAAGTAACGAGTAAAGTTGGTGGCCCCTGCTTATTCCCATTTCCGATGATGGACCGTGGAGCAAGCATCCTTCTGGCCTCCTACTTTCCTCCTCCACTTCCGATTTCCCTTTATCTATCCATCCTCGGTTATATCTCCGTCTCTCGTCCAGAGATATGCGTCTGCAGACAGGATAGGGAGAGAGTTGGCCGAGGTCCAACCAACTCCGACCAATTGGCTCTAGCAGGCGTTGCAGTATGTTTGAACGTCTCTGGAATGTTTGGTCCGCAAGTCTCGCGAGTTCCAGCATCGAATTTCTTCCCCTTCCCTCCATCGATGGCCGAACAGGCTATCGACGTATTTGCTTCTTCCCTGCTTCTCCACCGGATTAATTGCTCTCGTATAAATCCAAAACGATCGATAGTTTGGCGGTGGAGCTTTTCGACCATATGTTTCAAGTTGATCAGTACAAATGACGACCAGGTGGCGAAGGTAACGATGAGCACGGAAGATTTGTTTGAGATTGTCGATCTGGGTCTCGTTCTCGTTGCTCTCGCCCCTTTCCCTTTCCCCCTCTTTCCATCCATTTTGCGACTCTATCGTATCGAATATCGATAGAGGGCGTTACAATCGGTGTCCATTACGAAAGCTCGGCATTTAAGTGTCTCGGGTGTATCTTATTTTTGTGTTTCGAAGGGAATTGGGGCATCGTTATTGACGAACGAGTCAAAAGTTTCTTTGACGTTTAAATATTACTCTATTTTGGAAACGTGGTTGCTAGGTGTTCTATTAGAGATGGTTTCATTGGAGTTCATTGTCTTTCTATGTCGTAGTAGGTTTTTCAAACGAATAAATATTATTAGTTACACGTGGTTTCTTTCGAAAGTTGATAACGTTCGATTAAAATGTTTATGTTATTTACTGGAAGAAATGGAGATCGTCATAATCGTGTAAATCGTGTTAAGTTATTTCCAAGTTTGATGATGCGATGAGGAAAATTTATTAAATTACGCGTGAATTAATTTGGAATATGTATATGTCCGTTTGTTTTGGCAAATATTTACAACTGTGATTCATTAAAGAGATTTATCGAAATTTATAATTGCAATGTTTTATTAAAGTATATACTATCATTCACGATTTCAAAAGATTCAGAGAAATCTCGATTATATAAATATTGGTACATTATATTTATATATATGATTTTATTCTTATAATATCAGAAAATAAATATAAATTAAATCTGCAGGATGTATAAAGAAATATTAGAAATATTAATATATAATAATTATAGTAACAGAATTAAATAGAAATTATTAAGTTTTTTTTGATTATTCATCTTCTTAATTAAAAATTCAAATTAATTTATCCTAACTTCCAATTTATAGTAATTCATCATTCTCGAATTTCGCTGATTTACATAAAACTAATTTATATTAAAGTCTAGTTAAAACTGGATACGAATAACTGGTGACTCGACATAATTTTCATGGAGTTATATTTAAAAAATTAACGAGATGAATATGCGTATTTGATGTTATATACGCCAGAGTTATTATTGAAATTTGCTGATTCTGACTCAATTTTTGTTGAACTCGTTTATTTTTTATTAATGTTGTATATATTTCTCGATCATGGATGTAAAACTTCCCTTTGAAAAGAGAATTAAAATAAAAATTTCACAATATTATTTTCAAACATCAAAATATAAATATCTTTATTACGAAAATTCTTCCTTCGATTAAAGAGAGAAATTTAATATCTGGGTCTTAAGGAAAGTAGTCATAAAATATTTTGATTGACCATGATGACTAGTATACAGGGATTAATATCGACATTCAGTTACAAATTACATATAGAATCTATATACTATTATTTTATGAAATATATATTCCAAAAAACTTTCATTTGATTGATTTCATTACAATAAAATAAATTACATTTTTATAACAAAAATAATCCGAAAAAATATTTTATATTTCAATCCATTTTATTTTGCAATTTCAGATATTTAATTATATTCATCATATTATTTAAAAAATTTAACATCACTGTATAAATTTCTTTTGATATACATTAATGGATAAAAATTGAAACTATTAATTTGCATAATTTATATTTAATCATATCAGATATATACTGAATGTCGATGATAAATCTGGAATGATTTAAAAGAAAAGTATCATAAATCATCGTATAATATTATCAAAAAATAAAAGGACTGAGATAAATTAGTCTACTTATACTTAAGTAACATTAACTCATGAAAATTGACATATCTTCAAGAATCATTGCCATCTAGCTGATAAAATTCAATTAATTTCAAGATAGGCTCTACTTTTAAAACCTACATTATTGGACGTGAAATTTTCCGAACATTAAATCTCGCGGTTCTTCTGGATGAATTTATCGTTGGACAAGCAACGATGCCCGAACCACGAATTACCGAAGAAATTTCCGCGACACGAGACACTTGAAGGGAAATATTCCTTGAGTAAGTGAACCATTTATTATCGAGGCAGGGTCACAATTCATTGAGAAGAAAAATGACGAAAGGAATGGAGGGTCCGAAAAGAGCAATATTACCAACGTTCTGATCTTAAGAACACTTGGAGACATTTCGTCGAGGCCGTGAAATAATATCTTTGTGATATTGGCTGGCAAAATTGCGGGTAATTTTGTAAATCTACAATGGTTTCTTTTGTATGATTTCTCTGGTTGGAAATCTTTAAATGTCTATGTAGTTACGAATATGATTTTTGCAAGGGAAATATCTGAAAAGGAAATTTTAATTTTCAAAATTCATCAATCGAAGATTGTTTCATGATTGTAAGAATTCAAATTTTCATCGAAAATAATTTATTCTTTAGATTGTTTTTAATAATTTTTAAAATTATTTTTAGAATCATCTAAAGTTATTTTTGGAAATTATTAATGATTAAAGACATTTCTTAAGTTTTTAAATTATTTTTTTGAGTACTTCAAAAAATATTCCATTTAAGTTATCTTCTAGATTATTCTTCTAGATTATTTTTCCACTCCAAAACCTTTTCATACTTTTTCTTCGTCACGTCATTAATTTCAATGTGCAACGTACCGAAAAATCATCGCATATGACAAATAATTCTACCCCATTTCACAAAAATAATTCTAAAATTTATATACGATTTAAAGAGTTTGAAATTTACTTGTAAATTATAAAATATAAAACTATAAAATTTATTTATGTATCAACGAGGAATGACAGAATATTGATGCGCAACATATGACTAAATTTGCAATTGATTGATAGATATTAGAGGGTGCAATATGTGTGATTATTCGAACGTTTGAGGGACAACGAGATTGGGGCACGTGATTAAACGGAAGTAACACAATTTTAAACGAAAAGTGATTTAGCAATTTATTCCATTATAAATATCCAATGTATAGTTGTATTTATATTATATATTTCAGAAATTCAAACGGGATATTATTCGAAAATTCTCTGATAATCGAATGCGTGTTATTCTCTAGAGTTATGATGAAATACGTGTCCCAGAAGGTGGATAAATTATTCCTTTACTGACCCCGTTATTCGGTTACGTACACACGTCGTTGTTCGTGTATTTGGGATCACTAACTATAGATTACGTTTTATTGAGAATTTCCTAACTTTCAAACCATCCGCTTTTTTTTATAATAACTTTGTAATGTGATAAATTGAAAAAAAAAGAATGCAGAATATTGTTCTATTCACCTAATATCAAATTTTTTTTGGATATGTATATAATAATAATTTTTTCTTATTTATAATTAATTATAAAATAGAAATATCTAAGGCGAAAGAAATATTGCTCATCGAAGAGAGTTTTAAAATATTAATAATATGATAAAAACGAACATAAAAAATTATAAAAAAAATTCGATTTTTTAAGCTTGCATTCAACATGACCTAAATGAAATACCTAGCACGATGAAATTTCATTCTAATAATTGCATATATTCAATTGTTGCATAAAAATTTTATAGTTCGATATTATAAAAGAAGTATAAAATTGCATTTACATTTTTACACTTTTAAAATAAATCACACCACACACGAATATTTAATACATTACTCTCATAAATTCTGTAGATGCACGCAAAAAAAATTATGATCCAATCTAATTCTGAAAATTAAATATTATATTAAATTTATATTATATTAAATTATATTATATTATATTAAATATTACTATTATACGTAAAGAACTCGATAAGTTTGAAAAAATAAAAAAATGGACTAAAATACGATGCGTTTACACCATGACTTCATTTCTTATTCTTCACGACGCGTTCTACTCCCCCGATAAACACGCATACATCCGACTAATCGGATTTTTCGTTGCGCGCATCGAGAAATTTAAGCACGATTTCACAAACGCCTTATCAGCTCGAGCGAATCGTCGCGTTATATCGTCGCCCCAGTTTTCCAAGGATGTTCCATCGTCGACGGCCATCCACGCGGAAGGTTACGACGCGTTGGGATTCCTATTCACGAGGTCGGGAGAAAAAGGGTTTCCGTGTCACGGAAGAACAACCCTTGCGCCCCCTTCCAATTAACGCGACGCGATAAATCATGGAAACGTGGCGATTCAACGAGGCTCGAGAGAGGATATAGACCGAGTTTCGTTAATAAAACAATACGCGAATATCGAAAGGGGGAGAGGGGGAGAGGGGGGCCCTTTCTAAAAGACTTTCGACGAAAGAAGTCTCGCGAGTATCCTGGAGAAGAAGCTCGAGAACTAATTACGAACTTTAATGGATCGTGAGAAGAATGGAGTCGAGCCGGTAAATGACTTTCTTTTAAACTTTTAACAATTACGAACAGCCAGTTACGAGGGACGAGTTACAACGTGATGCAAGATTTTTAATAGGAAGGGATTTTTTTTACGTGTAAGAATTGAATAAAATGGCTGAGATTTCTTTTGACTGTTCGATGATAAATGATAATGTAGATTTCCGAATACTTTATTAAATAATTCTAATTTCTACAAAGTCTTGTATCTTCGCACCATTGGTGAAAACCAAATTGATAAATAAATTCATCCGATAAAGTCTTCGTTGTTTCCACTTCTATTGTATATTATACATCGAAAAAGAAAAAAAAATTGAAAAAAATTCAATTGTCCCCTTAAACAGCATTAGATCCGGAAAACGCACCGTTTACCGGAGCAAATACACATCTCAACGGTGGATGTTGGTCCGGAGGACTAACACGCGGCCCACTAATGGTATTAAAGCAAACGTGAACAACCGAGGTTTAATCACGAGGGGAAAAGCAAGGAAGCTTGAAAGCAGGGAAGATGAAAGAGGGACAGGTCGATTAAAAGGAAAACCGATCTTCGATAAAATTCGCGTTATATAGGGGGCATTAACGTTTTACGATCCGCGTTTACGTTCTCGTCTCTTTATATCTCCCTCTCCTCGGTGAAAACCGACCGGATTTCGCATCACGGTATACACGCAAAAATAGAAATAAGAGAAGTACACCTAAGAAGCCACTCAAAGCATCGCCTCGAGGAGATATTGTGATTGGCCGCGATAAGGAAAAACTCGGAGGCTTCGCCATCCGACCGTAAAAGTGGGGCTATTGAATGTCCACAGGAAATTGAACTTTACGCCTGAAGCGGCGACAACTGGCATAGGTAATTTGCATGTACCCGGTTCATCCTTATTGCGTAGGTTGAATCTCTACATTGGTATCTACGAATCGAGTGTTACATTGAACGATACATCTGATGGATATAGATGGAAATATTGTAATATTTTATTGGATGGAGGATTAATATATTGACATATTCATTCATTTTAGGATATTTTTGGAGGCTAGAGATTGAGATAAACGCGAAAATTGATATAAAAATTCGATTGAGTTTATTAAGATGAATAAGTAATTCGAATTTATGTTAAGTGAAATTAGAGGCTCTCGTTTAAATAAGCTACTATTTTTATATACAACTTTCTTGCTTTTTGGTTTCTAATCGATTCTCTAAAAAGTGTTCTATGAATATATTTATGAAAGCGTGAAGAGTGGATTTGTAGTTTTTTATATTTTGTTTGAAATGATAAAAGGTTAATGTAAATTGATAATATTGACATTCAAATATTTTGTTATGGAATATAAATAAATTATATTGAGGATTCTGCCGTTGATAATATTCCATATAATTCTTATTTTAATTTTTTTGAAAAAATAATTCTTTTTAATTGTAGTTCAACAATTTTTCAATAAATTGTTTTAATAAATACTTCGTTACAATTGGAAAACTGAATATTGTTTTACTGTTAGCCACGTTTACAATAAAAATATTATGGGCGATGTTATATTGTTACAAATAATAAAAAAAAAATTCATTTGATTTTCACGTGTGAGTTAAAATTTAGAAAAAAAAAGAAAAAAAGAAAAATGAAACGAAAATTAAAAAATATCACGAATTCAAAGAAAGATAGATATTGCAAAAATAGACCAAACAATTGTAGAAGATTATGTAAATGTTAGGTCAGTGTGATTATCAGTCAATGCGATAGATCAATGTGGTTCTGATAGTGTTGACTTTTCATTAGAAAATGAATGGAAAGCCGGGAAATATTATCGGGACAATAATATTTCGAGAGATATTATTGAAAACAATCCCGTGTTGACAAACTATGAAAGAAATACCGTTTCGAATGAAAAAAAGTTAATATTTCGGATAAAAATAAAAAGAATTAACAAAAACAATTTCACTAAAATCACTAAATATAAATAAATCGCTTTATATTCTCTATAATAAAATTTATTATAAATAAAATTAATAACATCGAATATTTAATCCTAAACAATTAATTAAATCAAAGATCTATGCAAAAATCACAAATATAAAAA
This sequence comes from Apis laboriosa, assembly GCF_014066325.1. NCBI lineage: Eukaryota > Metazoa > Arthropoda > Insecta > Hymenoptera > Apidae > Apis > Apis laboriosa. Next base: position 140,414 of record NW_025224965.1, on the reverse strand, counting down.
TTCCTATCGTATTATTAATAATATACTTAATTTCTATTTAAAAGGAACGAGAATGAAATCGAAATTCAACGATTTAATAAAAATTTTATATTAAAATATTCGAATATTTCTAAATTTTTTTTTTTAAAGAGAATTCCGATTCCTCTTGGGGATAGACAACGGTGTCATTCATTTAAACGAAGTGTTCGATGAAAAGATCACTCGAGATACCATGCTCTCTTCATAGAATAGCTCGCTAATGAACTTATCAAGCCGGCATATCTCCGTCTATCAAGCCTGTGCAACACCGTTAATTGCGATGAAATTTTCGATTAATGGCAATTTAAGCCCTTAGACTCGGCCCAAGATAAATCTATCGTGTATCGAATAATAGAGCATACTTCCGATATCCGTTCTACTTTGCAAGTAGCGATAATTTTAATCTGTTAATCAGAAAGTTTGAAAAATAAATCGAATTCTATATTTATGCGAATGATTAATATAATGCTATTAATGAAATTAATGTAAGGTTTTGTTAAATTTTTTGTTAAACAAAAGTGGAAGACATAAAAGAATTTATAATCTTTGATTTGTCATATATAATCTGAAGGATTAATTCAAAGAGAAAAGTGTTTCGATTAAAAATATTATGGAGAAGTATAAAATAATATACTTTTCTTACTTATTTTTTGCTTCGTGAATAAATATATACTATATTCGTCCAAATATATCTTTTGTACATGATTGAGTCTCAAACAGGAGATTTTATCTAAAAGATAAAAAGTATATTTCTTCCATATCTTAAGAAAACATGTTCTCCAACAATATTTTGTGCACTAAAATAATAACTTCACTTTTGAAATCCAAATTCGTAAACAAGAAGTTTTAAATCTGAAACTTTTCAATCAAATTGAATGTTCGAAAACGAAAGAGATCGAGAAATTAGGTCACGAAAAGATTCATCTAAAGTTATTTTTGGAACTGAAATTTCTTCTTGTTAAGATGTTTCTGAAGAGTTGCGGAAAAAAAGTAGTCTTGTGAGAATGCCAATGAGAATGTTTGGTATGCTGGATTTTGTTCATGCTCTGCATAAATATATTATGTGAATTCTGCAGATTTGCTTTGAGACAGTGATTTTACGCCTTTCGTATGCAAACGTGCGTTTCTGATTGTACATGCGTGAATATGTTCGCGGAAGTACGATATTTTATTAATGAATAGAAAGGATAATAGAAAGGAATAATAGAAGGAATAATAGAAAGGAATTTCGGTTCTTTTTAATATCGATTTAAAGATATTAGATATGCAAATTTTAGATAGCATAATTTATTAGATATTAGATAGCAAAATTTAAATATCCTACTATTTATATTTTAATTTTTAAAAACTTTAACAATTTTATGCAAGATTAAATTCAATAATATGACCTGAAGCAAAAATCTATAACCGTTATTTTGTATATAGATCAATTTGTATCTGGGAAACGATTATTTAATTATCAGTCAATCATTTTCAGAAATCATACCCATCTATAAAAATATTGATAAGTAAAAAAAATATGCCATTTATTTCGATTAAATTGAAAATATCTCATAATTTCTGCGAGGTAAATAGGCCATGATGCGATAACCTATATACAACAGTTAATTAATTGAATAGTTACCGTGATGGATAATTTCAAACATAAATTCGTTCTCCCTTTGAATATTAGAAATTTCAATCATTTTCACCTTCGTTAAACTAAAATCTCAAATATTTGCAATTTGTTTGAAGTGATTATTAAAATTAAAAAAATTAAGAATAAAATGGCGATGAAAATTTTCATGTTTGAGAATAATAATATTAAGCGCTCTTTGTTTCCTATTTTCACATGAAAAATATCTTTCGTTTCTCGATACGATAATACGTATATAGTACTTATATAATTTAAAAAAAGAAGAAATTCAAACGTAGATTTTATATTTAATTAAATCTGTACTATTTCTCACACGGATACTTGACTAAAAAATTTTTCTCTTAATAAAGAAATTTTCCATTATATAGAACCTTAATTTCTTTTCTTTTTTCCTTGCTATCAAATTTTCATATATATCTTTTCATACTGTTATCTCAACACAAGACCAATTTAATCGAAATAAGAACATTATCTAGGCAGTTTTCAAGCAAATTCGCGAACGACAACGGATCAGATTAAGATAGAAAGGGTTTTAATGAATCCTTGATGAAACATCAGAAGTGGCGAGTGAGTAGGGTCGTTAAAGACCCTATACAGGTTGCAGAGTATCTATCAACGAGGCAATTGGCCACGCGGTCGAGGCTTTGTGCAAATGGAAAGCGGAATGACAGCGATTATCCTGATACCTTTGTCCCTGGTCAATTTTCTACACTGGCACTCTATAAACAGCGAGTGATGCTCGTGTGTCGTTAAAACGCGTATCGATAAAGCATTGAAAATAAAAGTATTCGTTAACTTATTTCGTTTACAATTTCAGCACGAGCTATGAACTTTGATACCGTTCCAATGTTAACAATTCCATCAAAGCGATCTGGAAATTTTGTTTGAGATTGAAATAAAAAATAAATATTTGAAATAATTTATTCCGCGTCGTTGTTTTCGATGTTGTCATGTTTGAAAGTATAGATTATATCAATTTGAATTTGATATCATGAATATTAATGAGCTTAATATAATGCAAAATGTAGAAAAATATATAAAATGCACATGACGTGTAGAAAGATACAAAAAAATTTATGAGGAATAAAATAAATTTCTATTTGAACTTAATATATTAATTTTGTTTAAAGTATATAATAATAATGTTGAATGAATAAAATTATATTGCCTACGTTTCAATATTACATTACAAACAGTTAGAATTAATCAAGAGGAACTATTAAGTATACTTGTTGTTTGAGTATAACATTATACTCATTAGACAGTTTGAAGAGAAGTAACATTACCTAACGTCTATGTGTGTATATACAGTATAAGGTACATTAACGAATTAATTGAGTAGAACGCTATAACATGTAGCTACAGCATTGATCTGTCCTTATAGAATGATGTGTATTATTAGGTCATTATTATGTCTTATTATTTCATTAAATATATTTTAGTTAAAAGAAAAATATGAAATTTTTTTCAAAAGATGCACAGATTTTTATAACTGAAATATTCTACAAACTTTGACAAAATCTATGGATTTTTTTATTACACACTAGTTTTCAAAAAATTATAATACTGTAAAATTTCAATTGTTCGAATTTTAAGGAAAGGGATTACAAAAATTATCAAAGTTTATAGATATCAGTTGGTTAAAAAAACTTTTAAAATTAAATTCTGTAGATTACTTTAAATTCAACCTGCAAAGATAAATCAAAGTACTTAAGACGTGATGATAATTCGACTTAAAGTTACACTTTGAATTGTGTAAAAATTTTCACAGTAAAGCAAAGAGGAATGAACAAAATTCTAATCGAACAGAAAGAAATTCAATACTATAGTATAAATAAACAAAAATATGCAAATTCTCTCATAATAATAGTATAATAATAAATTAAATTCTGCAAACCAATAATTAATCAAATTCAATAATATATATCATCGTTCGTTTTGTATCTTTTGTTCATCCCTTAAGTATTAATAATCCTATTTCCATTCTATTTCACCCTTCCAAAGATTAACAAATAGAAAAAAAAAATATTTAAATTTTTCTTTACCTGATTCGATTAGAATAGCAGATAACGGGCACAGATACAACTTCGTGAACTTACCTGCAACAAAAAGAAAAAAACTTAGATTAGTTAAAGCGTTAAAATGGCGTGCAAGAAACACGAGGGGGAAAAGAAGTCGTGGTTATCCGGGGGTGTTAATTCGATTCGGTTAGGAGAAGTCGACAGCATGGAGCATGGAAAGATTTAATGCGATTTCAAGGGACAGACACGTGAATTTTCGCGGAACTTCCCTCGCTTCTTTCGCGCGTGCACGTTCGAACCAGAAATTCCGCATTGCGGACTATCGGGGGTGAATTCGCAGACCGGCCACATACCGGGTGGTTCCCCGCGCTCCAACCACTTCCACTCTGTGAAAGATTAATTTTTTAAACTATGACGGCTCAACATTCCTGTCTTTTCTTTTCTTTTTTCTTTTTTCTTTTTTTTTTTTTCAAATGTAGCTTTTATACAACGGTGCCATAGAATATAAGTAAAAAAAAGAATTTTCAATTTCAATATCTATGTAAAGGGATGAGAAGAGATATAAATATACAGTGTGATATTGTAAGTAAAGAAATAGATATAGAAATGATATTTTTTCTTTTTTTTATGATTTACTAATTAGTTGAATTTAATATTATAATAATCATAAAGAGAAAATATTTATTATATTGAATAGGTAAAAATAGGTAGAGGCATAGACAAATACATTGTATTGTAATTTGAATCTAAATAAATTATATATTTTAAGTTGAAATGCAAATTGAATGTAATTTTTAAAGAATAAATTGCTCTTAGCAAAACAAATATTTTAATCATTAAATATTCATGGAGATAAAAGCTTCCAAGAACATGAAAAAATGATAAGAAATTTTAACACAAATATTTCAAATATTTTCATTTTTTTTTTTTTTTTTGATTGATAAAAATTACGTTCAATATAATTCGTAATTCGAAATTCATTTCGCATCTTGTACAACTTATTTTTGATTCATAATATACGCGTATTAACAGTCCTGGCATGTTTGTTACCATTTTGCAAATACACGTTCCATCGTATTATATCGATTCAACATTCAATACGCGTGTTCAAAAGTACAAAATAAATTATTCGACGTAAAGTTCAAGCATTAAAAAACAAGTATTCTTCTCGTCCTCGCGTTACGATGCAGTTGCGTAATTAAATGTAAATGTACGTTCATAGAATCAATATAGTTTTTATATGTCGTATACAATGTATTTTTTATCAAAATAATAAATAATTGAAAACGAAGAAAAAAGAATGGATATTTTTATAAAAACAAAATGATTTTAAATTGGAAATTTTAAGTTGATATGAAATCTTTTTGAATTCATTGAAATCGTCTCGTGTAAAAAGAGAAAAGAAAATAAATAAACGGAAATGCGTACCATTAATATTATTCATATAATTTGCAAATATCGATTGTACATATATCTCGATACGCAATATAATAGTTCAATTTATTGAGATATAAATAGAATATACATTAATTACGTATCGACGCACAATTTTATTCATTAAGAAATAATAAATGAAATATTTATCATTGATAAATAATTTTACTTTAAAATAAGAATTTCAATGAAATTAATCAAATTCATTCTTGTGTAATCAAAACTTACTGATGAGAAATTATGATTCATTACAGATTCTTCCTATAATCGATATCGTATTATTAATATTTAATAATACTTTGATACCATAATATAATTTCATATGATTAAAATGAAATTATATAAGATATAAAAATTATAAAATATTCAAATTGCAATAAATAAATTATATATATCTGGCTAATCATATGAAATCATAAGATAATTAAATAAATTGATTTCCAACTGTCAAATATCTTGGAGGAAAAAATATTAAAATTCAGGATACCGTTTATTTACAATAAACATCGTTATATATAAAATACAAAAAAATATTTCATCAATTTAAAAATAAAAAAGCAACATTTCTACATACTTATTCAAATTTTCACAATCGTATTTCTTTTCTTTCCGAAAGGAAACGATATTTCATCAAACTCTTACGTTTCATTTTTACTGTCAAATATTCCTAAAAGAAAAAAAATATTCAAATTTAATTCAACGAAATAAGTTACCAATCAAATCGTGCTAGGAGCGAGTGATCGATTCGAAGATACCCGAAACTATTGTACACATTAATTTTTCTAAGAGAGGGATCAACGATGAAGATATCTTGTTCATCTTGCGTATAAGCCAACCTTACTTGGCGGCGAGAACGTAAAATTACACGCTGACATCGATGATTTCGAGCGTTCTTCGAGACTGGAACACGTCGTGTAAACAACGAGAAAGCCCCAATACACATGAGACCATAAAACAAACGAAGGTCTTGGCATCAATAATTCTGATGCTGGTCCACTGTGGAAAAGGATTACCGCGGTTGGTGGTTGCTTTATCGGTGGAGCCGAAAATAAGGGTAATAGCCGAAATATGGCACAAAATATAATCATAAATGATGCTCGGGGGACGTAAAAGGATCATGCCCTTCGTTGCACCCGACAAAGAGAGGGCTACTTTTCACCTTTCTTCGAAACTTTATCATCGGGTATTTGTCACATCCTCTGGACCGTGTGTCAATTGAGAAAGAAGCGATACTGACCGAGATGGATTTAATCTATGGACTAAATATAGAAGGCAGAGAGAAAGAAAGAGATATATATTGCAATAGCCTTGTCCTTATCGAATATCTGCGCATCAAAAGATTCGAAGATTGTTCAGAAGTCATCTTCAGGAGTTTTAACGGATGATTTCTATGTGACCTGTTTTCGAGGAATTTTAGCGGAAAGTTTTCTGTTGAAGAAGAATCTTTAGTACATGTTTTTATTGCGAGATTGTTTTTATAATTTTGTAATTTTTGTGATTTGGAAAAGCTATAATGGAATTGAAAAGTTGAACGTTTGTTGACAATTAAGAAAAATTAATCTTTTGCAATTTGTAATTATTTTATATGGATAAATATGAAATAATTTGTGATAGAATATGAAAAAAATAATGGTGAAAAAACTATTGCAATTGTTGAATTAAAATTATTCTGACAAATTGGAATAAAATTATTTATATGTATACTTATATGTATAAAATTGTTTGCAATTACATATAATGAACATATAATCATAAAGATTAAGAAATGAAGAAATGAAGAATGTTAAAGATGAAGAAATTAAGAATAAGATATTAAGAAAAAGAAATTTATAATACATAAAATTATTTAAAAGTATTAAGTTGAAGTCAAGAGAGTTTGTTATATTCAAAAATACAATTCTATTTAATTCTTTCTCTACTAAAGATAATTATATCTTATTAGTTTAGAGTATTATACCATAATATTCTTAGAGTAACTCTCATTCTACAATTATTTCATCCAACTTGGACAGTTAGATTGTCAAACTGATTTTCCCCCTTTGAAATTCTCCAAGCTAAACTTCTCTCACCTTAGAATGTACATAATCTGGGGAAGTCGCCCTTAATTAACTAGCAGGACCTAAAAAGTTTTGAAGAATCTAAGGTGAACGTGAGACTCGACAACAAAGCGAATTTTCAAAGATCATTGACTTCACGGGAAATGGAAGTTCGTGGAAGCACTTTTTGAGAATTTAATCATATTTTCCATAACAAGCTGCCGCTATTCAACTCACGAAATCACTAAAATGTAAGGGACTGTGCAGATCTTTATTATTCCTGGTGGAGGTTTATTAAAAAAATAGCAAAAAATTAATAATTATAAATTACAGACTTAGCTTTGTTCTTTTCATTATAAATTCAATTTATAATGAAGCAATTCTCAGATTGATCAAAACATTCTTTTTTTTTTTTCTTTTAAATTTGTAGCTTTATTTGCACAATATTTGATATTGAGATATTTTACATATTTCTATTTAACTCTTAATACTTAGTATTTTACGTAAATTAATTTTGATCAAGACATTTATTTAATTTTCTTATTTGATAATAACTGAGATTGATCATTGATGATTGAAATTTTAAAACAGAAATTGATATGAATATCGTTTATAATATACATTCTTATTTCTTGATATTCTTTTTTTTTTTAAAAATATTATATAATTTCGTAATCTAATATTTCTAAATATTTGATGAATTTCAAAATGAAATGATCCATTAAATATAATATAATCGATAATTTTTATCTCATGTTATCTTACGCGATTAATCTATTAACCCATATCTATGTCTACGTCAACAATTCAAAATTCTGTCTCACATACTCTCGACGTGTCCTGTTTATTCGATGCTACATGATCCGATTCGACCAATAATATAATCGTGTCATGGAAAAGGACTTTACATTACATTATAATTTAGTAGACCCGCATTCCTTTAACTTGCCAACTTTCCAACCATGAAAATCAACAAATTGGAGCGTGAGAATCGGAGATTTGAAAATTTGATATTCGAATATACAAAATATTCTCTAATGTGATGTATTTCATGATCTGAAGTGGTGTTAACGCTTCATTTATTCCATCAATAACGATTAACCATCGTCAATTGGAAGGGACCTATCACACATACATACGTATACACACTGATTCTTATCTCATTTATGCTGGTACCCATATTCAAACTTGCTCATAAATATTCTGTTCGAAAAAATGACAAATTTCCATAGTTAAATTTATGTAACTTTTCAATTTTGAACATTATATTCACAAATCAAAATCCTGAATTGTATTAGGAAATTATGCAATTATAATTATTAAAATCGAAAGAACAATGTTCAATATTCAATAATGCAACTGCAGTTCTGAATATTGGATTCGTGAAAAAATCAAAATTTATTTCACAAAGATAAATCCATAAATTCCATAAATCAGAATCTTGAAATATTACAGCTTTCAAACGATATTTTTTTTTTTTTTTTACATAAAAAAGTGCGATAAAATTGATCAAAACTTTCGACGTTTCTCAAAGATTCATAAATCACAACTCTGAATTATTGATTCACAATAAAATATCGTTTATCAGCACAGTTACAACTTCTAATCAATCCATCAAAAAGAGACATTTATTTTATATCGTTTAACAGTAATAAACTTAACACAAACTTGAATCTCCTGTAAAGTAACACTACACAAGAAAATATTCTGCCCACGTGGTGTTTCCAAAAGCAACATCACTTCGTCACTTATTCATCCATTCCAATCGCAGATTCCATTATTCTCGCATTCTCAACGTTCCAATTAAACCTTCGTAAACAATTAAATTCAGGAAGCGTCGGATCGAGAAATATTCGGAAGCAACTCGTTCTTTCATCGTTCAACGCAATCCATATCCGCCATCCACGGGACAAATCAATATCCCTAGAAACGGGAACAAAAATTCCCGCATAGTTATAAATCTTTCAACGTTTTCACACAGTTCTACGCCACGTTCTCCTCGGCCAGTTTTTCATTCCTATCATTTCCTGGATAACGTTGGAAATTAAGGAGCGAAAGATAGCCAATTCTCGTGGTCTCATCACTCGGTATATCGGCAAGTTTGGGAGAGCTCGGTTGGTCGACTTTAATTCAATTTATCGAAGGACACGTAACCTCTGACCGACTTATACAGTCACTCGTAAAAGTCTTCGCATGATATCTGATATAAAAAGATTTTATATAATCTGATTTTAATGAAAATTTTTATGCAAGTATAATGGGTCATATAGAATAATTTATTCAATGGAAAATCTATTTGAATCCAAGAACTTAATTCTCGAATTTTTATTTATTAGAAATTAACTTGAAAACATTTATGAAGTGAATATTTTATATATATAATTTAAAATTTTCCTTCGTATTTTATTATAAAATTATATTTAAAAAGAAAATGGAAAATAAGTCTAAAACTCCATGAATTGATTTCATCTCCTCAAACTAATAACTATAGAAGACAGAAGAAGAAAAATTGCTTCATATATATATTAATTCATTATATATTCTAAACACTCACAATATTTTAATTTTAAAACTATTTTTATTTTCAATTTATTAATTAAATTCATAAAGTGTACGAAGATTTTTGTGACTGACTGTGGATGGTGAATTCACAAGGTCCTCGGGCTATTAGACGATGTTCTAGCTCGTTTCGATGAAAAACAGTCTCAAGTTGCAAGATTCGATCATCGTTAGACCAGTTTTATCGTTGGAAATGGATTTATCGTGGAAGTCTGTATACAGTATAGGTTGGATTTGGGTTAGTCATTCTATAAACCCAATTAGATGGGTTAAATTAAATTAAGTAACCGACGTGTCTGAGTCGTGCTCGATATAGGTTAACAGCTTAAGTTGATTTGGCATGGGATATACGTTGGTTAGATAGATAGGTTGAACCGAGTTATGTGGATTGGATGTGTTGGATGCGTGTTAATCAGACTGGATGTATCGGTACGTTTCACGGTGTAGGTATAATGATTAGAGGAGGATTAGACGTGTTACGAAAGTACTGCAGGGATAAATGAAGTAAACGGATTAGTATCGACCGAATTAAATAAGTTCCGCAAGGGATATGAAAGATTAGGTAAATTTGATGCAAATTACGATGACTGACAATAAGCTGGAACTGTTAAGATTAAACGTACAGTAGATTTTGAGTTAAAAAGATAACTAGATTAATATTGAGTTAATTAAAATACTCGTGAATCTAATCATTTCACTTTATAAATGCTTAATTAGTCATGAAAGAAATAAATTATGTACGAAATATTTAGAATTTTTGCAATCGATTGTAAAATGTACATAATTATTGTTATATTTTCAAAAATCATACAAATATCAAAATAATAAAGTTAGAAATTTTAATATTTACATAAAATAATTTTCGAAGCAATTTTCCATTAAATCCAATTCAAATATTATCCCAATATAATATCCTAATATGCATAATAACAAAGAAAAAAAAAACATTAAATTCCTTAAAGAAAATTCCTCATTTTCCAAAGAACGTCAATCAACTAATCTGACTACATTAAACCTTAAAGCAATTCAAATCTCCCCTTTCATTCCACCCTTCAATCTTCTTATTCCTCCTGATTTCGTCGAGCTTCCTCATTAAGTCTCTCGCGATAAAAGTCGTAATTGACGCGGGACTGAAGGTCGCGCGCTTGATGATAAGCGGAAATGTGTCCCACGGTGCACATCAAAGAATGAATTTGAAGTGGAGTTAGTAAGAGTCGTGACCAGATGAAGAGTGGCTGCCATCTGCGCTCTTTCTCTTTCTCTCTCTCTTTATATATATATATCCCGTTTCCTATATCGCCCTCTGTAATTAAAAACTCGTAGAAACCGGAGAGAGAGAGAGAGAGAGAGAGAGAAAGAAGCAGAGAGCTAGAGTGTTCGTTGCGAGTATAATTAATATGTAGCGCGAGTGGCACGAATGGTTGTTTATCTCCCTTCCGAAATGGCGTTACGTTTTAAGGGTGAGGGTGGGTGATAGTTGGGAATGATAAACACCCCAGAGAAGAGCGAGCTCTTCCTTCTCGATGGACCGTACATCTTCTGGATGATATTTTCGTCGAGATCGAGGCCGATTCTCGAGGAAAGCATCCTTTCGTGAGATAAGTTTAAATCGTTGAAGATTTGTGATGCTAAGGGATGGTTAAAGGGGATAAATTGGAGGGTATTTTTACAGACGGTGTGGGTTTGTAAAAATTTTGCAAAATTTTGAATCTTAAAAAAGAGAAAAGGAGAAAAGTGATGGGAAAAGATTTTTGAAAGCTTTGAAAAATTATGAAGAAGGAGAAAATATAAGAGAAAATGGTTGAGGGAATATTTGTTCTAATTACGATCTCTAAATTTACATGTCTAAATTATATAAAATTCCTATTTATTGTTATTAATGTATGCATTCTTGTAAAAATCTGTATTATAGAACATTTCTAACTATCCACATCATTGTAATTGTATAAATTTAATTAAAATAACACTAGCACTTAATGCTAATAGACTAAAAAAGAAAATTATATAAATTTCCTTTATCTTTATTATATTTCATTGCTCAAATAATTCTTTTCATTCACGATATCTAACAATAATGTGTAAATTATGTTGAAATAGTATATTGCTGCAAATATTCATGCATACACATATAATTCCAAAAATAAAAAAATAAATTTGTTAAAATTTTAGTAATTTATTTTTTTAACTTTAATAAAATGCATATGTGCACATATTAAAATGATCTTTAAATATCAAATTTATCTAACATTTTTTTGTAGGAATTTTTTCTAAATTGATTATTTATGTATTTATTAATTTGAAAACTTTTCAAAATGATCAAAATGATCTAAAACGTCCTCTATCCAGTTTCATTTTCATAGGATGAGGGTAAAAGATTCCGAATATAGTATCGTACAATATACATATAATTTTAAACTCAAGAATTGAAACATTTTAATTGATTATCCATGAGATAATAGTGATAATAAAACTCACGATATTCGAAATACTACTCGAAAGAATAATAATTCGAAAAACACAAGTATAAAGCTGAAATTTCGCCCAAAAAAACCAACATGTCCATCTTTTCACAACTTAGCGCACGATAACGAGATTCACTAGAACAGAAGAGAACATGGAAGAATAAATTCAATGGTAGAAAAGAAAATAAAACTATAGAAACAAAAAAAAGTTATCTCATTTCAAACAAAATAATATCATATCCTAAAAGAAAACTAAATATTCTATCATCCTTGTAATGGACCCTGCATCTCATCAGCTTCCTTTATCCTCGTCCTTCCGTCCATTTTATACATATTTTTTCTATCTCCGTTTCGGTGTTCTCAAATGTCTCTTCTTCGCCCCAATCCATCCTTTTTCTATTTTTACATTCTCGTTACTGTCTCACGTTTTACCTCCTTTCTGCTGCTTCTTCATGCGGATGTGGTGAATTCAACCCCCTTGGTCGCTCTGCAATGTTTATACAGCTTCCTCCTCGAAAATGGAGTTCAAACGCGACCACTTAAGTGCTCGTGGAATCTGGTGATACTTAACGCGCTACTGCGCTTTCGAGATAGTTGTGCACACGATAACTAAAACTTTTGGGGGTTAGTTTGATCTTCAAATGAGTATATTGATCTTCTTTGCGTTTCACTTTTGCCTCGTTACGTGAAATTTATCGAAGACAAATTTTATATCAAAGAGATTGATCTCCACGTACTTTGTGTGGATTTATTTATCTAATCTTTGGGATATTTGCATTTAGAAAGAATTCAACAAATGTAAATAATATTCCAAATTGAAATTCGATCAATTATTACAATTTCTAATGTAGATAACAAAAAATTTTATAAAATAGTGAATAATATTTTAATCTCCTATATATTATTATCAGAATTATAATTACATAGATTCAATAACAATAAAGTAATGATTTTAGAAAAAGAATATAATCATTTTTAGAATAATTCATATTTAATTGCACAAGTATTTTGATAATAACGAAAGGGATTAATCGTATCTTACAACAAATTTAGAATCTCCTAGGATCATAAATTTTCTAGAATTTACCCTCATTTGTATAGATAGTTTCGGTCCATAAAACAGTTCTACATATAGATGGGATCTCCCTTTGTGAGATTTTATCTTCCTCCCTTATCGTTACAGAAAAAAAAAGACATCAAAAAGAAATCAGTAGATCTAATATAACTTTTCCTCTTTTCTAGTTCTTCAAAACAGAATACTATGCAAAGAGGAAAACAAACGTATTGTTCTTGCGAGTAAATCTAGAACAATCATAAAAGTACTTAATAAAAGTACTTAATTCGTGTAGAACATATATTACAATCTAAAAGAGTACTTTATGTTTACGATTCAAAGATATGAAATCAGTAAATATCAAAAATAAAATTTTGTAATTCAGAAAATAATTGTTAGAAATAAATAAATTGAATTTTCAATGTTTATTTAAAAGAAACAGAATGTTGTAATTATTATATTATTATAAATTAAAATTAAGTTAACTTGTTTGAATTATAAATTGAAAAGATAATTACTCTCTAAATATTTATTTAATTCTGAATTAATCATTTAAAATATTAACATATTCATTGAATATATATTCCTGTTTTTGTTAAATTAAATTCTAAATTTTAATAATTTATTTATATAAGATTACTAATAGTATTCAGATTAAGGAATTTTTTTATCTGATATAAAACGTAATATCCCAATGCAATTTTAAAATAAAAAATCTTTTATAAAATGCGTTCGTATTTTATAAAGACATGATACATCGATTAACGTACACAAATATACGCAATGAAATATATTATATCATATAAAGACTTAAAGAGAATAAAAATTTATTTCAATTCCACTTTAATTTCCATAAATATCTCGCAACTCCCTAATAATAAAGGCAAAATCATCCAATCATTCTATTCATTCGTATTCTTAATAATTAAATTATATCTGATACTTTCAACCAGTAATGTATCATCCATCAAACGTACTCTTTACACACAAAATCTCGTGCAGATAAACGTGCAACGAGCAATATTTCAAAAAACAAAGAAAAAGAAAAAAAAAGAAAGGAAAGCAGGAACAAATGTAAATGTTTGAAATTTGTTTGGGCGTGATGGAAAATGATGGAATGAGCTGATGCGGGGGGATTGGACAGATAAATGGGACACCGACATACGCGCGCCACGGGGATGATTTCAAAAAGTGTTGCGGGGTAACGGAGTGGATTTACATTTAAATCCCATTCTCATCTCGTTCATGCAACCCTCTATTCCCTTGGAATTTATTTTAATCGCGAGTGATTAAACCAGACACACGCGAAACGCATCGGCTACGGCTCGATTCCGCTTCACGCACGAGCGTGCGATGGATCCACCATCCGTGTCGAGTAGATGGCTTCGGTTCATCCATTTACCCGGTTCATGGAACCTCTTTTTACGGAGAACTTTTTTTTTTTGCGCAGGAATCTCGTTCATCCCGCGCAAAAGAAATTAAAAGATTAAACGTTACACGGATCCTTTCACGAGAAAGTTAATTTACGCGTGATTGGCAGCTGTTGGAAGAAAAGAACTTGAAGTCGAATGAATGAAAGGAATATAAATTAAGCGTGAAGGTTAATGGAAAATTACAAAAGTCTTAATTTTTGTTAAGAAATTCGATAGTGAATCATTATTATCGATAATTAGTTTAGATCGAAAATTTATATCTTTTAAATGCTAAACTTGAGATAAATAATAAATGTAGAATAAAGTTTTTTTTTTTTTTTCATTCAAATTTAATTTCTTCAAAAATTAATATCGAGGAAAGAAAGAATTTTATATATATTTCCGTATACAAAATAATCTTTTACTAATCCAATCAAATTTAATCCTAAATTCAAACGAAAAAAATATTATTGCACTCTCTATTTAATTATATTGTTCATCTAATTTTACAAAATAAACTATTAATAAATATTTATACCAATTTAATTATCATTTTTAAATTCATAATAAATCTAATGCAGAAGTATGTCGCGTGTATTTTTCATTACTGAACAAAATACTAAAATAAAAATGTAAAAACAATCTTTTCCAACTTCAACAATATTTTATATACTAATCAACGAACGTTACAATTTTCGCGGGTGTAATGAATTAAATCATTTCATGGCCGTGACGTGCGTACATAGCAGGTGAACCTTCCTGCATAGCCGCAATGGGTTTGGTGGTCTAGTCGATAGTCCGACCATCTGCAAACAATGTTACAGCGACCGCAAACCTGATCGAAGAGTCTCTCTCTCCCTCTCCCTCTCCCTCTCTCTCTCTCTCTCTCAAAGGTCATTTAACCGGAAACGAGGCCCAGGCTTAATTCCAAGATTGGCCACATAAAGATTTCCGCATACAATTTAATGTGCGTTAGATCGTAACACTGTTCCATGTTCCACGATTATCCGGTGGCATGCTAATGAAATCTCCTCGTCGTTATTTAATGCCTCGTTGCTATTGCAATACTAACATTGTGTCGAAGATAAGTATATATACATATATAGATATTTGGTGTGTAATTTGTGGTATTGGAAATGATTCGTCGATTGATTGAAAATTTAGATTATTGGATAAATTTGTTTTCAAGAAAAAAAATGCTATGAATTGAATAATGGAAAGGGAATATTTAATTTTCTCTTTAAATTGTTCTTTTACAAATTCTTATTATTTTTTTTTTTTTTTAGTAATTAAGATATTATTGTGTCAATATGATTATTATGTATTTTTAAGATCAATCATTAATTTATAAAATTTTTCTATTTTCGAGAGACATAGTGAATGAAACTTTTGATAATAAAAAATGTTTCGTTACTGTATCGTTGATTTGATTATCTTCGAAGAAATTTTGTAAAATTAAAAAGTTTAAAATTGTTTTATCCAAACAAATGGGAGGAAGATATTTTAGAAATTAATAAAAATATAATTTTATAATTATATTTAAAACACCTCAGGGACGTTAATAACCGTTCGTATATCCCGTTGTTCTAAATTTAACAATTTACTACTTCGAGTTTCGATACTGAAAATTATTAATAAATTATAACTTCATAAATTGCGATCACCCCTTACTATCTTCGTTTCGAAACTTTAACTGCGAAAAATTCCAATAAAATACGATTATCTGTTAAAATACTTTATATATAGTTTCTTCTTTCGTAATGTTTCAATAAATTTAATTAGTACAAGTATAATTACATTTCATCAGGATATTATAACATCCAACGATATGTTCCACGTATTACAAAAACGTAAACTTCATAGTAGAAAAGTTACGTAACAAATATTCCAATTAAAGTTCCAATTAAACTTTATCGTCTTCACCAGTACCTCTGTTTTAACACCTGACTTCGTACATACATCTCTTCAACTCCTACTAATGAACGAATCTATATGCTCGTGTGTGAAGGACCATTACAATGTTCGATTGCTGACAATTCGAGTAATTTAATTTTCCGTGGAATGAAATATTAAGGAATTCGTTGAATCGCATATCTAGCCGGATATCACGATAATCGAATTATCTGTGGCTATTAAATGCGCTTCTAATTTACTGGACACTATATTACTCAAGTATTACCTATATGAATAATAATAATAATGTATAAATAAATATATATATTATAAAATGTTAAATTTAATTCAATGTTAAATTTAATTCAATTAAATATTTAATAATTTATGTATTGATAATTAGTTAATAATAATTAAATGTATTAATTATTCATATGAATAATAATAAAATATGAAAGATGAGACAATTCTCAGAATACTTTTCATATTGTCAGACTTTCGTATGCCTTAATATTCCATTCCTTTCTTCCTTTCTTTTTTCTAACTACGAATTTTTAACATCATTAGTCATAATGAAAATCTTTCAAAATTCTCAAGTTTCCAAATCCTAAAGAAATTCATTGATATACATTGAGGACCAAGAACTGAACAAAGAATCTCGAAAAAGTGCCACACTAAAAAATAATGCTACGTTAATCGTCTACCCCAATTTATCCCATCATTACATCGTATACAATTTTCAACTCACTTTGACATAACAATTTCGCGATCAGAAGAGAAGTTCCCGGAATCACGGGAGTAAGAAATTACCCTCGGATGCCAGTTCCCGCGTCGAACTTCACCACAGTTCAAGATGGTTTGACGCTTGCTAAATGCGAAGCACTTATGCAACTATTGTAAGTTTCCACCAGTCGGTTCCCATTCTGCCACAACACCAAGTATTTCGTAAGTTCATCAAACTAACGGGACCATATGCACCCCTTCCGATCGAATTGATCGATATTCGAAGGTGGAAACGTGTTTGACACCATCAGTCGCAGATGGGAATAAGGGGGTGCAATGGCTGACAAGTTTTGGATTCAACTCGCACACGCCTCGATATCGACCATCGTTCTCTTTCCGGCTAAGTCTGGAGAGATTATGAAGACATACACGTTGGGTCACAGCCAGGACCTTAAGCCCTCGCAATACTACCGTATTTATCCCTGCCTCCTGCACCATTTTCTTCCATTTGCCCCCTCGGTGCTTTGCAATTCATCCAGTTGAATATGTGGCGCATTCCTATAAATTGCGTCTCGAGAATCACTCGTAACGAAGAAATAATACTCTGAATTAAAATTCTATTGTAATCTGTTTTCGTGTGATATTGTTTTCTGTGATCGAATATTGTGTTGTTTGTACGTGCGTATTAAAATTGCAAAACAAATTTTATGTGTTATTAATATATTCCTTTTTTTTTTTCTTAAAAAAATTTAAAGTTCAATGTAATGGAAAAAGAGTAATTAAAAATGTATTTTTCTTCTTTTAGGGTCGAAAATGTAATCAAACAATTTAAAAAATGATGTAACAGAAATGATTTAAGAAATTTTTGAAGAAACAATGATACTTTCATGTTCTTAGTTATGAGAAACACCACTATACAAGTGCCATCACTATACAAGGATGATTTCAGAATATCTTTTTTGCACGTTCAAGGAATTCTTCTTCTATACATATTTTAACATACATTGCGCTAGTAATACGTTTTCTTACTTTGACAGAAAAACAAATAAGTTACGTCTCAGAAAACACAAATGTAATTCCATCATGAATGAAAGATAAGATGTTATACGTATCTAAAGTCAATTTTATTTTCCTAATTTTAGGATATTTGAAGATTTGAGAAGACATTCTAAATACAATAGAAATAAAAAATTGTAAAAATTTATGAACAAATATTCCATTTGAAAAAATAGAAACTGTATATTTTCTTTCCAACGATTAACGCGTAACACATATATGATAATCGATACTCCGTGTATATCTATAGAACGTTCAATTCAAAGGATCGTGTTGTAGAAGTTGTCGAGGTGACAGAATCCTCCGCAAGGAAAACGTTCCATTTGATAAGTGTGTAGTTCCGTTACAGATTACATTTTCATTGAAACATCTAAGTTCTTCACCCCCAGGGATACGAATTCGTTTCGAACTCGACTTTCCACAAGAACTCGCGCGTAATATCCAGACTTGTGGAATTATATATGGGGCAACATACACGCGAGATAGAAGGTAAACAGAAAATCACTATTTCCGGAATATTCTGTGATTTCACATCGCAGGGGGGAACTATTTTAAAGCGGAGGGAATCACGAGGAATAAAGACGGAGTACGCGTGTTTTGCATGTAATAACGAAAGTCAGGTGTCACGAAGTAAGCCGGGAGAAACGGTACTTCTAAGCTTCGCTAAGAAGAGAACCCGAGGCGTGTATCTCATTTAAATTGCTTAAGTTGGTTATTTTTTTGTTATTCTCATTTAATCGATCAAAAAAAAAAATAAATGGTTCGAACATTCTGTCGATGTAAAGCTAATACTAAGATTGGCTACATTTTTTTTCTCTTTCAATGTCTTTTATATATATAAAATTAATAGAAAATGAAGAAAATTTTGTTTCATTTAAATTACAAATTTTTATAGTTAGCATTTTTGTTAGCTTAAAATTACCTAGAAAAAGCAACAAGAAATTTTAAATTTTTTTAGAATAAGTATATTGCTTGTACTGTAACTGTAAATAATTAAATATTTTTGCTTTAATCGTATGATTTTAAATAAATAATAGCTAAACTTTAAATAACATCACATTAGCATTTAAAAATATATAAATATACATTAAATTTATTCTTATTTAATGTTTACATCAAATTGCAAATAATTCGAAACAATTAGTTCGAACAAAATTACATAAATCTAGATATATGTCAATCAAAATATAAAATTCCGTCAGAAACAAAATTTTAAGAGATCTTGACTGATTTTATTACGTTTTTACATGTTTGTTTATTCCAAAAGTGACGTTCGTAATCGATAATGATAAAAATGTCCATATCGTTTCTATTGAAAGGCATTAACTGTATAAAATAGTTTTCATAAAAGTTTAAACATTCAAAACATGTAAACAGCGCCATTTTAAAGAGGATCTTATTCACGTGATCGTGACGATCATAGTTAGGAACGCTGATTTTATTTCAATTTAAAAGTTTGATGCCTGGTAACAAGCTATCGTGTCACCCGGGGCTTAGTTAGCTTGAAATTCGACAATAGACAAGCACACTGTAGTGACAACACGGTATAACCATATATATACCATTCGTGACTCTTTTAATTAGAAAGTTCGTCTTTAGTCATGGTTACATGGAAATCTCAAAATCAAATGAAATTCAAGGATGAGACATAAAATTGGATTAATTAAATTTTCCTCCTCTGTTGTTTCCTCGTTTGGAATAATCAATTTTGTTGAATTAATTAATAATTATTTATCATATGAATTATTTATGTTACTAAAGAATAATTTTACGAGATACATTTATGTTGAATTGACAAGATTGTATAATTTTAATTAAATCGTTTTTTGTCGTATTAAAGATAAAATCTATATCATTGTATAATAGAAATAAAAGATATATTTTTGTTATGAAAATACGTAACAAAATATTATATAATATGGAACCCACCTTCATTAATGAAACATAACGTTCAAAGAATTAATGAGGATTAATAAATTGTATAAAAATACTTTCTATTTATTACATTTCCAATTTATTATTGTATATATATAGAATACCAATTGCAAATATATTTTTAGAAATATATGCTACTATTCTATTTCATTAAATTAATGTTCTATGAAATGTCATTTTCAGGATTTGAATTTCATGGTTCAATACAAATCATTAAATTTACATATAATATTGAATAGTAATAAGATTTATAATAGAAATAATAGAATCTCATTATAATAACCATGAATTTAGGTATTTCAATTAAATCCATCCAACCATGTCAATAACAATAATAAATGAAATATTAAAATGAGGGAATAAAAATCTTAAATCGATATGCTATAAAATTCCTATGAGCATTCAGAATTGAAAAATACTCAGATAATATCTTAAGATAATCCAAAAATATAATCCACATTATATATTACACTTTTAAATTAAAAATAATGATGATTTAACTCCGTTTAACATCCTTTTCTATGAAGTTTCTTAAAAATCAATATTAACAATGTATTTGAAAAAAATATTACAAGTACTATTGATAAAATATGGTAAAAATATAATAGAAAATTATAGGAAAATCATCATTAAAGTTTATGAAAAGAAAATTGAAGAAGTTATTTGAATGATATTTGACTACACAATTAACATCACAAAATGGACTTTACATTGGAATAAAATAAACCTAAAATATCTCGAATAATTTAAAGAATTTACCATTTAATTTGAATAACGTCGGATCTTCCAATTTCACAAATACGAATTTATTATTCGGTACGTCAAATCAAATGATACGTCATGTTTTACATATTGACGGTTTCATGCGCTACGAACAGCGTTATTTAGCATAGTTCCATCATGCTACCGGCTTCATTAACGGCCCTATTAATATGACTGACAACCACGATACGTTACGACGCATGCGATTTTCCTGAACGAGACCTCGTACTTGCAACACGCGGCCATCTCACGTACCTTAACGCGCCTCGTTCATGAATACATTTGCCGGCGAATCGCATAATGAGGCCGGCTGGTTGCATAAATAACAAAAGTGTGTCCGCAAAACACGTTGCATCCGGGCCAGTGTTGGTTCCATACTCAGTTTAGGTTAGTAGTTATGGATGCTTGGAAATGCCTGAAAATCCCTTTATCAAATTGGGATCAGAAGGATGCAAAGATTTGGGTCACGTATATTTTGTCGAATAAATTTTAACCGATCTCATAAGTAATATGATCTTTCAGAGGAATAACGTTAAAATAATGTAACTCATTACGGAAAATAGGAAACTTAAAATATGGCAATAATATATAATAGAGAAATTATTCTCAAATTTTTCAAGTTTTAATATAAAAAACCGCGAGGAAAAATTAAAAATTTTGTCATCAAAATCCATTCAGAAAATAGTGAAAACCATACCATTGAAGTCTCTTTTTGTTTTATCATGATACCTCAATCGGTTGCCGACATATAAGAATTCAAAGTACCTCATAGTGCAGAGATTATGAATGGGTTCATGACCTACATTTTTTCCTAGGAATGTGTACTTCCAGGAATCGCGTACTACGTTTTTTCAAAAATTTCGTCTATCATTTGTCTGGAACTTGGGTTAAATCAGCCAATCAAGACGATGTGCAAGAGATCTAAGTAAGCGACAAGGACAGAGATAATAAGGGATCAAAAATTATCCTTTCCTTTACACGAGGATATCTCAGAAATCGAAACTCGTATCGAAATAAATGAAAAAATGTTTCAAAGAGAACGATTCCGCGCTTTTAATGAGCTTCCATTCGTTAACATGGAATTATTATTTTTGGAGTTATAACGATTGAAAGTTTTCTTAATTTTAATAAAATTTAATCAGATTTAAAGTAAATGATGAAAAATTATTTTTCTCTTATACGATGATATTTTAGAAAGATGTTATATTAGGATAAACGAGGAAGCATTTGAAAGAGCAAGATTTCGCGTTTCTAACGATCATTGACCGGAAGTTACTATCTTTGAAATTATAACGATTTAAATTTTTTCTAATTTTAATGGGATTTAATCTGAGAGTATTAGAATTAATAAATTTACTTCTAAAAGAATATTACAACGATCTTATTAATATATTGGAGATAAATTTTTTTTTAAAAAGAAAATATTAAATTTATTAATTTTAAATTTTGCAGATCGAACAATATTATCGAATAATATTTCAAGAATGTTGTAAATATGCTTGAAGTAAAAATAATCATGATAGATATTTTTGTCAAATCTAGAGGAAATAATTATATTATTTATAAAATAACCTAATCCAAAAGAGATTAATAAAATATTCATATTAGTTCTCATTCGTATACATACCAATGCGATGATCATGAACTAAATTCGATATTCCAGGTAACCGTGTTGATTATATTAGAAATATTCAACATTGGATTAGATTATGTTAATGATATAATTTAATCGAAATGCAAGTTGGGCACACTCTGATGTTCAGAATGTTAAGGTCTAGTTAGGCCTTGACTTAGTTAAATTGACCAATTCTGGATTAGTTAGTTATGTTTGGGTTGGGATGCAGTTTGGATTGAATGGATCCCTTGACTCTGGAGCGAATGCTCATCGCTGGACCACTTCCTGATAATAATTATAAACATGCTCCATGGAGAGAATGTCCAAAATCAATTGTACGTTTAAAATTGCTACACTCAATTCGGAACTACGTCATGATTGATATTCCACAATATCATTTCAGTTCAATAATTTTGTTACAAGTGAATAATATACGATTTATTATTGTAACTAAAGTATAAATTCATATATGTCACAGAGAAGACAATTAAATCTTTTTACAATTGGATCAAACATTATTAAAAAACTTGTTAAACATTTATTCATTCAAATTTTGATGATAAATTTAAAGATTGAAAATATAGCTTTTATAATATAATATACAGATTACAAAAAAATAAAAAATTCTATTCTTGTCTTTTTCTTTTTTTTTTTTTTCTTAATGATTAAATTTACAAAGGACCAGAAATTTATCACATATCATTAGCAAAATTTAAAATTAAAATATAGATGGAATAATATTTGTGACATAAATTAAAATGCTTATTAGAAAGCAGAGATAAAAATATTATCACTTTCCAATCATATGATTCAATTAATGTGATTAACGAACCTGAAATGAGATTATGGAATGCTCGATTCATGTAATCTCAATGAAGCTATTGAAATGAAGAATCAATATCATAATTATTATATGTAAAACGAAGAAATACATCTGCTATTTGTATAATATTTGAAATTGAGCGTATGATTAAAATAATTAAATTGAATAAAAGAATTCTACAAAATATACGTTATATCATAAAAAATTCCTCTTCTAATAATGAAAATATAAAACTAATATATGAACTGTACAAAATTAATTTGAGCCAGATTTCTAAAGATTTAATAAAATATGGATCACGAGGAAATCTCTAACCAAAATAAATTTCCTCTTTCGTTCCAAAGACCATGGTTCGATACCTAGACTCTTTGATTAAATAGTTTTGACCCTATCTAATCAACTAACCTGTCTGAGAGGAAGAAGTCGAAAATGTCGGAAAAGTAATAAGACATTTCCTTTCATTTTCCAGATAAAAGAGACTTTTCTTCGAATATCTTCTTCTCTAATAATTTTCA
The DNA here is from genome assembly GCF_014066325.1 of Apis laboriosa. Taxonomy (NCBI): domain Eukaryota; kingdom Metazoa; phylum Arthropoda; class Insecta; order Hymenoptera; family Apidae; genus Apis; species Apis laboriosa. The sequence continues at coordinate 116,460 of NW_025224965.1, read as the reverse complement.
ACATGTTTTTATCCATTAGATTGTTGCATAATAAATGTTGCTTTCCAATGAGATCTTGTTTCAGACGTTTTAAAATCATGAAGTATTCACCAATTGAATTGGTATGTGTTTGTACAGAAAGCTTTATTCTATTGTTTCGATTTTCTTAAAAGATTTATATTTTACTTCCTTCAACGTATACATAATTTTGAACTTTATACACAAACTTGGTAATTTTCATTTATCTTGATTAAAAAGATTAAAAATTTAGAAAAAGAAAAATTAAAATTGAAAATACCAAGTTATCTGTATATTTCATTTCTAATATAAATATTTCTTCTCATTGTCTTCTATTTATCATATCATATTACAATATAATTAAAAAATATATATATATTAAATAGATAAGAAATAATTTTGATTCAATTGAAAGAATCTGATTATTAATATCCATTTCTATAAACGTTCTCTTGTTTAATTAACATGGTCGAAAGAACTTAGTGGAAAACAGGATACAACAGAGATGAAACAAGTATCCCATGATATTAATTTCACAATCAACAAATATAATTCAATAAAATATTAAAAATATTAGACGAAATATGATATTCCACTTTATTCAACAATTAAATCAAAACTCAATTTTCACTGCATTAAACTTAGATAATAATATCATCTATAACGTTGCTTGAAAGTACATATGCATATCGCGTAATACATCTATTATACGCCATCATCGCTCGACATATTTAGGCTAATGTGGAGTAACGAGACAATCGAACTTTCTTACTTCTTGGATAGACAGATAATCTGAAAGAACACTTTACGAATGAATCGAGTGTTGTTAACAATTTCCTAAATTAAATCAAATAAACTTAAACACATAGTATGCTTACTTTGAAAAGTATAAAATAATTGTGTTCTAATTGTGTTCTAAAGCAACGACACACAGCTAATTACTTAGTCAGATTACGAGGATCCAGACAAATTTCACACAACGTTGGTTACCGCTACTATTTTAAAGCTTATGTATGGAGTGTTGAAATAAGATAATGTATAAAATTTTAAATATAAAATATAATAGATAGTAATATTTTTAAATTAAATTTAGATTTCTACAATTTGATTTAAGATTAATAATGTTTAAAATCGTTTAAATTTGAAATTTATTTTGACATTATAATAAAATAAAAGTAGATGTCGTTAAATCATGGAAATATCCAATTTCTTGAACTTATTATTAATATCCAGACAATTAAAATATTTTGAATGAAATGGAATATATAATGAAATGAATATCTGAGAAATTTTCGAATAACAACATATCAGAATATTCAAAGATGATACAAACTTGAAATTCCATTATCTAAAATATCTACCTCTCAAATTTACATTTTTAAACGAAATCAAGGAAAAAAACATTTATCCTAAAATGATGGACAATCATAAAAAAATGAGGTTGAAGAACAGGTTTTATGCAAATGTATTTGATATTTAGGCTTTTCATGAAAAGTGTCACTTGCCCATGAAACGTAATATCACATGAATGCTCGACTTTCAAGAAATACGAAATGCAAACGTAAGTAGCTTGAAGAGTTCGTGCACACTCTCGAAAAATGAAATTCACGATAAAAATAAACAGCATGTTTTGACTTTAATCCAAATCGAGTTTGCTTTGAATGTATTTTATGTTAAATTTTTTTTCGTTTTCTTCTCATTAAAATTGAAATTTTATAAATACTTTTTTCAAAATTATATTAATAATTATTTTATTGGTATATAAAAGATTCATAATTCATAGAAAAAGTACAATTAAAAAAATAAAAAAAGGAATAAGATATCTACAAAAATATTTGATTATTTGATTTTTTAGAAAAATTATTTTAAATATAAAAATAGATTATGAATTTACAAGGGATATCTATATCATGCATCTTTTTCTTATTTGATACCTATTATAAATGATACTTTAACATTTTATAAAGAAAACTTCCTTTAAGAAAAAAAATAATCAATAGTTAAATATTAATAAAAAATATTTAAATATTAAATATCTTATTTAATATATTGTTTCATGGAAAGAATAAAAAAATAAGCTAAAGTAAAATTTATTTGATAATACTATTCTATTGTTATTATTAATTCAAATAAATAAAAATAAAAATAAATTATTAGTAATTCTTCTATTTCTACAATTCAAAATTTTAAATATTCCTCAAAAACTACAATTAAATACTTCTGTTCAACTTGAAAAAATAAATCGATGCAGGTGATGTGAAAGATTATACTCTGAATGTGTTTTCGAATACTCATAAATAAACTCTATAACTCAAATTTCACATAATACATAGATCATACGACACATTATATAACACATTAATTCATTCAAAGAATATATTCTATGTATTATATATACTTATTCTAATTAAATTAAACCTCTCATACAAAATCATAATAATAATAAAATAAATTTATAAATCCATTCAATAGTTTATCATTATTAAATTAATAATATAGTCATAATATTATCGCAGATAATTATAATATAAATTTATTCTTAATTCTCATTTATCATTTATAGAATAATATCTCATTGTTATGAGATAATCACGGTCCATTACCCTCTTCCAGCATATCTTCTTCATAATATTCTCTTTTCATTCGCTCTCGAAAATATACGAAATTAATTCGTATCATAACAGAGACAATCGGTGTATCTTTCAAGTATTAAAATTTTTCCATAGTATTAAATAATAAGGTACTACGGTATTCACGGCTGCAAAATATCGTTCATCCTGGCGACTTCTTGGCAAAGAGTGGTGCATAATCCATATTCGATATCGATATCGAGAGTTCGATTAAGGATTCTCCGTCGAGCGATTTTTCTCGTATCGATTAGCGATTTGGCATTGGCCAAAGGTTAAAAGATCGTGTCTTCGACGACCAAAAATGTTTAATGGTCACGAAATAATAAACAATCTTGTTCGTTCATCCGAATAAATCCGAGAAAAAATGAATGTCACTGGCAAGAGAGCCTCGATAGATCTCTGAGCGCAATTGAGCGAAAACGATCGATATTAAAGGCTTAGGATTTTTCACAATAAACGTTTGTAATATCTTTTGAAAATTCGAAAAATATTACATTGATAAAAAATAGTATAGAAATTATAATCATTATATTGCAAGATTACCTTAATTAGAAATCAGAAACTTTTGATCACAATTAATAATTATATTATTCTTTCGTCGATCTCAATAGCAAATTATTGATTAAAAATTCTTGTGAACATTGCGATTCCCTTTTTTTTTTTTTATTTATTCACGAAGAAAACTACAAGTATCAGTTTCGCGGGGAAATACCTAACTATATCGAAGCGCATTGTAAAGTTTGTATCTTACCTCTATATATCTCGTCTCCGATAGTTTTACACTGAGAGTCCTAACCTGAATACAGATACACGATTTCACGAACTTGTATTTTGTTCGATGCAACGTAGCATCATTGTGTGATTCGCAATACATCACTCACTCTCCATTGTATGATCAATTCCCAATTATTATATCTTAACGTCTGCTAACAAGTCTCTTTCACGTGCCATATGTGAAATATGAAAGGATCGATTATCGAACAATGTTAATTTCCAAGAAATTCACCGAATCATATTTTAATTGTTTAAATTAAATTGTATTTTAATAAAAGATACCGAACTGAAATCATCATTAATAATTTAAAATTTTCTCAGAATTTTAAATTATATTTCAATATAGAAAATATAGTGGTGATTTAATTTTTTCATCGATATAAAAAAAGGAAAAAAAGATTTAATCGTTTGATATTATATTTCAATCGTAAAAAAAAAAAAGTAAAATAAAATAAAAAAAAGGAGGGAGAAAAGATGAAAAGAATGAAAAAAACAAAAAGACAGGGTAACAAAGAGAAAACAATATTTGTTTCGCAACAGTGTACAGTGTAGAAGTGTAAGAGTACTGTTAAAAAAAGTCCATTGATTAAAAAACAATTCGCGCAGTTCAACTGTCGATTACACGACGCGTTCCATGTGCCCTACTTTCACGGAAACTACTGACTTCTGAACTTGTAACTATCAATTAAGATGCGTGGATACGATACGAATAGTTTAATGGATTTGAAATGAGAATTTTAAACATCTCTTCTTGAATTACTTTCAATTTACGAGAACTTTCATTAAAGAAATTGATATTTGAACATCTTCAAGTTGTAATCTTAAGGTTATAATCGAATACTTGTGATCTTTGTGTAAAATTGTGTAGTTGGATTACTTTGAAATTTCATATAACTTGAAGTTATATCATAAGATGTTATATTTAAAAATATTTATATATTACTTCTATAACATATTTACTAAGACTCCAACTACTAGAAAAGTCAAAAAATCACAAAATCTACAAAGTTTGCCTTGACCAATATAAATCTATTCATATTGAATAGAATATTTACTATCAAACCAAGTATCTACAAAATCCATCCGAAACAACATCCACTTTAACTACAACTAACCCAGCTACCAAAAAAAAAAAATCATCACAAATCAAAAAAATTCATCCTAGACAATCCACAAGCACCGAAGCGATCGTTAGAGGTCAAGAAACGCGAGGGACGCAATTTCAGCCTGCTGTGGCCGTTAAATATTGATCAAAAAGTAACGAGCCACCCACTTATCGTGCCCGAGATTGTGGAATAGCCGTGAACCGCAGCGTTGAAAAGGACGGAAACGCTTGGCGGTCTGGACCCAGCATGTAACTTCTTGCAGCAGGTGGATGGCTATGCGCATACATACACACACACATACACACACCATTCGTTGCTCGCACCAGTTAGCTAGGTAAGCCAGCCGGCACGGAAGAAGAAGCTGGAGAAACCGGCAAAAGGGAACAGAGAAAGAGAGAGAGAGAGAGAGAGAGAGACATGCGGAGAGATTACACGAAGCGTGATACACGACGAGCTACCGTGAACCGGGTTCTGCGAAATTCTCTTCCGCTTTGCATAACGGTAATGTATTCTATTGAGGCTGACCAGAGCTAGTAACCCAACAACCCAGCCCTGTGTTTTAAATAATGGCCGGTGCCCATGTGGGTGGCGGCTATTTCCCCTCGTGCCAAATTACTTGGATTGTACCACTTAGAATTCTGAAGATGCCTGACCTGCCCAAACGATTAAGAGTTTCGTGGATATTTGAATATGGGGAAGGAGGGGTATGTGTGTATGTGCAGATTATGGATATATGTTTTATGGATTATATATCGTGGTTAAAACGTAATTTTCTCGCGAGATTTTAACGTATATTTTAGAAATTTATTGTTGTAAATTATTAAAATTCATCATTTTATGATGGTTTCTAACAAAGTTTCGAATGCGCGTGTCTTACTTTAATCTCTTTAATATGAAATTATTCTAACGTAGTTGTTGACAATGTTTCTATTCCATTGTTAAATAATTTTCTTTTTGATAAAAGAAGTATGTTAATTCTAGAAAAATGGATGACAACGATGAAAGATTTAGAAAATATGAAAGCTAAGTTTTCCAATCTAATTCTAACATTTTTTTCCCCATCCTAGTTTTTCCATATTGAATAGAATGAATATTGAATTTTCTTATGAACATCGATCTGTAATAATAATAATAATTGTTCGATGGAACGAAAGAAAGCTAGAAACGAGATATTTTCTTCTTAATCTTTCTATCTCGTTAATAAACGAAGAAAGTGTAACGATTATCGAAAGATTTCTCCTCGACCGTTATACTTTAAAAAGTTTGAAAAGAAAAGACAAAGAGAGGGAGAGAGAGAGAGATCTGATTTAGCGCTATTTACTCAACCGTCCTAGGTAAACGAGGACGTCGTTCTTCTCGCGAGAAAAACGAAATCCCTCCATCTTTTCAGTGAGGTGCAAATACCAGATATTCCTATTCAAAGATTTTGTATTCTGAAATGTCATGCTGCTTTGTGGAGAGAGCAAACTTGCAGCTTGAAATTACTAGGGGCTTGAGTAATAAGAGCTGCACGGTTTGATTCATTTCTGTGTCAAAAATATGACACTTTGGTTGCTGAAGATAAATCTGATGAAGATAGACGATTTAAATTATTTAAATAAAACGAATATGAATACTTTAATTTGTATAATTTTTAATAATTAAATATATCTGAAATATAATTTTAAAAACTTTCAAATTGTAGACATCATAAATAAATTTCACTAATTTCTAACTAAATTTTTTCTAATTTAATTAATTTGATTAATTTTTGAATTTGATACAAAATTAAAATTGCATACAATATTTTTCATTATAATTTGAAAATATATAACAGCATATTTTTATCCAAAAAATTATTCTAATAATAAAATTTAATATTTAATAACATTGGATTGAGATATGCATAATCTTCATATGTCGATATGAAACTATTTTGCATTACTTTATAGATTGCTTTATGATTAAACAAAAAGTTAAATTGTTAAAATATGAACTATTGTCGAAAGCATACATTTCTGTCAATTAATGGCACTTCTAATCTCGCACGTTCTCAATAGCAGTTGATGCATTATAAATCTATGGACGAGCGTTCATAATTGGCAACATGATAGGTTCATAACTCGCATTTCCGACGTTCGATAAATTTCCATCCATTTCTACAATTAAAGATGTCAAAATCAGAGGAAATTATGATTTTTCAAAAGAGAAGCAATACTTACGAATGAATAGTAAGATTATTAAAAAATTAATGATTTTAAAATATTCATATTCATTCAATTTTATATTTTGCAATATCTTGAAAATGAATATTAATTACATAAATAATTATCAACATAAAAAATTTGAAGACAAAACTTATCTATATTAAATCAAATTTATTAATTCAATACAGGATCTACTTTCATTTTATTATTAAAATTATAACAAAATATCTAAATTCAAATTAATATATTCTCTATGTATATGAAGCTCAATGAAAGTTATTACCAAGGCAAGAAAATAATTATAACGATTCATAAAAGCAGAAAGAAAAAAATTGAAATCTTCATTGGCCATTTTTTCCGATCCATTTTCATTATAAACATTTCACATCATAATACATTACATCTGCAATAAACAAGGAAAAATGAAAATTGGATATGGAATCATTATTAAAAACTTCAATAAAACTGACCAACATATACAGAATATATCGAATATACACCGTTAAAAATTTATTCTTAAAAATTTTCTTCTAATTTCGAATCTGTATGCTGCTACGTTCCCTAAAAATGAAAATTCTGTAGAAAAACTCTTGATTAGTTTTCGTGAAGCGAATGGTTGTATCTCAATCACGATGAAGACACGAACATAGGAACGTCGTCCAATTTCAGAAATTGACAGTAACGACCGTCATGAGTGTCTTTTAAAGGTTTACGGCTATACGTCGTTTTACGAGTGGAGAGATACGTAACAATCAGATCAGATCATCGTGCAAAGAGTTAAAATTTATTTCGAACAACACGATCTATAAACCATGCTTTTCACAGTATTCCATCATAAAGAATTTATTAGAGACTGATTGCTATGATTGAATTAAATAAATTTGAAATACAATTGAAGGATTCGTTACAAGATTCACATAAGATCCATTATAACTTCATAATTTGATTAAATGTAAGAAGATTTTATGTAAGATGATTGTAGATAATACTTGCAGCATTTGCATAATAATATACGATGAAAATTTGGTAGGGAAAGTTTAAATTTATTGAAGACTAAAAATTTTGTAATATTTTTTTAGAAGAAAATGAAGATAGATAAAGGTAAATGGCATTTTTTTATATAGATTGAAATTTACTAAAAAATAAATATGATATATTTGTATTATGACGAAGGAAATGAATGATACAATGAAAATGAAATAATTAATTAGAAATTCAATAGAATTGATATTTAGATTAATAAAAATCATTCGACAATTCTAATGTTAAATAATTTAAAAAGTATAATAGATTAAATTCGTGGAAAATTAAATTATAATTAATCATTCTCTTCAGAGCTTTCCACTTATTTAAATTCCTTTAATGAACGAATTAAATCAGCTTAAACAATGCGTACATTCAAATAATAAACATAATTGATGTGATATTCTGATTACAATCATAGAATGGAAATTCGAGAAAACATACATACAAACATATATATTTATCACCACTGAAAATTTTAATTAGTAGAAGCATTATTTATACACATACAATCCTGCATTACAAAGGAAATTATAATTTTCTCCATTCCAGATTACTAATAAAGCTTTAATTATTCCAATATAAGATAAAAAGATATATAAGTTTAACTAACTTTGATTAATGGCATTATAGTTTATTCAGTGTTCATTAACGATTACCATTTATAATTTATTTTATCACATGTGTTTACACATGTATCTTCGATACGATAATTTCACAATCATGCATATTCTAATCCCTTTTGAATCTCATGAATATTCAATAAAATCAAATAGCACACGTAAAATATCTCAATCTGTTCTGTTAAAAAATTCTTTTCTCTTATCTAATATTTTTTTACCTAAAAAATATTCCGTCCATAAAATATTCTGAATAATAACCTGATATAATAATACATATAATACATGTAATTTCCTATACATGTTAAAAAGATTTTTTAATAAAACTTATATTCTCTAATAACTATACTCTAATTTTTAATTATTCTTTCCTACTTTTACTTATTATAGAATATACTTTTGATTGAAACATTATACAACACTATGTTCTACTCAACGTCATCGAAATTTCCCTGATAATTTTTCATCCTATATTATCGGTCTATCATCAAAGGTATCTCGACTTCTTAGTAACCAACCCATTTAAAAAATGACGATCAAGGAGGTTTCTCGTGCACTGCTTTCTAATTGCAACTGAAATATCCGAACCACTTAAAGAGGCTTGTATTGATTATGGAAATGTAAGTTTCCGCTTGCCGACAATCCAATTCACATGGAGGCTAGACGAGACGCATTAACTAAAACGAGTTCTTTCTCGTCCCTTTCGAGAAGCATAATAGCCACGATGATAATCAACGTTAATTGTAGGGGTATTGATTGAACGTTAGGGTTTCTAGGTGCCGGAGAGATAGTGATACTATGAGCAGTATGCAAGATATCTCGATGATCGTCTTGAAGTCATTACGCGCGTATAAAGGGATTTCGTCTTCCGCTATATTGGCGATATATAGAAGACATTGTGTGCAAGCTCTTGATTGTGATGGAAATTTATGGAATCCTGAACTTTGTAAATGAAGACTTTTTGTAAATGTGAATGGATCAACTGGTTTATTTTCAGTATAGATAAAGCATTTGAAATATTGAAAATTTTTAAAGCTTGAAAGTTTTATTATTTTTTAAGAAACGTTGATTATACAAAATATTATAAGTAACGATAATTTTTTCCCAGAAAAAAATGGTATATAAGATGAAAAATGTTTTGAACGAAAGTTAATTATTTTTCATGGTGGAAAATTTATTACATATTTCGATGTAAAAAAATTCCAAACAACTATTTTCGTTTGGTAAAACTTTAAAGTGATCCTTGTTTGGGAAATTTTTAATATCTAAATACGTAGCTTATTGAAAGTTGATTATAATTTTTGTTTCAAACATTCTTTTCTCGTATTATTGAGAGAACTTGAAAAATGGCGGACATTAAAACGAATATCCTCTATAATGTATAAGATACGACCTACACGAAGTTATTGCGAAAGCTCGACCCATTATAATATCTTTAATATCGTCTCCTCTAAAGATTGAGACAGAACGTATTAAGTCCACATTTTATGCCTTTCCCACCTAAAACTCATTCTTCTCGACAATAAAGAGCATCCTTGGCTATTTAAAAGCGATTTTCCCTAATTCATTATTATATCACGTATATAGCTAAAATAGCAGGCTATAACTTAACAATTACGGGCAATTTTCTATCCCATTAATTCGACGTAATTGCAATAACGCAATAATTTATAATATAATCAAAAACTGTAGAGAAATAAATCTGTCGCGATGAAAACGATTGTAACGCCGCATTTCTCTACTTCCAACTTATTGACAGACTAACGAAATTGTATGGTAGGATGGATCCTGGAAAGCTGTATATCGAAACAGTTAGTTCGCGTGGACAATAATTAGCTCTCGAGGGAAAAATGAACGACGGGAAGTGCTTAATTGCTGACCTCGTAGACTGTTTCTGAAATTGGTGTTCCCGGCAGCTCGCTAACGAGAAAATGAGAACTGATAGAGAATGAGCCACTAAACTTTGCCACTTCGAACTCCACGAGTTTATTCGTGCGAATCATTCCCTCGATTCGGTATTATTGCAAACCGGGATAAAAAATTTCCACGAATGACGAAGTTTTGCTAGGAGAGAAAGAAGAGAAAGAGGAAATATCGAAAAAAGTGTAGGAATCATTGTTGGAAGGGTTGAAAAACCAATAATAATATAGATAAATTGAATGGAATAGTAAAAGAATTAATTGGAGATTGTAATATGACACAGTTAGAAAATTGGAGGAATATTAGAAATATATCTAAGAAAAGTTGTAAAAATAAAATAGAAATAAAAAAATGGAATGTAATATTGTGTATTACATTGGTTTATTTGCATTTTTGAATATCGATTTATTTAAAGGTAATTGAATTAGCGTAGGTAGGTTCGAACAAATGTAAATTGATATTATTGATGAAGATTAATTTATGTAGTTACAGGGATTAAATAGTGAGAATATGAAATGAAGAACGACTTAAATAAATTTATATGCTGTGTGTAATATATTTGCTGAATTACGAAGTCAATTAATTCACAAGTTAATTAAACACGCGATATAATTACAGGCAACAACATACAGCAATAATGTGTGATGAACATTTTAAAGAAAATAAATTCTCTTCTGGAAAGAGATAAACAAATTCCCTTAATTACTTCGTTTCTTAATTATTGAAAATTCAAAATCGACAAAAATATTTTGAAATGCAAACAAATTTAAGATCATCTTCTAGCTAAATACTTTATATTAAAGTGGAACAACTCAACCAAACATTGTAAACACATTCATGTTCATTAATCATCATTTCAACATTCAATTTACAATTATTATACAATATTATCTTAATAACAGCAGGTTGATTGAGTCCAAAACCCCGAGCAAAATAGATTCTACAACTCCCAGTCTCGTAATTCCGGAATCATTCGTATTTCCCGACTTCAGCAGAAAATATTTGATTAAAAATTGCCGACTACGCTCGTACCTCGCAAGATAATTAACCCATCCTCGAATACTTCGAACAAGATGGAACGGAATAGAACTGGTCGAGAAAGGAACTACGTACCTATCCCCCTGCGTGAAATCCTCCTACTCGGTCTCCAACGATCGTTAAACACGCGGTAATGAAAGGAAAAAAAAAAAAAAGAAAGAAAAAGAGAAAAAAATGTTAAAAATTTTCGACCACGTTAGACGATCGGAAGAAGAAGAAGAAGAAGAAGAAGACGAGGCAAACGTCCGCATTGTCCTGGATTTCCCGAGATTGCATTTTGAAAAATAGGTTAGGGAATTAATCAGAAAGAGAAGAGAGAGATGGCATAGAAGTCAGCGGGGAATCGTGGAAACGGTCGTCTGCCCGGATAACTTTTACCTCGAGGGACAAGAGATTAAACAGCCAGTAAGCCGAAATCATCGTTTCAAGGGGACATATTGAAGATCAGTCGCGCTGCTATCGGGGTCAATGCGGCACAAGTAATTTCTGGATTATATAGCGGCTGTAATCCCTCCTACTGGCGTAATAACATCGTTTCCCGTAGACCGTTATCCGGCCCCTCGATTGTAACGTTGCTATTTATATATAATCACGATGAATTCCTCTAATATCGTATTTAGTTTCGTCGGCATGCTTGGCCGCCTGTGAAATTTTAAGCGCGAAGAGGAACACGAGGGATGGGGTTGGAGAACGATTCACGTGTCCTGTTACGAGTTTCTCAATTGCAAAGGAACCACTTGACGAAGCGATAGCGACGTTCTATCGAGCCGTTCGTGGAATACGAAGGTACGATTAAATTTTCAAAAATCGGATTGGAAGACATCTTTGTTCAGATATATAAAATTGGATTTTGTTGTGATAGAAATAAATTCATAATAAAGGGATGAAATAAGAAAAAGAGGTTTGTGCTTACTTAATTATCCAATAATGTATTAGTATTATATAAGTATTATATAAGTATTATATATATTATAATTAGTATTATATAAGTATTAATTACATTTTAATAAAGAAATATTATCAATTTCTAATCTAATATCAAGATTTCAATTGAACTATGTTAAGTTATTATATTTTAACAGTTTAGAAATGTGATTCTCGATCAATATTAGAGGGATTAAAATATTTTTAGATTATATATGTGTACTGTGAGTACTGTGAGTGTTTAATTCGTCTAATAATTTGACTATCTATTTCCAAAACTGATTAAATTCGATTTGTATATTTGTTGACGATCGAGCAAATACAAATCGATATATTAACGTAATTATAATTATGATTGAAGTTTGAAGATACGATGATCGACGGCAGTAAATCAATATTAACATAAACTGATAATTTATTAAATTATCATTGATTAGAATGAAATTTTCTTTCCTTTATAAATATTCCTATATTCAATTTAAAAAAAAAGGACTAATTTATTCTTATATTATGTTCAATGACTATTTAATTGATCACTCACATATAGAATTCCTATATTCAATTAAATAAATTTTAATTAAAGTGAAATATAACATTTCCTTTTCCTATATATTCAATTAAAAAATAATAATAATAATCCTTCGTTTCTACTTGTATTCGCAAAGATATTTTATTTCTTTCAATCAGAAAATTAAAATCTGAAAAAAAAAAAAAATATCAGCGCATACTCTCTACAGAATTCTTGTGGATTATTGATAAACCATGTCTTCTCCCTTGTGGGCATCATACCTCCAAATTGGAGGACTACTAAAATTTATTCAAGACTTCGTGATCGTTGGGTAATAAATTTCATTAAGAACATGATCGAAAACCTCTGACATCCATTAACCAGATGATCCATCTGATAAACTTTCCCTGTAGATGCGCAATTTATTTTGTCTTCGGCGGTATAATATAATCTTAAATGATTGGTAAAGCACGATGAAGAGTTATAATGTATAATTCTTCGTGGACTTAAAGATGAAGTTGAACAGATTATAAATTATATGGCTCATAAGTTAAGCAACTTACAGAGGAATTCCCCCAATAGTTCATCTCGATCCGTGAACTTTCTGTTGCTCGTGATAAAGGCGGGAAAAAAAAAAAAAAAANAAAAAAAAAAGAATAACTCGAATATAAAAAGTCATCAATTCAGGAAGCTTAATGTCGCTTTTCCATTCTCCCGCGAATCTATTCCATGACTCCATGGCTCTTTCTTTTTTCCTCTCATTGTCAAAGGCATCTCATCACCTTTTGTGCGATGGATATACGTGTATTATAGTGGCACGGCAGAGTTACTTATTACACGAGCAGTTAAAACGAAAAGAAGAGCGTTAACACGAGTGAACGACGTTACCAAAGGAGGGAAAATTTTTTCCCTGCCGCTTAATTTTTCTTCGCGAACAAGTTCCACGGTTTTCCACGTTTTTCACCGCGCGAACTCGATAAAACAGATGCCTTTTCCTGCCTCGAAATCGGCTCGAACGAAAGAACAAAGCCAGCAAGAACAATAGACATTTCCTTTCCCTTTTTTTTTTTTTTTTATCAATTAAGTTTACTAATAAAATGGAATTTTATATTCGAAGAACGGATTGCCAGTTCGTCTCTCTAAACAGAATTATACCTTCTACAAATGAAGTATTCAACCGAGAACAAAATTGAACGAACGAGTGACACACATTTCTCTATGGTTCTCTATTATTTGTTTGTTGAGTCCTTAATTTATCAGTATAACGAAATATTTATTTCTTTTGAATTTAACTTCTTTTGTCTTCATCAACTCGTCGTTGATATAATGTACATATGGAATAAATAAGTAGACAACAAATATGGAATAAATAAGTAGACAACAAATATGGAAATATTTTGTGACGTTACTAATTGTAGTACGTGTAGCATTATTCTTATCCTTCGTTTAAAATGAATCTCATTTTAAATGAGATAAAATTAAATAAATGAAAAAGAAATAAAATAAAAAGAAAAAATTACTAAAGAGTAAAAGCTACATATGAAATAAAAATGGCTATACGTATTAAAAACTATATGAAAAGTTTTTATTGTATACTTTCCTTTTAGTATAAATTGTTATTTTATGTTAATTCTTATAGAAAAAACATCTTATCCCTATTAGCATTTATTATGCAGCATTGAAATATTTTATTATATCTACTTTATGTATATGAAATTAGTATTTAATTTCTAATATCATCCATTAAATTTTATCTCATTTTGAATTCTCAAAATGACATTAAGGAAAAAGCAATTTGCTATATATCATATATAATTGTATATCAGGAATACTTTGATAAAATTTATAATAAAACTATTACAATATTCCAAATATTTACAAAAAAGTACAGTATTTACAAAAGTACTTACAAAAAAGTACATAAGTTTAAATTTGAAGAAAATGCTAAAAAATAATTTTTATTCTAATAATTATGTGATTTTTTAAAATAGGTAAGTACTTGAATTAGCCTGAAGAAACTATAAATTCAGAACACTAAAGTGTTATTAGAAAAAACAAATAAAATTTTACTTGAAAAATAATTTTATATTACACGAATATAATAATAATCAAACAAATTATATTTCTTTTTTCTTTTTTCATTTCTTAGAATTGTAATCGAAATTCTAACTAAAATTGGATAAATATATCAATAAAATGAAGAAAATTCATCCCTTAATACTCTTGAAAATGGACTTTTCGCTTCATCCCTAAAGTCAATGTACATTGAACTGAATTTCGTAGATACTATAAACCAAAAGGTGCACAAGCAACGAACCATACTTCTTACACAATACCTATAAAGTATATCCTTTAGCAAGCTGTTCGGTGCATGGAAGTCGGCCATCGATTAAACCTTTTTGTGAAAGAAAAGAGAGAGAAAAAAAAAAAACGATGAAAGAAGTGCAAACGAGCAAGACTAAACTACATCTGACGTGTATTAGATGTTTTCCTGCTATAAACTAACATGGTTATCTCCATTCTTCTCTATTTCAGATGAAAAGTCCTTTTATCTCGATGTTTCAACGTTATCTCGTTGCAACTTTTGTCTGTAGGCGCTTGTTACATTCTTAATAAGATCACGTAGCTTGAGCTCAAAATAAAGAGCGATGTAAGTCACTGGAACGTATTGACTATGTTTTATATATTTTCTTTTATGGAGATATCTAAATATTTTATTTCTACATGCTGCTGATAATAGAATTAGAATTTTAATGTAAATATGTTAAAAGTGAAATAAAAATAAAATGCGAACTTGGATGATTTGTATAGTGGAAAAATATTTCTGTCTAATATCTACGTTTTTTTTATATATTTTTAATAACAATAATTTTTCAATATTTCTTATTTATTAATATTTATTTCTTTCATTTTATTTTATCTCGTTGAATTTAAAAAAATATTAGATTAAAAATTTTAAAAAAACTTTATTATTAAACTAATTACTATTATAAATCTATCGCTATTAATGGATTATAAAAGAAGATAATTGTTTGAAAATTTCAAAATGAAATTGTTATTTATTTACATATCTTAAAATCAATTACTATTCTAAATGGAAAATTAATAATTTTTATACCGATTAAAATCATCGAGATTCCAAAATTAAAATAATCTAAAATTTTTAAAAGATTGATCTTATAGCAACAAAAAATCAACCTATGCATTTTTATTTCAAATATTTTAGGTTTTACCTAAATCGAACATAAAAACAAGACATCATTTAATTAAACTTGAAAGAAAATATAATGGTCACATTAAAAAAAGGTAATTAGAGAATGTAAATTTTTATAAAAATTTTACCATAAAAACGAAGTATTTCAAATGAAACGTAATACCTTAAATCGAGATTACGCTCGAAATTAAACTGCTACAGTTTCATTGCTCCGTCGTAATGTGCAGTTACGGTTTCTTTGATTTACTAATATCCTTCGTGTGTGCCGAAATTTTCCACTCTTTTAATTTTTAAATTTTTTCGTTCTATCCTTTTTTGCAATTTACGTTTATATTTGTTAAATCTCGATTTAATATCATATATTTGCAATAAATTTCTGCAGATATAAATATATCTTTTAAATTAAACTAGATTTATTTTTTTTTTTGCATTTATGTTTTAATAACAAATTAAAACATTTTAATTTCTGAATAATTCTAATGTTCAAAATTTAAAATTTAACTTTAATTCATCTTTATATAAAATTCTCTTTTGTTTGAAAAAATTGTTAAACTTCTAAAAGTATAATCAGGCATAAAAATATTCATAGAAATTTATGTCTTATTTTATATTTTTATATTTTAATTAATTAGCTTATAAATATATATATGATTTTTTTATGAATGACAATGTAATTTTTTACATCGAGACATTATTTTATCATAAATTTTTTATAAATATTAATAGCACCAATTCCTTTTTTTTTTATACTCCCTATATTTATAAGTAATATAAAATTTAATATAAATTTAATATAAAATATCTAATGTATGTAATTTCACATTTAATGTACGTTCTTTGTACTTTAATGTATGTAATTTATAACATGCAGGATTATTTTTTAATTAATCAACAAATCCTACTTCTTTTTTAATTAAATTTTTACATACATAAACAACAACTATATCATAAGTATCATTTGCAATGCAATGAATACTTAATGCAACATTAACTCATAACATAAGTGTTATTATTCTACTCAATGTGCAAATGTCTAATTAAATAGTGTTTGTCATTCTTATTCGCATTTCTCTAAAATAAATCGTTTCAGAAAATATACATTTATCTTTCAATTGCGAATAAACCGATGAATGAAATCCGCTTAGGATCTTAAAAGCACTTAGTTATAGAGATGTGCTCAATTACTCGTAATCTTGGATGATTCGAAGTTTGCTTTGAAAGGAAATATTTTCAGACTTTTATTCGTTAGATTCCCTGATTGTTTGTAAATATCGTGTAAAAACGATATTTTAGATAAAATCTTTCTTCTCTCTGGAGAATATCATATCGTTTCTATTTCGTTTATCGATCTTAATTTTCATAAAATAAAGATAGAATTTGTTTTAGAGGTTATGTCCAAATTTCTGATCGTATAATATTTCGTTGCATATAATGTTTTGTGATTTTAGTTCTATATGGAAATGCGAATATTCTCCTGGATCAGATAAAGATAGTTTCGAATAGTTTTGACATTACACATATATGTACATATTTGGATATGTTTAAACACATAAAAGAAATTTGAAATTATAATTTCAATCGGATTAAATTAATCCATTATAGTATATATATCGAAATAATAATAAGAAAAATAAAATTTAAAATTTGAAAAAATCAAAAATATATATTATTAAAAATCAAATTAAAAATAATATATATTTTGTATTATATCGATATCATTACAAAATATTTTTTCTATACATATATACAATCATTACTAATATATAATATATTACTACTATAATTACTAGTATCATTAGTATCGCATAAATTCTTTGAATCTATACATCGAAAAATTGTTCTCAACTACAAACGAATTTTTTTTTCTCTCGTTCATAAACTCGTTCCAAAAATAAGTATTTCAAAAACTAATAATCCCATCCCATAACTCGCAGCCTTTACACCCCAATAAATAATTCTTCAATTCTCGCCTAGGTTTTTCTCAAACAACTGCAATTTCGCTTACATAACCTATAACGCCATGTAACTCTTAAAGTTAATCTCGAATTTTCAATCACCCTGTGTACATACACGTGAAATATCGAAAGTAGCATTCATCCAATCCCGATATCACACACGATAAAGCGATCCATCCTGTAAGCAAATGGCGCACCGCAAACCATTATCGTCGCAGTGAAGCCCGAGATCAAGCACGCGTCCCAATCATTTCCCCTATATTATTAACCCTTCATTGATGCACCATCCTCCCTCCGTTGATATATTGTTGGATACGCATCAATGACGTAGCGCGATGCACAGAAGGGGTTGAAGCAAGGGGGTATCAGTTGGAATTGGAACGCGAAACGTTATCGCGTTTCGCTGTAGGGAAAGATATTTCGGGGAGATCAGCGGCTTAAATCGGCGCTCGATATCGATCGGTACGCCCACGTCCCGTTCTGCACATACACATGGTATTTGCATGTCAGAGTGAATCCCCCTACGACGAGATGCTACCTGAACAGCGCATACGATATCCATCCGCCCCGAAAATCGGCGAAACTCGTGAAATCAGTACACCATCCCCTCCTCCTTCCCTCCTCCCTCGCTCCACTCTGGCTGCGTTTTGTATGTCGGGCACGTAAGCGTGGGCGACACGAAGAGGGGGAAGGGGATGTAAGCGCGCCACTGTGTTCTTTTTCAGGATCGACCGAAGAAATAGGAAGGACACGAATGGGAGCAAATTCAGACGTTACTTGGTAAAACTCTTGATAGATAGAACGTCTTCGATGGAAAATCCGGCCATCGTTGGGAAGGAAGGGGGGGAAACGAAGTGATTCCTCTTGTGAAAGTCTAAGTCGAGGATTTAGAGGGGGATGATTTTTTCAATGGAAATATATGTTCCACGGGAGGGAGGGATAATGTTATTTTTTAGGAAGATTGAATGGGCATCTGTATAGATGCACAATGTGGAAAATATGAGAAAATAAGTTGAATTTTTATAATCTTCTTTTTATATCGTATGATTTATATATATACATATATATGTCATATGGTATTGGTAAGATATCCGATATGTTTTTTATATTGAATTCGATAAGATGATACGGGAAATTGGATCATGATTATGATATTTCATATATATTTTTATCTTGATCTTTTCTGCTCGTTTAAAATCAATTTTTATACAAGAGATTTTTTTTATTGTTTTCTGTTATTGTTTAGTGCTACAATTTTTTCGATCATTCGTTCGATCGAGCACATAGCCGAGAACGAAGAAGTTAAACTTCAATTTTTGAAAGATCGACCGAAAGAAAAAACGATAAGAGCAATTTCGCGTCGGTTTAAATAAGGGAAACTTTTTTAATAATTCGTGGATTTGTGAACCCGCAAGTAGAACGTAATCTTGGCTTTATTTCTTAATGAACATGCCTATAAAAGTTATTCGAGTTTGATCGATATTATATGTGACAGAACATCGATAGATTTGTTTGCTTCCAAGCATCGATAAGTTAAGTTGTAAGAAAGATAAAACGATATTTTCGTAAAACTTTATTCTCAGTAGATTTAAGATTATTGCGTATATACTTTTGATAAATGTGTGTTATCGCGTGACATCAATTACCGACGACGACACACGGATAAAATACGGATTGAACGATGAAAATGAAATGAAACATGAAAACATGGAATTTTTGCTCGAATTTTATGAAATTCATTCCTGTAAAACAAACAAAGGAATAAAATTGAACAAAATAAAATTTGTTATTACTGAAAATATTTCAATATCAATATTTTTCTATTCTTTAACAAATGAAAAAGCGTGTTAGAATAACATTTGATATTGTTACAAATATGAAGTAAATTCTTTTGATTATCGAAATAAAAAAAAAGGGAATTAGATATGATGTATAAATTTTATACAATAAAAAAACGACCATTCAATATTCTACGATTAAAATATCTTCAATTAAAATATAAACTGTGCAAAACAATACGATATCTCGATCAAAAATCTCTGCATTTTCTCAATTAATTGCAGACAGATATTAAAAAGAAAATATTTCATCTCTCCCTAAAATTATCCTAATTCTAAGACAAATAGAAACGAAAAATTACATTCCATTAGACTCTCGTGACACAAAAGCTATTTCGAACACATCTCTTAAGTATTCTAATTCCGTTGGACCGTTTAATTAAACCTCTACACGTAATTCTCAAGTAGCCAATCTCAATATCACTCTCCGCACCATTTCCAACGTGGTAAATGCATAGTATCTATCCTGATAGATAGATCCGTTTAACCAATTCTCTTCTTCACAGTCACTGTCGCAGACGGTATCACTGCAAATACCTTGGTAATCTTATTTAAAAATACCTCAAATGAGACAATAAAATGAGACATATAAAAGAAATTAATTACGCCTGGGATCAGCGTGAATCTGACGCTAAACATTGAAAACATTCATAAAGAAGCAACGAATCCACGGTTACGGGATTGTCCCATTTTCAAGGTAAATGATATTGTTGACTAAAACAAGGGAAGATTTCTTTGCCTGGACAATTATTTTCGAGGTAAAAATTATTTTTATCGTTAGCGAGATTTTTTTGTTTTTTTTATAAGAAGAGATGGAAAAATTTATTTCGTTCGCGATTATTCACGCGCAGAAAATGTATTTATGCATTAGAAAAATTATAATGGTAATTTTGTTGCGAATTATCTTCGCTGTATTTAATTAAACTATTACAAAACAAAAAAGGAAAATGTTAGAATTAAAACTTTTCACCTTGAATATTTTATGTTGAATATAAATATATATGTCGTGCAAAAACGGAAAGATTTTCTTGGTTTTCTTTTTTATACGAGATATTTCGCAACCGTATATATCCGTGTACTATTTACAAGTTTCTGAATAGATATCGATGATATCGCCATGACGAGACTAAATTTACGAACCAGCGAACGGAATGCATAATGAAGTAACTTTTATATATTTCGAAAAATGGTTTTCAACAGGACAGTCGTGGTGAAATTCACGACTAGATGGAAATATGTCTCTCCGTTTGCTTTCTTGTTGAATATATATTCTCTGTTCCACTAGTTACATAAATTTCGAAAATGCATAAAATTTTTTACATATGAATTTCACTCTGTATAGTATAGGTAAAATCTGGTTGGTTACACATTGAAATGTAAAGAACTATTCCATTAAACTATTTTTTTTCTTCCATCTATCTCCAAAATAAAACACATTTCGTTATTGTTAATAAAATTATTTGTAATACAATAAACATCTCTGATTGTTTATCACAAGAAAAGCTCAAAGCATTCGAAACCATTCGAAAGAGAATACATCCAAGATTTCTACCTTTAACGAAAAATCAACAGATTTACACATGCATCTATTATCATATCAAAGAAAATCTGATGGAGAAGGTACACAAACATTTCTTAAGCTCAAAAGACAATACTTCCAAGATTTCTTTAACGACAGAACATGACTCCATTATCATATCAAAGAAAGTCTGGATAAAGAAAGTGCTCAAACTTTTTTTAAACCAGTCAAAAGACAACACTTCCTTCAAGATTTCTATCTTCAAATCAAACCTATTATTATACCAAGGAAATTTTGAAGAAGAAAACATTTGAATATTCCTTAAACTATTCAAAGAACAACATTTCCAAGGATTTCGTCTTTAACAGATACCAGATAACAGATTTAAGAGAACTCTAATTTCGTAAGCCATTGAAAGAACGACGATTCCAAAATTCCTATTTCCAACGATAGACGCACATGTATGCATCCACTATGCCAAGGAAATTGCGGGCTTACCTGATGTTGCGAATGATAATCCACACCACCATTGGGGAATCTATATCGGAAAGGGCTGTGCACGGGGCAGTTGACGCGAAAGGGGCTTTCGCTCGGTAACCTTGGCGGTGGATGGGAATGCGGACCATAGATGACACAGTCCATCGGCATAGGTCTTCCGGGTGCGTGATCGAGAGGCCGGCAGGAATAGTTGACGGGTGGCGGGCGCACAGGCGGATGCTCGATTGGCCGACAAGGTGGCTGTTCAATCGGCGGTCTACCGGGATGCTGCTCGTGGAAGCGATGCTCCAGCATCCGCGATACGTGCTCCACGGATCTACATCCGTGATCGTGCATCCGGCCAAAGTGATGATCGTGAATGTAACTCGCGTGATCCTTCAGCCTGCACGGGTGCTCTATCGCGCGCAACGCGTGATGCTCGATCCCGGCCCTCATCGGCGTGGAAGACATGGAAGAGGACGAGGCTGGATGCTCGACGCTCGATCGCGGCTGTTCCGTGCGTATCTGTTGTTCCATAGGCCTTGCCATCCCCTCGAGCGATCTGCTCGATTGGTGATGATCGACGGAAGCCCGCATCGGATCGGCCGACGGTTGCCTTATCACCGAGTCGATGGATCTCATCGACTCCATCGACCTCATCGCCTCGGTCGAACGCATGCCGTGCTCGATCGGCCGCATCGGCGACGGATCGGTCGATCTGCACGGTCTGCTCCAGCATCGCGGTATGGTGTTCGCGCCGTCGCTCATATTGGCCCCATTCCCACTGGCGGCGACACCTCCGGTAGCACTGCCGACACCATGACCTTGAGCCGGCCAACCGACCGCGTACGGATCCATTTCCATCTCGCGGGGAACAGAGCTGGGTGTACAGCCTCTGCCCTCTCGCCTCCTTATTAGGATCTATCTCGCCACATGGTTCTGACCGGTGAGTATATTCTCGCGTTCATGCTGGCCAACGCACGCCACTGACTTGGCCGACGCGGTTACAACACGCACTTGTACACACTACGCGAATAATAGGAAGAGGAATAGGAAGAAGAAGAGGAACCGCACTCGCGGGATACACGCGATTTAATTTACACGATACTACGGTATAAAATTACCGGGGATGTACGTATACACGACGGAGACGTAATAATACGGCGGGGGAAGAGAAAAATACGAATGGGAGGAGAATACGAGGAGAGGAAACTGGATACGGGAACGAAACGAGTACGGGAGAGGGAAATAAAAAAAAAAGGGGGAACGCGTTGTCACTCGAAGGTAAGGAATGGAAGAAGGGAAGAGACGTTCGAACGAGGAAAAAAGCCGTATGCGAGTGCGGCAGCAATCAGAAGGCGACGCATCGCGATGCTGCGCTCCCTAGCACTGAGCCTCGCGGCCTCGACTGCCGCGCAGTTCCTCCACGCAAACCAACCAACCGACCCTCCATCCACCCACCACCTCACCAACCACCCTTCCACCCCGCCATTCCTGCCACCTCGTCCATCCCCGGTCGTCTCGTACGCCAGTATCGCTACCCCTCACCGCCAGTAATGCCTCTCCTTCATCCCTCTGGACCGCAACGTTCGCCCACATCCTCCCCCTCTGCCCTTCTCCCTTCGTCTACTACTACCCCTCACCCCCACTCAATCGCTACTCTTGTCCTTTTCCTTCTTTCCTTTTCCACGGACAATCTCCGGCTCCATCCTCGGGAGTCGCACACTTTTTCTCATTCGGTTCCTCTCTCCTTGTCCCTTTCCTATTTATACTACGCTCTTTTCACGGACGAATCGCGGTATTCGAATGTTTCTTCTTCCTTTTTTCCCTTTCTTTTGTTTCTTTCCCACGAGTCCAAGATTTTTCCTTCGCGACAAAATAATTCGACGCTCATTTCGAAGGAAGATTAACTTCACTCGTGTTGAAGAAGGCGATTCACAGGTTTGGTTTGGCAGAGTTTCTCCACTTCTCGTGGGAGAAGAGACGAAAATTAGAGTGTCGCGCGCTGTGAATGAAAAAACACAATCGATTTCTCCACGCTGGGTGATACCGCATCATCATTGTGCATATAGTAACCTCGTTTCTCGGTTACATTCAGAATTGACCCGATATCTCTAAAGCGGGCTGATTATGTTCAAGTGTTTGAATTCGATTATAGCATCCGTGTATCGCTCTGTTCCACAGGAAGAACAAGCGCATTGCCATTGTTTTCCTCGATAAAGGACAAATAGGCCGTGCTTACACCCACTATGCTAATGGATACAGATTGTTTCCATAGTTTGTATTCCTTTCCCTGAAGTGTGAACCGATCGAAGTTTGTGGATCATAATCAATTTTGCAAAAGTTATCGTTGTTACGTGTACAGCGATATAACGTGTGCATTGATACATCAAATGCTACACCGTCGACATAATAGAATTTTCTTAAATAATTAATACTCGCGTGATTCCTCTCGATGAACTGCAGTCCGCGAAATTTGCTTTACAAATTAAATTCGATACTGTTTTGCATCTCTCGTTTCGAAATTTTAACGCTAATTTCTTACTTTGGAAATTATTAATGTTCAGTTTAACTTTTTCAAGATGGAATATCTTCAATAAAATTTCACCACACGAAATGTAATAATTTAGAGAAGAGATAAGTTAAGAGCTGAATTTTCGAAATTCTGTACAAAGTTACGAACGTCTTCTTCTTCTTCTTCTTCTTCTTTTTCTTCTTCTTCATTGTTCCTTCTTAGATTTTACTTTATCGAGAGTTCTTTTCAAAAAGTAACCTGGACACACTTCTCAAAAGATAAATTTCTAAAGGGAATCGGTTAAACAAACGTCATCGATCATAAATTGTGCCGAGTCAGATCGAAGAATAATCCTACTTCCACTCCATCTTTTTCAACCCATATCCACACACACACATATTCTATTTATTGACGGATCGTTTGGCCGTTAAGATTTCTCAACACTTGTTGCCTATCTTCATCGATCCATCTTTAATCGCTCTCGCAATTTGATCAGCTGAGAGACAGATAAAGCACGATCCGTTAAGATACAGATCGCTTTAATCCATCCATTCGATCGCGTTACAGTCAACTCAAAATGGAAGCTGTATGAAAGGTTTTCGTTCGTTATAACTTCAACGTTGAATTACGTAACACGTTATCAGTCAACGTCGAATCGTTCCAGTTAATTTCCCTTAATCAGATACTACCATCGTTTCTATTTTTCATCATCATCGACGATGTATGTCTCTCGTTCGTTCGACGAGAACGTGTTTCGCTCGTAAACTTTAGGAGTGAATGTTGACCTACATTATTCTCAACATTTCCAGGACACGGTTCCTAGTTTCAGGCTCGTAACCAAACAGCTTTCCCAGGACTGTGTACATCCGTGTTCCTTGGTTTCGTTGCCACGCGTGAAACAATTCTCAACGGATTTACCTTGGACCAGTTTCTCCGATGGTTACACGTGTCCAACGTGTTGTGCGAAAAAGGGGAAGGAGGGAAAAATTGGCATCGTCGTCACTAGGTTTCGACACTCGAAGGTATGGATGGTCTTCGAGATTCGAGTACCCTTAAAGGACGATCGAACGGGTATTGTGTTCACAGTCACGAAGGAACATTGTGCGCGTTTCGAGACGAGATGCCGGTTCCATTGTTGCCGACGGATCTTTAAAAATCTCACCATTGTTGATGTTTTCGGCCGCGAGAAACTAAACACGCCCCCCCTCTCCCCGAAAACGTGTATTTTCATTTTAAAGTGCACTATTCTTCTAGTTGTTTCCTTCGATCCCCGAATAAACGAAGATAGACTATTTTCCTGTTATTTTTTTTTTTCTTTTTTCCTCTTTTTTCGAAGAGAGATATCGCACAGAGATATCTATGCATGGATGTGCGAATAGTTCTATCGTGAGGTTAGATCTGCGCATAAATCGATATCTACGGTAGACTTAATAGCACCAAGTTTGAATGTATGAATTGTGGTAGTAGTCTCTGTTGTTTTCAAAATTATTGTATTCGTAGAATCGTTGTTTGGTTTGTCATTCAATTTATTATATGCGTATTTACATTTAAAATTATTTCTTTGCAGGATTCATTAGCAGCTTGTTTGATTAAGTTGTTCAAGCTCAGAGACGACAAATTCTTTCTCATCCGTTCTCACGTTCGCAGATTAATGGGGACTTTTTTTTCTGTACCTCGTTGTACGCGTTTTTCTCTTTTTTTTTCTCGAAAGATATATGCGCATCTTTTTATGCGTGCATATCTCTGGTTACAACTAGCTTATATTTCATGGTTAATGTATCCAGATTTATTAATTTCAAGCGTGTTTGCGCGTACATTGATTTACTTTTTTCTTTTCAGAGAAATTTCAAAGTATATGTATTCGTGCTAAAAAAAGGATAATAATATAATAATTTGTTCGATTTACCATTATTGTTTTCATTATTGCTTGATTAATTTTTCATAATTATAATTATAACGTTGGTTCTTGTAGTTATCGTAATCATAAAAATTGACTTTTTACGATTATTACGACGATAACTTTTCTCGCACAGTTATCGAAAGGGTAACGTGGAACTTTAGTGCAAAGTCATTTACGCCCATCTATACTTGTTGGAAGAAGATACAATATTTACGGAGACATTAACATCACTCTCGTTGCTGTATCACGAGCATTATAAAGATCCACTATTTATGTCACGGTAAAACACACTTTCACCATCGTTAAGGTCATTTGAGAACAACCTTAAACGATTTGTAACGATACTCTTTAAACATAAATGCGGAAATGGCAGAAGCTGTTACAAAAGGTCACGTTTTATTAAGATTTGATTCACTTTAGTACTCAATACTTTTTAAGAAATCAACTATCGTGATATAAATTATATCATCTTCACAAGATGCACAAGTTATCAATTTTATACATATATATATTCTTTCGTTAAAAAAATTCACTAAATTTTACTTATTATTTTCTAGAAGAAACTATAATATAACGATACAAATTCTACAATATGAATCTTTCATCACAAAAAATAATTTTTATAAAATTATTTTAAAGCAATATACTATTAAACTAAATTTGTTGACAAGTAATGAACTAAAACTGCGACTAAAAATAAAAATATGTAATTATCTTGTTACTCAAAATAAATAAGGATAATATAATTTTTTTCCTTAAAGTGGTGTAATGATTGGAAAAACCTTTAGAAACGATAAATTTCAGATGTTCTTTTCTACGTACTAACGAGAGAAGTTTCGTGCACAGCACACGTAGAAAACATAAATCCAGATTTTTGAAAGAGCGAACACATCCTAAACGATTCTTTTCAATTCTCGTTTACGCTATATCTCGTCGGTTACGAGTGTTTTCTTTCTCTCTTTTTCGTGTCGAGATCGTTCGAGAGAATATTAAATTCTTGGAAACACGATTTCAATCGACGAAAGAGAACCAATGAAACGAAGAATGTTTCGTGAAAATCTTCAAGGATCAAGAAAAGGTAAGTACTTCCATTTCATAATACGATATTTTCCCTTTATGCAAATCGTGAGTTGTATGTACCTATAAAAAAATATGTCTATTGATTTCAAAATGAAATGGAATGCAAAATAAAACAGATTATTTAAATCTTTTTTGTTTGCAAGTCGAAATTATGATAATAAAAATTATAATTGCGTTTAAAATATAATGTAAATCGTCATTTAATTGTCGTTATTTGAAAGTTTTATCTTAGTCATACTTTCTTAATTGCTCAAGTTTAAAAACAAGAAGCTAGCAAGCAAACAGATGTGTATTTAGCTAGCAATTACCTAACTTAACTAATTATTTGAATTTTCGGTGATCTAATTTAAATCTTTTCTGTAACATAACATGAAATCCTACTTTATTACACTGTTAACAAACATTGTCACATATATATTCTACTTTGAAACTTTAAGTCGCTAAATATTATGATAAAACAATTTTTGTTCTCTATGATTTTTATATTTTATTATATTTTTTAGTATATTAATCCAAGTATATAAAATTAATATTAATATATTTTATATAGAACGAAAAATAATATCTGTTTCGGTCAATTAAACTTGATCGTGACTTTTATACCACCAAATGTTTCTTTAAAATTCAAGTCAGTGAATTGAATCTACTATAGATATATTGCAGTTCGTTTAAAATCAATTGGTCGCTCAAGGCCATTAAGAAATGAATCCCACCACATCGTTTGGCCAGACTATTACTCTATCTTTCTCCTTTTTATTTTATGTTTTACTCCTATTCTATAGTTCGTTTTATAGAGAGAGTATAATATCTTCTATTCTTTATCTTTATTTAAAATATAATACAGAACAGATATAAGCACATCGAGAAATTGTAAAAAAAGACATCTTATTTAATTGTTAATTAATTTCAATTTTCTATATTATAATTAATTTGAATTTTCAATATTTTAAACATCATATTTCTATTTAATTTTTTTTTATATTGTAAATTCAACGAGTATATATATCAACATAGATGTATTCCTGATTAGAAAATAAAAATAAAAATAGAACCACCTATTTTTCTGTATATTCAAATCGTTAACACGTCGTTTCTGAAATTCATGGAATATGAAACAATCGATTATCTATTCCACAGATAAAAAAAAAGGATTAAGAATAATCATAAATACGTCTAAAATATCTACATATATATTTTTTAATAAATCCTTTATCAAAATCACTAATTAGCCTTTCCATCAATTATCTCACTCCCTCTTTGATCCATCCACGTTTTAAAACTTTCATCACTGAAATTTCCATACAACTTCTCATATTGTATCGCCTCTAAATATGCAAATTCCTTTTAATCCTGTACGCACGGTAGAAAGCAATACAAAAGAGCGTTGAAAGTAATAGTTCTCATTCAAATCGACGAACCCATTATCTCTCGTTCCGAAACAGATTGTGCAGCACCGTGTACACCGTGTACGCAAAATATAGACTAGAAATAAATTTATACGATCCGATGTCAATGGCGGTTAACGGGGGAAATTGTTCGGTTAAGAGAAAACGATAACGGGAGAAATGGAAGCAGAAATGCGCACGTACGGAAAATGTCGTCCAGTGTGCAAACTGAGAACATTGGTGTGGTAAACCCAATCTGGTTTAAGATGGGTCAAATTTTGTCAATTTACTCTATGCGTTTAAATTGAAATGTAATCCTTTTGAGTATTTTATTTTTTGTTTTTGTTTTTTTTTTTTTTTTAATATAAAAGAATAATCTGCATATATGAAAGGGATTAAGAAATATTCTACAAAAGAAACGCAATTTTATTATACAAGGCAACGAGGCAATCTTTGCAAACTGAAAATGTCAATATAAACATGTGATACGGTTATGTATGATATGTGTCGTCTCCTGAGAATCGAATAAAACACTATCTCTCAAAGGGGATTTACAGGGCATGTTAAGAGGAGGAGTGTAAGAAGCAAGTTAACTTTGTAAGCAATCTCAGAAGAAAGAAGTTTTCTTAGAAAAGAAGATCTTTGTTATCAAGAGGACGGATGGTCTTCTCTCTTTTTCCAAGTTAATTTTCATTATCTCGTGTGATATAGAACCTACGTAGAAACGAAAATTTCATGAAAATTTCTTTCTAATTAGCGTCTTTGTAAAGTTGTTAGCTTTTTACGCATCGGCAAAAGGAATGATATTGATCAAAAAGTTCTTCTTAATTAAAATGCACTTTTAATACAAATATAAGAAATGTTTTTAATATATAAAGGTAAGAAAATTTATATTTTGGAATTTTATTTTAAAAAATTAATATTCCATTCTAATATTCTATTCCCTTTAATTTTATCTAAGATAAAGATTCCAAATTATAAATTTCCATGATTTTTATATTGATATTAATCTCAAATGAATTATATAATTAATGAAATTGAAAATTACACTACTAAATCCATTTTTAATAGATATCTTTTTTGAATTTTTAGAAATATCTTTTCTAGTTTTAATTTCTTGTTCATTTAATAAATTTTCGATTCGTCTTCATCGAATTAATTAAGAAATATGCCAATTATAATTTTATACGATAAGATTCATCGATAAAAAAATTTCCGCTAACTTCAAACAGACAGAAAATTCGAGTTAAAAATAGCGAGCTATTTCAATTTTTCGTTCCGTTGTCAATCCACACTAGCGAATTCGAAAGACTTTCTGCGTAAATTGAAGTTTCAATTTAGACGAAACGTATTGGCGCAGCTATTTCATGCAATGAATCGTGCGGATGAAAATTGTTTCCCCGTTAATCGATATCTGTGAAAACTGGAAATCGACAATGCTAAGGGATAATCGCGATATGCGTTTATGCTCATCAAATTGATACCTCATTTGTCATGCTTTTGAAAACATCGAAATTTTAACGATACGAGTGTTAAAAGATTTGCTTTTCATGCATATGTAGTTTGTTGCTAAAAATCAATGCGATTGGCGTGTAGGCGTTAATCGTGCGATTACGATAGCTCACTGACACGAGAATACATGTGAATATTGAATCGAAGGGGGTATATAAATTGTGGGAATACGTATAATCGCGCGATATTTATTGCATATCCATATTGCAAATCATCCACGTTTATCAAAATATATTGTCATACGAATCGATGATGGCAGTTGTAATTTTGTTTTTTTTTATTATTATTATTATTGTTGTTGTTGTTATCGTTGTTATTATTATTATTATTGGATGCTATTAAATGCTTTATAAAACCTGATAGATTATCTCTTTGTTACATTGATATATTAATACTGATATGATATAATACGAATTTTTTTTTTAAAATAATGAGATTCTATTGTTCTTGTTTTTGTTAGAAAAAAGTAATTAAAAAAGCTCCCATTTATAAAAAAAATTGGTTTTTGAAATTTTCTCAAAAATTTTTTTATACTTAATTGACATAAACTTCTTATATTTGTTTCAATTTTTTTTTTAATCTGGAATTAATATTGCATTAATATTGCATTAAATATTTCATTATTTAATATCATAGCATATTTATATTATTTTATCAATTATTTTAATTTCTTTGATGAATTTTAATAAATTAGTAAATTTTTTTTACCACTGATATTTTTAATTAAAATTTAAATTGTATGTTTCATTATTTATATAAGAGAGAATCTATCAGCAAAAAATTGAGAATACATTAATTCATGATTTATGAATTTAAAATTGATAATAAAATAGTAAAACAGTATTTATAGAGGTAATATAATTACTTTTTATACACTATTAAATTTTCCTATAAATAAATAAATCAATAAATAAAAAAACATGAATTAATTTAATTTTTTGATAAAAAAATATTTAAGAAAAATACTGTTTCCCTGAATTTTATATTATAAATTAGCACGAACTTTTTTTAATATATAACGTGGCTGAAATGGATAATAACTATATTTAATTAAATTAATTTTATTAAATTAATTTTCCTAATTTTCACCAAAAATTGTAGTTTTAATCTTTGATTCTACGAATGTATCTACAATCATAAGATTCAAATGCTAATGTAAGAGAATTTAAAATTAAATTCAAGATATGGAAATGTTGTACAGATGCTAGAGAAAGAATGATAATGATATGTTAATGTATGCAAAAGACGAAAGAGAAAGGAAAATTTGTAGGATAGAAATTTCTGTTGAAGAAGAGAACTCGGGACTTCGTCGATTAAATTTAAATTTACGTTTATATTGATTGAAATTATTCATTTTATGAGAATACTTGTTAAAGTACTTTTTAAAGTAATAAATATTCTGGATAATTTATCGATTCTTTTCTAAATTATAGATATTTTTCCTGGAGGAAAAATAAAAATTGCTAGAAATCTTGCAATGTATGATTTATGCTTAAAATTATTTTAGAAAATTCTGAGCTTACTTTAAATTTTTCTGCACGGAAAATAAAATGGGAGGAGAATTTGCAATATTACGTGAATGCCATAAATGAACATCTTGGCATAGTTCTCAGAATAAAAATTTAAAAAATTCGTATGTTTTTAATCTTATTTTCTGTTTATCGAATTAACTCAATCAATATGATCATAATATATTGAATTACCATCATATATTACTGATATTCAATTCATTGTATCTAAATAATTTAAAAGCATTTCATTTCACAAGAAAAACTGAATTTTGCAAATGTCTGAAAATAATAATAATTATTTGTTTATTACTTTCCAACTAAAAATAACGAATTAATGAAAAATATACTTTCTTTTTCAATTGCTTCTAAATAGTGATTCTATAATAAAAATTATATACATAGAGACTTACCTCCTCGAGAAATGTTAATTACCAGATAAGAGAAACTGGGTAACAATTATTCCAATCACTTACCTGAAACATAAAAACAGAAAAAACATTAAAACTGTTCTAATTGTATATTTATTTTATTAAATTAAATGTATTATATTAAATAAATATAATTTTTGTATAAAATCATTAATTTCATATTCATATTATTCTATACAATTGTGTAATTATGAAACAATTTATGATTCTAGTAATTATCTAATGCTTACATTCAAAGTAATTATATTTAATAAATAATTTAATAAAAATTTCATTCATAAATATAATATATTATTCTGTTCAGGTTAATTTCATATGAACAAAATAATCTTTGAACTTCTTTCTTTTTTTATTATTATTATAACATATACTCAAACAACAATACACAATACAAAATAAATTTATATTTCATTTTCACATTATT
This sequence comes from Apis laboriosa, assembly GCF_014066325.1. NCBI lineage: Eukaryota > Metazoa > Arthropoda > Insecta > Hymenoptera > Apidae > Apis > Apis laboriosa. The sequence goes on along the minus strand of NW_025224965.1, from coordinate 83,976 downwards.
CATATTCATAATTATACCAAAACGTTTAATACTTATACATGTATATCCATCATTCTTTCTTATTTGCTCCATTTATTTTTAAACTTCAATTTTAAAATTATTACACAATACCATACTATCATCACAATATAATAAATCCAAAATAAATCCATAAGTCGTTATATAATTATAATGTATTTCCTCATTAATATATTTTAAAGGAACATCATATAATAGAGTAGAAGGAATAAACAATGCGATCCTCTACAACCATCCTTGTTTTAATGCTCTCCAATCCAGTGAAAGCTATCGTATGCTCACAAAGGGATCCAATATTTCGAACGAAGCTAATTTTGTAGAGTAGAAAGCTGGATAACGATACGACATAACCGACCCTGTTCGTTCGAAAGGACTTAAGGACTATTTGATATTCAAGGACAGACCTGCATCACATTTTGATATTCGTTACGTGAAATATACTCAGATATGGCATTATATCGTTTTGGCGACTGACACATAAGCCATTCACAACATATTGCGTAAATGCGACCTGTGCTTCCATAGAAATTCAACGAGCATCTAAATGTCACTATTATGAGCACATTCATTCCTGTTATAACTGTATTTAAAAGATAATGATTCACGCGTTAATTCGCGTTATTTTGAATTTACAATGAAGCCTTTGTCTCTTGAATTATTTTTAAGATAAACGATTTTTTTTTATTTTGTTAATGTGCGAGATGAAAATATTTAAGTTAAATTGGTGGTCTTTTTGAAAGATAAAACTGTTACGCCATTTGTGATTAAAATGTCTTAGTATTTTGAGATATACGTAAAAATTAAAGTTTTTATCATTTTTTTTGTGATTTTGTCAGAAAAATAAATTAAACCAAATTCTAGATCTCTAAAAAGCATATGATGTTTTATAATTTTATTTTAAAGTTGGAAGGTGCATAAATAAATAGTAGAATATTAAAAAAAAAATAATCTAAATAAATATTTTGTGAATATATTTATTTTATTATATTGTGATCAAAAGTTTGAAATTAATTCATGAATGACTGATTATTTATTTGTTTTTCTTTGCTAATGAAATAAAAAATATAATAATTTATTTTTAACAAGTAATATCTTTTTTTCTTTTTATAAATTATTTTATTATTACATTATTGACTTTATAAGATTGTGAATCATTTTCCAAATTGTATTAAGTAAATAAAATAATTTGTTATACAAAGTAAAACAACATGAATAATTATACAAGATATGATATTTAAAAAAAAACCCAAATTTTATTTTCATATGAAGTATTTCATATTTTAAAATTTTATTAATAAAATATGAAATACCTCGTACCTGAAAATAAGTAGAACATAATAGAATCTCAAACTTTTAATGATATACATTATATCTCTGAGATATAATCATATATTATTCAATAAAATTATATTTAATAATTCAGAGAGAGAAAGAACTATAGAGAAACATTACACATTATATACTGTAACGATGATGAAAGTAATGAATAAAATCCATCATGATTAAATAATTTTCTTTACCATAAACTCAAATATAATTAATGAACATACCAAAAATACATTTAATATGTTACCAATGGATTAACACAACATTCTTTTATAAAAAATTCTTTTATACAATGACAGATCGTACATTGATTTTAATGGTTGCTTTATTAAAGGCGCCAATTTCTATTTCTGCCCTAGATATTTTTAAATCTGACTATTGTCAAAAATATTCCTTTGATATTCATGGAACTTGTCAAAAATGTATTTTTTTTCCGTTTGTTTTTATCTTTATGCTATGTGATTTTATACCGTGCAATTATTATTATATAATATTAATTTGTAACAATTTTTTATTTTTATAGCAAAAAAATAATTGATATATAAATCTCTATGAATCACAGTTTTCAATAAATTATTCATGATTAGTAACAAATATTAATTTTTCTTTTAATTTAAAATTTTTTAATTAAAAATTTCACACACATTGAGAAACACTGGTTTATTCTAATTTCTTTTTTTTAGTAGTTGGTATAATTCTGCAATAATTGTTAATATCTCTAATATTTCTGACAAATATATTTTAACGGCGTATCTACATATTCACTCTCTGCAGTTACACGGTTGAAAACAAAAAAAAAAAAACATTGGTCAATACACATTATGCTATATCACGCGTTATACTGGAACAGGTGTTGCAACCAGGTGGACGAGTTACAACCCAGCATGAAGAAAAGAAAACAATTCGAAAACACAACTCGATGTATTTTCATGCATACTTTCATTCGTAAAAAAAAAAAAAGAATTAAAAATTTTATTCCATTTTATTTCATTGCATAATAAAATAACAAAATCGATAAAGAGCAAAGTGTTATTTTTTTTAATATCGAAAAATAGATACAAAATATCCCACGATAAAAATTTTGCATGTTCATTTGTCAAATAAATTTTGAAATTTTGTATCAACCGAAAATAAAAATTGTCATGGATAAAAAAAAATTGAATTATATTATCATTTATTTTATCCATACTGTAATTTTTAAAATATATTACTTTAATAAGTATTACTTATTAATACAATACTTACTTTAATAAGTAAAGTAATACATTGTTAAATGTACTATTATATAATTTTTTTGTATTCCCATTCATTTTTCTATGTAGAATCTTTACTGAATATTATTTATCTATCGAATATCTATCATTATTTTTTCAAAAAAAATAAAAGGATAAAAAATTTTTACATTCACATTACTTTTTAAATTGTACATATATAAAAAAATTGTACATATATAAAAGAAAGATTTCTATGTCCATATAAAATTTAGATATATTACATGAATTTATAAAAAAATATTTATTTAATTCCAAAGAGCAATCCTACACGAAACAAAAATTTTTCTTATTCTCATTCATCTTTTAACAATTCCTTTGATACAACATCTTTTTAAAAATTCCTTCATACAATTTCTCATATATATTAAAATAATCAGACGAAATATCAAACGATAAAAATTTAGAATACTCTTCATACCAATAATTTTCCAAACTTTCCATCTTAGAAAACAAATAATCTCATCCTGCAAATAAATTTTCTCTTATTTTTCCATCATCGCAATGATATCATTTTTCACGTCAACAATCGATACAATATAATCGTCGAATATCACAGAGATCAATAATTGAAAATAACAGTTTTATGTGCATGACGAACATTATGGCCAATTCATGTTACACATTGAAAATTGTGCGTCAATATTGATTCGAAACGGTATTCGTAACCCAGCCCGGTTCGGACATTTTACATTTACAATGGAGGCTCGATGCTGGCACCTCTTGTCACCACTTCGCGTGACCCCTTTAATTAATTTTTACCTCTCGCGGTAATTACTTACGTGAATTCATAACAACAGACGGACGGTTGCATGCGTAATTAGTCTTGTATTTTTACACGGACTATCTGGCTGAGAGGAAACGCGAATATGAACGTGGGTGATACGATAAAATGGCGGGAATAATTTAACTACGATCTAATCGATTCCGCGGAAATTGCATTTTATTTGCTTTTTAACGATCACATCGTTATCGCTTCTATAAATGTAATCGAGTTTTTCTCGAAAGTAAGCAAAATGCGAATAATAATTGCGATACGGAGGGGTTATTTTCAGTGGTTGTTCTCGCATAATCAGATTAAGTGACCTAGTTTTTACGTTGTCACTTGGATAAGAAATATAGAAGAGAAAAGCGAGATTATTAAAATTATAGAAAATTATTAGGACTTTAATTTCAAAAGATTTATAAAAGAGAAGAAATATGTATATGTAATATAACATGTATTCTAAAATTATTTATTTTGATGAGAATTTTTTCATTAGGAACATCGTTGAACCATTTTATAGTCAAGAGGCGTTTTAACGAAATTGGATTAATTATCGAGACACTATTCAGATCGAAGAGATGTTTTATCGAGATTGCATTTATTAGGTCAATTTGTACGTACGAGTTTAATTTTTTGCCGTTTATATGAATAAACGTGTTTATATGAAAAGTTTTTAAAAAATTTTCCTGAGGTATAATGTCATAGATAAGTTTATCATACTGATTTAAATAATAACGATGCATGAGTTATACAAGATTTTTTTTTATTGATATATACAGTGTGTTAGTTTCATCTAAATTGGAATAGTAATTTTTATTTATTATAATTAATAAATATATAAAGCATTAAAGTGCTTTGGATTTAATATATTTCGAAAAATATGTGTGAAAAATTATTTATTTAATTATTATTTTTCTTTTTCATTTTTTTTTTTTTTTTGAAATAAAAATATTTTCAAAATATTACGCGTTTTAAATTTTTAAACAGAAGTGTGCGTTTTTTTCTTAATAATATATATAAAACTTCTTTTCTTAAAACATCTTGTCTTTTAGACAAGTTTATCAACATCATGCATTTTTTTGATTACTTTTGTTTTTAAATAACATATTGTAAATAAATAAATATTATAAAAATTAAATAAAACCAAATCTGTATATTAAAATAAAAAGTTGAAATCATTATGTATGTATAAAGTATAATCATATTTGTTGATTATTAAAATTATATTAGTAAAACAATATAAAAACTACTCAAGAAGAATGATTTATACAAATTTAACTATCTATAATTTAATATTAAATTAATTTACATATGGTTAAATGCATAATGTTTCATATTTTATTATAAATATATATCTTTGAATTTTATATTTATCCTTATTTTTTATTTTATTTATTTTATTTTATATTGTACTTGTAAATTTTATATTTTAAAAAATAAAATAAAAATAAGGCATAAAAATTCTATGTAAAAAACATCTATTTGCATATGTAAGTATACTGATCATAAATGAAGAGAGATGCTGCCATCTACCGCCAGCTATCGGTAATCAATCGCAGCTGCAGCTGCAGCGTGTACTCTCCCGCAATTCAAATTACGTTTTTATAGCTGAAACCATCAGACGGATTAATTTATCCAAATCGAAATACACCGATGTATTTTCGATCGATGACTATTAATTCTCTTATTCGATTTTTTGAAATAATTTATCAATAATTCAGAAAAATCGAATTAAAACTTTAAAAAAGTAATAATAATTCTGTTAAATTTTTATATATATATATGCAATTTCGATGAAAATTTTTTATCTCGTGACAATAAAAATTATCCAATATAATTTATATTCATAAATATATCTAAAATATTTTTCATAATTATTCCTTTTTTGCAACTAGAGGGAAGTTTTACATATTTCTTTATTTTCATTAATGATGTACACGCGTATTTACTTTATGCTATAATCCTTTGACTTCTTACATAAACCACTGTGAAATATGTTTATTAATGCAACTATATATAATAGCCATATGATAGCATATTTATATATAGTCTTAATCATGAGTAATGTATGCATGTAAATATTATACCATTAATTTTGTCTCTGATTAAGATATATTAATTCAGACTAACTTGTCTTTCACAACAAATGATTTCCCTTATTAATGTAAATTTAGAGGTTGTAATCAAAATGCATAGTAATAAATAAAATTATATTCATACACTTCGTTGCATGAATTTAATAAATTGAAAATATTTTGCTTTAATGAATAAATTTGAAAATTATCAAATTCTTCTTTTGTAACATCGTGTATGAATAATTATCAAAATTGATCGACTGCTCGTTGTTTATTATTATAAGAATGGAAATCATAAATTTTGAACACTCTACATTATCCTTGCAAATTTTTGATCTTTGTCCAAATTACCACAACTTTATTTCATCAAAATTTTCATCAAAATTGCATAAATACTTTAAACGAAATCGATTAACGCTTCAACTCGAACTCGTAAATCCTGAGAAACCCACCCTTATCGACATGCAACGGATCAAGTCTACGAAAATAAATTCGAACTATAAAAGCACGTCCAATTTATAAAATGACACCATCGAAGTCGAATCGTATCTATCTCCGTCTACTGGAATCCCCCCGTAACTATCGAAACGGTATTGCATGCGAAAATTTCAATTCTTTTTTAATTACATAGAATAGCCTTTGGCGACTATACGATATATCAATGGCAATTCATTTTTAATTTTCCTTTCCCATATCTTTTAAATGCTAACTTTTTATTTGCCATTTTTTATCAATTTATACACATAATTGCACCACACTTTTTAAAAATCATAATCATCAAAAGAAAATTCCAAAGAATTCATAATTATCGTGTCCAAAAAATTCGTAAAATTGCGAATCACTTCAACACTTATTTTTCCCAAACAAACATTTTCCACTACACGAAAAGTGTAGACATCTTGCAAAAATCTCATGAAAAACTTAACTCTTAACCCCCACGAACCCAAACACCTCCCGCCAATGATACTTGATATCGAGGGCTTTCCATCAAAGAAATCGAAACAGGTGTTCAAAATCTTCAAGAAGATTCTTCAAGAAAGATCAATAAAGTGTATTCTCGCGTTAAATCTCTCTTCGGAAAAAAAAAAAGAAAAAAAAAAGAGAATTTACCTTGATATTCTGACGACGGTATTCCTTGGTATGAGCGAGGTAGTACTTATAAACGTGGGATGGCAATGACCTCTTGGTCTCCTCGCCGATCCATCTGTGCGGCGTTTCGAGTGCCGGTGGTTTCTGCCCCCTGGTACCCGGGGAACGTTGACCGAGGGAACCACCGGGCGAGCCGAGCCGTGCCGCGCTCACCGATTTGCTCAGATGATGACCGGACGAGGAGCTGGGCGGTGGATGCGTGTGGTAATAGGGGTTAGAGGGTGGCCGCCTGTCGATTATGTCGACGTGCCTTCGTGGCGACGGTGTCTCGGCCGATCGTTGACGCCGCGGCCGTTCCTCTTGCTGGCCTGGTTCTGGATAAGATGGGCGCACGTAGGGCGGGGTGTGCCTCACCGTGCATTGCTGCAGCGTCAACACCGGCCTCTGACACACCCTGCACGGTGGGTACACCTGCGGGTTCCACGAGTGGTAGCAGCATCCCGGCGACCTGGAGCCAAGCGGATCCCTGGTCGCAGGGTGGTTCATGACGGACTTCACATTGCATCAAGGACCTTTCCTGGCCTTTCCTCTTCCAGTGACCACCAACCACTTTGTTCACCACTTTTCGCAACTATTCACACTCGCGACTACATCATTTTCAACGCACAATATTCACACGCGCGGCTCACAATGTCGTGTATTTCTTCGTGCATGGGGGATTCACTCGCATGGCGCGCACGAATTGGACCAAGATCCCGGTGGAAGATTGGCTTTCATTCGAAGACACGCTACGGATGGTTATGTTTGGTTCGATAAACAGAATTTTGGATGGCGGTTTGGAGGTGGGTGGCGAAGTTAAACGGATTGCCTTGGGCTAAATCAGCGTTTTCAATGTAGAGGGTATATTTATTAAGTTATATGCTATTTTTATTTATTAGGCGATATCCTGTATAAATTGATTTTTAAGATTAAATCTCTTAATGACGGTTATGATTTGAAGAGTACATGACCTAGTCTCAAATTTTCACGTTAAAAATATGCTTTTGTTATATTTGTAGAAAATTATAATAATTCAAATATTCAAAAAGTAAAGAAATAATCAATATTTTGTAAAATATTTCATAATACAATAAGTTAATAGATTCCTACAAATAATCACATAAAGTTTTCCAACTTTATTAATAGTTAAGCGATGCAATTAAATATTTTAATTATATTTTGAATCATAAAAAAGAACAAATGATTGAGAAACACTGAAGTAAACGAATAGAGATTCTGAGCCTTTGTATCTGAGCCTCTCAGTTCGGAACGTATGTAAATTCGATCCTTTATTTAAAAAGAAATCTCTCGGAAGTGAAATTGAAATAAAGGACGTATCCGTGGTTTTATCGGAACGTTTGTCTCGGTCTGAACACCGCAAGTTTCAAGTTAGCGTTAATAAAATGAGCACCAGGTGGCAAACTTCTAATATTCCTCACACGTGTGCACCTAGACAGAAATCTCTAACGGGAGTGGAGGAGCTTGTGTCAACTGGATGGAAAAAAAAGATTTGAAGTTCGCGTGAGTGAATGAGAACGATACAAAGAGGACAATTCTGCAAGAAATTGTAAGCATGATTAATATTTGACACGGGGATTAAGTGCAGTTTTCAAAAAACTGCATCTACTTTGTCCGATGTTTCATCGTATATAATATGGCAAGGAAACAAAATTTTAAATATTAAAATTAAATAATGGATAGAATGGAATTCTTTTGTATTTTTTATGAGGTGTTATTGTGCTACATACTGTTGAATAGTTTGTTAGATATATTCGTCAAAAAAATTAAGTATCTAATAAAATATTGAATTTTTAATAACTTTATCATATAATTTGTTTCGAATCAATTTGCATATAAAATGGAAGAAAAAAAGAAAAATCATTTACAAAGAAAACTATATCACGAAGTAATAAATAGTTTCTTCTCCATAATTTTCTTTTTTTCCACTTTTTTTTAACGAATTAACGTAAATATCGAATATAACTTGTTATAAAAGAATTATTGAATCTATGACCAATCTATGAAATAATCTATAAAATTATTCTTTGATTTCATTCTTTTGTTTAAATAATACTTTCGAAAAATAAATATATTCCAATAATATCAAAAAAAAATCGAATTAAATGATCTTATGAAGTAATACTATATACTTTTTACAAACGATATAAGAAAATCCAAAAAGAACAATCAAAGACACAAAGGATGCAGGCAAAAAGAAACGATAAGGAACGAGAAGTATTCAAGAATTTCCTGCATTGTAATATAAAACTTATGCAGAGAACCAGTTCCTTTTTACTAAAGAAAGACGGTATGGACAAGCGTATCGACATGAATAAAGGGATATTCAAAAGTAATTACTTTTTTTAATTATATTATGTTTCAAAATGAGATATTGTTTTTTATGAAAAGAATATGAAAAGAAAAAAAATATGTGAAAATATTTCTCATATCAAAACTGAAAATAAGAAACGATTAATGATCAGTTTTATGATTATTAGGAATTAAATATTAATTTTATAAATTTTAAAATTATAGGCATTATTTTATTATAAGAATTTCTTATTCTTCTGTTTTTATTTTTTCGTTTACTTTATGTATAATTATAAACGTATAATTATCATTTCTCTGCGTAAATATCATCTGAACACAAGTATACTAATTTCGCAAATTAGATTTATTCAATTCTATTTACATTATTTCAATTCTATTTATTCAAATACGAATAATCGTGTAATATATAGACAAATACAAATCATAATAAAAATTAAATACTTTAATTTAAATGATTTTTAAAATCAGAAGAAGTTTTTAATTATTTTCGAAATATAAAATTTATATCTTTTCGATTATTATTTTAAAAAGGATTTTAAAGAAAAATTAACTTTAAATATGATTTTCAAAATTTTATAAACAACGAATCATAAAAATACTAATAAAATATAAAAAATATTCGTAATTAATTCTAAATAAAACTATCATAGAAATTACAATCAAAATATAAAAATATGGCATTATTGTTTAAAAAGAGATAAAAGGAGATAAAAATATAAAATAAAGATATGAAGATAAAAGCACAAAGAAACCTATTTACACGTTCATTTTCGTAAAAGCAAGAGAAAACTCATTTTCACTAATAACTTGTTACTAGAACTCCTACTTGTTATTAGAAACAAAATTTCATTGTTAAGAATAACTTAACATAGTTTTGAAAATAATATAATAAATTCAAAAAATTTTAGACAAGAATTTTGTATTTTCTTATTATTTGATATGTATTTATATTTTTTATTAGTTTTATATTAAAAATTATACATTAATTTATTTTATATATTTATAATATCCAAATTGTATTTTAATATATATAAATTATTATTTGTATCCTATCCTAATTTTATTATAATAGACAAATCTACATTTTTTTTACAATTTTTTTATAAGATCGTCATCTCTCTATGTGATTGAAATTTTTTTGCAAATAAAAAAGAAGGTTAAGCACGAGAAAAGAAGCGATACGTGATCCTGAATATAAAATAGGATGATAAAATGAGCAATGCCCTATCTTAAAATGCACTATTTTACATTCAAAAATTTAAAAACTTCAAAGAGTCACTATCCTTCAAAGCTTTCTGATCTTTTTTCGAAAATAAATCAACCAGTAAATTTAACTCGATCGACTAGAACTATCTACAAGAAAAAATCTAATTTTTACAATCTGTACTAAGCTTTCTATGAATTTCTGATAGAAAAATGGAACTTGGAACAAAAAATAAACCTAATTACATACTGATTAAATGTATTATATATATATTCCATTCTAAATACTAAATTTAAATTAACAAAATATTATAATTTATGATAAAAATAAGAACTTTAAACTTAACCAAAAATCCGCAATTAATTTTTCCAAACCTGATCTAAAAAATTAAACACTTAAAATTAAACTCTGCTGCTGCAAAAAAAAAATAATAATAATAATCGTAAAAATCTTGTTCTCTTTATCCCAACATTTCAGTTTCAATGATACACAATCGTCCTGAAAACGAGGGCGCAGGAAAACGTAGTTAAACGTAAATCAATGGACGCCTCGTGGTCTGGCACCACGGATTATAAATGTGTCTAATACAACCGAAAACGTGTTCTGATCTCGCAAGGAATATTCTCGTTTGCGTAAGCTGTTCGATTGGCCGACATCGGATCTCTGAATCTTCAGGCAGCACGCCATAAAACGAGAAACAAGCGCTAAGCGTTTTCGTCTCGAAGTCTCCCTTTCCCTCTTTAATACTCCTCGTCCTGAAACTGCTTCACACAACTGCGCACATTTTCTTAGCTTCCACCAACACAAATGTTTCCCTATCGTGCACGTACGTTCCTTCCTTCCGCATTTCCATTTCCTTAAACTCTTATTCCTACGGCGGTCTTTCCGCCCCGGAGAAGTCAGACAGGGGTGTAACTTCGATCCGCGGCCTCCTGGGAGAGAATTGGCACTATTTCAAAAGCGTTCGCTTTTCCCTTCCGTCTTCGACTTTGTGCGAGTGCGAACGACTGACTGCACCGAGATAACCAGAAAGACTCGGAAATAATTGTACAAATAATGGTACAGGGCTAATGCACTTGTGTCCAGACAACGGTTAGACCTCCCCTTTTATATAAAGTGACGTCTCGTCCGATATTGTTCGACTTTCATTCTTTGGTGCTGGCAATGTGTATTAAGAGCCATATGTACTTTTTACGTTCAATAAGTTGAAATTCAGTTAGGTGGAATAGTAGATATACAATTTTATTTAATTTTGGTAGCATATAAGAATTTTATTTAAGTTAGTTATCTTTAGAACAATGTTTTTTAATCAATTTATCGAGAATTGTATCAATTTATTTAAATATACGAAAGTACCTCGATATTTTTATTAGTTTTTAATAATTTTAAATAAATTTTTCTTGATTTCTTTTCAGATTTTAATATTATTATTATTATACTTTTATATTATAAAAACTTCGTATGAATGAAATACGTATCTTTTATATTGATGTATTACGATATCGATATTTTTCTTTTCTTTATTTGATTATTTATATATATAATTAAATTCTAATATAATATAATAAATTATTAGATACTTAATTAAAATTATATTTTGTAACTTTTTGTAAAATTTTTAAAATTATTACAAGTATTAATTGTGATCTAAATAATAGAAAAAAAAAAAATTAAAAAAAAAAAATAATTCATACTTATAAAAATCTATCTGTTTTCATATTACGTATATTTATATAACATACGAAATAAAGCTATTTAATTTAAAGTATTAAATTGATAAGTTATTCTCTTGTTATATCTTGATATTAATTAGCATAAGTATCTCAATCTTCCAGAGTACGTATCAATCTTAATTTATTGCAGGCGTTGGAAATAAATGAACAAAATGTCGTAAAATCGTACGAACTTATTCTTTGGATAGATGTTCGATGTCTGACATGATAAAATATTCGCTGCTAGAAGCGAATACCTTGGCGTTCGTTCAAAAACAATTTTAATCCAAGCTCGATCCAGATGAGGTCGCTAACTGATCATATTGCAGCGTGGAAATACATTCTTGTTATAAAAAAAGAAAAAGATACTTCTTCATGCACTAGAAAATTCGTCCTACATTTGCTTGGCATTTTTTGATGTATTTTTTTCAAATAAAGAAAAAATTATTAAACAATGCTGCTAACACCATAAAAAGTAATTAATTGAAACAGTAAATTAAGCGATATTTATATAAAATAAAATCAAATGATACATTAACCAATAATTCATAATATCACACCATGAATTATTAATCAATGAAATTTTCTATAAAAGTAATCAATCATAACTTAATAAAATATAATCACATACACTAATAAAAGATTCCACGAATATCTCACTATTATTGATATTCATAAAAAAAATTGAAATAAATGAAATCAAATATATTTCTCCTTTGCATATATATAATTAACTTCAAGCTACATATATGACAAAAATCAAACACCATCCTTTGCTTCTAATTTGAATATTATTCCGAGAATATTGGGCGTAACGAGCGGTCTCAGTGCACAGAGACAAAGTCCTCTCTCACAAACACAATACAGGAACCCATGAAAGAAGAGAAGAAAAAAATCCTCATTCGGTATTGTCAACGGTGCGAGGTACGACGATGAAGGAAAAATATGCACGTAGCATACACACATTGCAAGAGTGTACTAAATCAAAAAACAGTATCACGGTGTGGAAGTTAGGGGTGATGAGCGTGGAATGAGCGCGTTTTCATGCTCGAACGCAAACAAAGAGACTCGATGACAAAACCTGCATAACCTGAATGCTTGCCTGTAGGAAACACAAGAACTAGTAATATCGCCGAATTCCCTCAGGCCACTGATCAGTGATTCGAAGAAATCTTAAATTCCCTACTAGATGCGCGATTTATCAAAGATTTGTGTTGAATTAATTGGCAAAATATACGTGCATGCACGTACAGTGAATCGTGAAATATATATATTTGCTGTAAATAAAATTATGAACGATAAAAATATGCAAGATGAATTTAGATTCTGAAAATACTATTATAATTAGCGTATACACTATCGAGATTATGTATATAAATTTTTTCCTTTAAAATCATCATTCCAACGATGAGAGAAAAACTTTAAAAATTTCATTTCTTTTCTTTGTTTAAAAAAAAAAAATAACTTTGAAGTACTTGGAGATAGAGCAAAACTTTAAATATTTAAAATATTCTCTTTATCTTACAGAAGAGATTTCCAAGTGAAATTGTATTCAAAATACGAAAGAATGCTGAGAATGGGTTTTATTTCTTCGAAGAGATTTTTCACTTGGAAAAAAAAATTGCTCCATGTGTAATCCATTGTACACACGAAGTTCCATTAAAATCAGTATATTTTAGATATATTTTTCTGTACATTAGTGTTCGAATAATTTAGTTTCTATATATATGTGTGTATGTTTCTCCTTTTCTCTTCCTTTTTTTTTTCTTTTTTTACGAATGCAAGCAAAACACAGGTATGTATCAAGAACCCTTGAAAATTCGGTCGAACAGCGGTTCAGGTGAAGAGAAATACTGCCCCTATTATGTATTCAGACCCGTAATTTTCTAGCTAAGCAGTTTCATTCTTCTTCTTTACAGCAAGAACCAACTCTGCTAATTGATTTTTACAAGTCACTGAAAAATTGTGGACGAATTACATGAACGAATTGATATATGAGCATTTGATTCGATCAACTATTTTGTTTTTTAGACTACTTTTTACTAGTTTCTATCGATATTACAAGTTTTCATCGTTAAGTGTAAATTATTATTCCATAGAATCTTCCATAAAATGATTTTTAATCTCATTATCGAAGAATCGATATAATTATTTCATTTGACATAAATTTAATATATATTGTATTAACATAATATAATCGTTAATGAATTAAAAGTCAGATATCATTTATTCCTTTGCTTATACTTTAATATCCTTTGATTACATAACAATTACATAATAATTTTATAAATTTCAGAAATAGAAGAAGAGAATATAAAAATCGTTATCTATCTATCGTATAAATATTTTAAATTTGTTCAATTAAAAAATTGAACAAAATTAAAAATAAAAAACTATAAAAGTAAAAAAGAAAAATGAAATAGCAACTAACAGGTGTGAAAAGATTAGATTTTGTCCAATTGAAATTTGATAAAAGTTTGTGATATCGTTCGTTTTCAACAACATTCGATGAAACAAATATAGTTCAAAACTATCTAAATATAGTTTATGGAATGGAAATTTCTCTTTCTTTGATTAAAAAACATAACACATATATACACATATATGTAATATATATTATACACATATACACATATATAAAATAAAATATAACGTTTAAAAATAAATCTAAGTTATAATTTATTTTATTTTAAAATAAAAATTCTCCATCTCTTAATTTCCTCTGGACTTTCTCTATCTTACTGGAAACACATTTGACACAGAATATTATGCTACTTATAACAGTTTAATCTGAAGCTGTTTTTCCAATGAGTTTAACTCGAAAGAATGGTCTCTCGTTCTGCCAAAACAATTCCCAAGTTTCAGGAGGGCTGAGCAGCGATGAAAAAAACATTCTTATGTAACATTCTCGTCCAACTCTCTCCCACAATGATAAATTCCTAACCGACAGCGACGTTTTTTACTTTCCACCACATTGATACTAATTTTAAGACGGATGGTGAATAGCCGAGATCACTGTTTTTCTTTAAGCCCGCTCTTTAGCTCTTAAGCTTTCCTCTATGCTTTTTCCCTTACTTGGAATAAAAATTCTTTCCTACAACCGTTATCGTCCAACTCCATCAGAGGAAGGAAGAACAAAAATAAGTTATTTGCTGCACCGAATTTGAATATTAATTATTGCGAAAGAAAGTGATTAAATTTCCATTAAAAATACATGTGCATATTAATATTTATATTAAGATTACTCTACATGTAATTTCAATTTAAAAATTTGGATTCAAAGGATCGAGAATTAAATGAAGCATTAAAGAAAAAATTCCACGCTAAAAACTACCCCAATAAAATATTTCCCCTTTCAATAATTACCTACATCATTGAACACGAGTGACTCCATTTCTAAGATTATCTACAAAATAAAAAAAAAGATTAATCCTACAAACAGAATTCATCATCCTCGTACTCAAGCGATAACTTTTCAACCCCGCGGCCCAATCCACTTCCTCAAACTCGTTCCCACCGAGCGCGAGCGTGTCGCAAATCCGCGGTAATGTTAAAGTTGACGAATCGTATCTGAAACTTCCAACGATCTTGGCGAATAGTTTCGCGGTCTGTTGACAATGAAGTCAGAAAGCCCCATGGGCCGGTAGTGAGTCCCTCTCCCTCGAAACGAAATGACAAGTGGAACGAGGCGGGAAAGAACGAAGTGAATCGAGGCGAAGAGGGGAAGGGAGGAAGGAGGATATAAGAAAAGTGGAAGCTGCACAACTTCGGTTTAAAAGAGGAAGAGGATAGTGAAGAGATTCGGTAAGACGGTACGCGCTGTTAGCTTCATCCCTTCGCCCCCGACAATTTCGCCGACCCGACGACCCGTCGCTTCGAATCCCCGCTCGATCCTTCCCCACTCTCAAAAATCTAGCAACCCTCCGCCAGCCCATCCCTCTGTCGTTCCACGGTTTCCCTCTCTTCCATCAGCGTGCCCGTACAAAATTCAATCAATGCGCTAACGCGCAGGTCTCCTACGACTGTGCAGAGTTCCCCGTTTCGCATCCCTTTTCTTTCTACTTTTCTACTTTTCTTTCTTTCTCTCTCTCTCTCTCTCTTTCTTTCTTTTTCTCTTTGTTTCTTATCATCGGTCCTCCTCGGTTTCGCGGAGAGGATGAAATTTAGAGGATGTGCTTAGAAGGCGCGAAGATTTGAGGTGGAAAGGGTAGATCGTTGGTCGTTTGTTGTGTGGAGGAACATGTGATTTGTTTTTGGAGAGTTTTTGAAACGGACGCGGTAGTTTGATATTCTGTCTCGTCCACACCGTATCTATTTGGTGAATGAAATTGATACGGTTATGGAGATAGGTTATTAAATTGTTAATTAAATTGCTGTTTATTGAAAGAGTTAAGTATATGAAAGAAGAAGAAATTTATTAAAAATTAATTTAAAGACTTATAATAGAGCTATTTAAAACGATTAGAATATTCCTGAACTTGATAAAATTTCAACGAAAGTTGCTGGAAACATTTTAGCATTTGAAGAGATTATAATACTCTATTCCATTCAGATAATTGTTTAATCCAGATGAATTCTTTTGAAGGAAATAGTAAGAGATGTATTCGAAGATTTTTAGAATTCTGGAATTAATTATTCTATGCATAGAATTATAGAAAATAAACTTTGTTGGCTTATGAAATTATAATTATTTACTTTTTGCAAGATTATTTGCAGTGAATAAACTATTTGACACAATAAAATAAATATAAAAACAATAATAGACAAAGAAAAAGTAATCCAAAAGGAAGTAAATCTTTTTTTAATATTAGAACACCCAATATCATATAAAGTAAAGCTCGAATACTATTTATAATGAAAATTTATAATGAAAATAATTCACATCCTTTCCAAAAATAAAAAAGAAAATTATTATTTAAATCGAACGTAACGAAGAAATCAAAAATTCAACTTGTAAAAAGAGAAAGAAAAATAAAAAGCATAAATTGTTTTTATTAAATTTTAGCATTTCACTGGATAAAGTATTGCAAAAAATAATTCATGAAATTTCATTCTGATAATTATCCATACATCGAAATGTAGATCAAGCGAATTTAAAAGAACGAATATCCTCGAAAATTATACCGCTAACGAATTACGAAAAATTCATTTCCATTGAATTACGATCGAAATTGGAGACCATACCGTGCCAAATCGCTATCGACCACTCATTAATTTCGCAACAAGTAAAAAATCAGAGGCTTGCCAGATATACGTATGCACTATTGTAGAATTTATCGAGCCAACCACGGTACCACGATCATGTATACAGTGAAACGCCAGAGATTTTATATATGTATATATACACATACATATACACGTTTTACAAAAATTGTAATCGAGATTGGTCCGATAATTTAAACCTTGTTAAGCATCGAAACTTGTGCCAAATTAATAATAAAATCGATTGACGATGCGATAATTTCCACGAAAATAGTTTCGAAACGTTGAAAATCAGAATGAAATGTAATAATCTGCTACATACAATATTTTATGCGTATGAATGTAATTTCGTTTTACATTGATAAATGGATATCTACTATATGCGAATGATTTGAATTTGAATATATGAAGAACGATATAACTATATATAAAACAAAATTATATTCATATGTATAAAATAATTTATATAACAGAGCATTACGTTTTATATTATATATATCTTATTTTTTGTACAGATTACAGTATCGGTAATCTTTTATCGTTGAAATTCTTCCAAAATATACGAGAAATATATGTATATAATAGTGGAAACCTTTTTCAATATAACTGAAACATTTGGATTTGTGGATTATTTTTTTTATAGTAGTTATTTAATGTTTTGTTTGAATTTGTTCTGTCAGAATTTTGTTATCCGGAAATGGAGGATTTAGTGATAATAGATAAAGAAATCAAAGTGACATTTAAATTTTTTTTTAATTTAAAAAACAAACAGATATCGATACAAGGAAATAAATTTTTCATAATTTTATGCAAATAAAAAATTGAAATTAATATAAATCTATTTAATTACACGTATTAAAAAATAAGCATGAAATTTTATGAATGTCATTTTTATATGTAAAAACTTTAATAATTTTTAAAATGAGCACTAATTCCAAAGAAAAAAAAACTAATAAAAAAAAACTGATTGCGAAGTATACGGAAACTATAATTATTTAGAATTCTTGTTTACAATTCTGAAACAGATTTTTTTTCACGTAATTATCTAATCTGCATCATCAATTTCACTATTTCTCGAATATTCACCCATACACGAATACATTGTTTTATAATATTGATACTATATAAAGTAAGAATATGTACAAACTACACTTGCGCTTTTAAAACTAGCTAGACTATGCACAGAATTTCTGGGATGAAACTAAAACCTTATTATTAAAGTATTCAAGGAATTTTCAAGACAGAGTCACCTAACTTCAAGCGAGACAAATTTTCGCGCGACCGGCATACTCAATGAGAAAAGGATAGAGAAGAATGAACTTTCAAATTGGAAACTTCATAAAACAACTGACTTTGCTGTAAACGAAATTTACCATGATGAAAAAAGAAAATTTATCTTAATCTTCGTTCTAAACAAAATTTAACGTCTCACTTGTTTCTTATAAAAATTGAGGAGGAACATTTACAAAATTTTAAGAGAAAATAACATAGGCAAAATTAATACTCTTAAATTTAATAATCATAAATTTAAATGTTTCTTTTCAAATTTATGATTTATTAAAAAAAAAAAAGATTGAAAAGATTTTGATTGAAATTTTTAAATAAAAATTAATGTTATATAACGTCATGCACAATTGTCACGATAATTGTTTATCTTTTGTTACTAAAAATTTGAAAAAGACATAAACTAAAAACATAAACTAAACATATACTTTTTTAAAAAAATTTCAAGTTTTTTTGGAATGAAGTTAAAATTTCAAATCAAAAAATCAAATTCAAATTGATTATACATTCATAAATATATACAACCTATAAGATTTAAATATTATTAAAATAAATATACATTGTTGAATCTGATTAAATTTTATTTTATTTTACTGTTAATTCATTCAACGAATTCGATTCCCATAAGAAGATCCATGCTACGTCCATATACATCACTATACGATGCATACAAGATTGCAGAAGGAAAACGTTTAATACGATCAATTCATTTTTCTATCATCTCTCATAATATAAATTTATATTTGTATCCTGATGCACAGCTCGATATAATTTATTTACGGATCAGAAATAAATAATAACACTGATATTTGAAATCGTAGCGCGTGAAAAATTTTAACGAGCATGGAAATGAAAACCACTCTTTCGCCAGAAACATTTTTATAATTAGATTATGAACAATGAAAAAAAAAACGTTACATTTAAAGAACAATTCTACATTTTCCTCGAAAAAAAAAATGAACCTGCATAGAGGATGCACGGAACCGTGTAACGGAAAAAATGACGCGCATACCGAAGCTTGAAATATTTTCCCTTTATTTTTTCTCGATCCAATATAAGGACATCCAATACACGGCGTAACAAATTGTTGGCAGGGAGGCTTCTCGATAAAAAAGGATATTTCATCGAGTTGCGCATCGATGAAACATCGAACAGTTTCCGGAGGGTGAAGAGCGTAGGCGTTCAAATCGAAACGATTCAAGGGGAAACACACAAATTCCCCAAGCATTCTTTGCAACTGTTCGAGCAATCCCCAAAGGATTATCGATTATACCGATAGCAAAAGCCGATAGGATGGAGCTAAGACATTGGAGCGAAGGAATTTTAAGATGCGAGACGATTGAACCAAGAATATACGTATACTGGATGTTCAGAAAATTTTAGATCTTTGAAGAATGAATTCGAAACAAAACGAAAAAAGTTTATATTACACGCAAGTCTCATAAGATTTGAGTTATGAGCATTTTAATAAATTCCCATTAAGCAAAGCGAGACAAATAAAACGAAAAATTGCTCTATTCTCTCTTCATCTAACGAATATTTGTAAACTTTTTTTGATGTCTCTGGAATCTATCGTTCCAAAGGTGTTCCATATTTTTATAAATATACGTATATCTGTCCTTTCAGATCACGGATACCGAGTTTTCATCGAGGCCTGTTTTCTTAACAGCTGAGTCAGACAACCTGTCCACGATACGAGATTCAACGTCGTTGAACGGAGACGTGTAAGGGTCGGCCGGGGGCAAAGATCGTGCGATAGGGAGGGAGAGCCACTTCTGGGCTGGCAAGATGAACCGATTATGACGGTGGAATGGGATACGAAGTGAAATACGGTGGCAATCGGAGGAATCTACCGCACCGATCGGAGAACGGTGGTTAAGTTATCCGGGGGGAGGAACCCGCGAAATTATTGGTTTTCGGTCAATCAAGACTAAATTCATTAGCGCTCACAGCGCGCCGCTTAACGAAATATCGATAGGTTTATTTCGTGGCAGGATGCGAGTAGGTAATTTTATTCTGGGACAGATTATATTCGTGCAATCTCGTTAACGAATCGAATATTCTCTGAAAGAACGAATCATTATAAAGTATAGTCCCGTTTCTAATTATAATAGCCCCTGTTGATTAAAATTTCCTATCCGAAATTTTGCTTTCTAATTTATTTGGAACAAATAAACTTTCTACGAAATGAAATATACATGTTTTATAATTTTAATTAAAAAGAACTTCCTATATTGCAATATTACATCTTTTAAAATAGACAAACAGGGAAGATTTTTATTTTAAAGAAGCAAAATATAAAATAATCATTCAATTGGTTATCTGTAATTAATTATCTATTAATTAAAGAATATCTTGTAAAATAAAAAAAAAATTACAAAGTTTCTCGAGGCATTTAAAAGAGAAATTAGTAAGAGACTTTGTCGGCATAAAGGTCTTTCGAAAAGAGTGGAGATCCTAAAATACCACCGGTGGTGCATTAACGTGTCCCCTGCCTAATCATCCGCTTCTGTTTTCATCCGGACCAGCCAATATTTACGTCATCCTACTGTGCAAAGCGATACTCGAGAATATTACAGTCCAACATCACTCTTTTGTATCCATTTGTTAAGCTTACATAAGAAGCGTATACTCTATTCACGGCGAAGACATTCGACGGCTTTTTCCACGCGGTGACCGCCCGCGAGATCAACGCCCTCCAACACTACACGAGATTCTTTCACACGCGCACCAGAAACGCGATCCAGCTTTTCATAGACTCGAAAGATCTGACCGATACGTCGAATGCTTCCCTCTATTTTATCCCAGACCAGATTGAAACAGTCAGATATCCCGCGAAAAGAGATATTTGCAGATACTTCTCGAAATTAGATATACCCACGTGAAATAGATATATCATCAATGCAATGCAATGCAAATAGCAAAATCTCTAAATTCCTGATCCCTTTATTTACGTAATTAAACATGTAAAAATAACAAATCGCAAACACGTACAACTGCAAATTCAAATTTCTCTAAAAAAAAGTCTTCTAAACAAATTTCTAATTTCTTATTTATATCTTTTAAATTAACCATCTGTAATTTAACAAATGTAATTTAATTCGTTTCGATCGAACTCGATATAGAAATATCTTAACGAATCTAAATAAATTCCATGTATACCTCGCTTCTCAAATTTGTTTTGTTTACTAATTAACAAAATACTTAGCCCAAGGAAACAATTTACACGAACAAGAATAACAAGCACAGTCGACGAGCAGCATCATCGAGCAGCTGAAACAGGCCACCAGCCTGCAACCCAGCGGTTCGAGCTCGAGATGGACAACTCGTGAATGACCGGGAAAAGGGGATAATGGAAAGGTAAGGTGGGTCAATGGGACATATCCCTCCCCCGTGAATGGATCCTCTCTCGTGTCGTGTCGCAAATAAAAGCATACCGAATCACGAAACTCCGTTCGAACAACACACTTCCATCTGTGAGACACGCCGTGTCTCGATCACCAACCGATAAAACACAATATTGGAACGGCAGGTGGAAATACGTCACGCTCGCGAGAGGTCGTGTCGAGCTCCACAGTATGGAACTGCCGGCTGTTTACAGGCACATCCCGAGGAAACGTTGTTGTAAAACGATCGGTCCACGAACGTTTATGGATGTTTCGCGGCACGTTTCGCCAGATGGAGATACAACTGTGCACCTGCGAACTGGTCGCACGCGAACTGTCACCGAACCGTAATCATCTCCACGTGTTTTCGGCAACGCGATCGACCCCAGGGGACGCTTGGTCGTGGACGAAAGCCGTGACGAAAGGGAAGCGGTCGCTCGCGATCTACGTTCTGCGACATACTAGCTTTCGTAGCTTGAACGCCCACCACCCTCGGCCGGCAACGCTCCCCTTCCTCCCCACGAGCAACCCCCACCCTCACCTCAGCTCTTGCCCTAGCTCCGTCTCACCCTCCGTCCAACCCTGGTCTACTAACGGCGCGACACGACCAGCAACCCCCGCGTTCGAGGAACCGACGTTTTCGCAGTACCGTCAACGCCACCAGCTGCCGATTGGCCTAGAAGAGCAGTTTATCGTTCTCTCGTTCGTCATACTGAAACATGTAACGTGAATCAATCATGGCTCGTCGAGTTTAAGGATACTTTTTTACCTGGTATCATGTTGGACGTGAAGAGGTAGCAGAAGAATTTGATTTTTTATAACGATCTTAAGAACATAATGGAAGTGTAATGTATAATTGACGAAATATAAGAAATGTATTATAATGTACATGGATCTGAACTTGAGTCTAAAAAATATAAATATTGTAAAAAAAAAAAAAAAAATACTTGTATTTGTAGAAGAGAAATGTACAGAATGTATTTTGGAAAGGAAATTTTCCAGTTCTTTGTTCCAAAAATAGAATAGAAAAAGTAGCAACCTCTGCCAACAATTGTGAATTGGTTTGGAGAGTTTGGACCATCGTTCTCGTGCTACTGAAAGATGTAACATGAATCAATCGTGACCCAACTTTAAGAGTACTTTTTACGCCCACGTTTCGACATTATACTTCAAGTATCATATTGGAAATGTATGTATTGTGCATGGATATTGTATAGAGATGAGAAAAGGTTAGGCAAAATCATCATAAACTATAGTGTAAGACACTTCTGATCACAGCTATTTTTATTATTGGTTGAGTTGATGATATATACAGATACCACATGATAGAAAATGAGATAATCTAGAATAGAATGATGACAATGACAAATTGAAAAATATGCTATTCTATTTTAAATATTGATCTTTAATTAAAGAGAATTAGAGACTCTTGCCCTTATTGAAAAATTTGTAAATTAATTTTTTATCTGTGAACAATATTATGATATGAAAAATTTGATTTTTGAAAGAAGATTGAAATAATCAATATAATATTGTCGTTTGGATATTGATAGGCATGCTCTTAGAATATAATATAATATTTTTCTTCATTAAAAGATATGAGATTCTACACTTAAAGGGAGATTGGAAATTCCTTGCATAGGAAATATATCTACACTTGACACTGATGTGAAAATATAAATTCTATTACTTTAAAATATATTTTGGAACTAACTTTTCTAATCTTTTTTTTCAAAAAATTAATAAAAAAAATTTGAATATTAATAATTTCAAAAATAAAAAATGAATAATTTTACTTTATATTTTGAAATATTGAAAATGAATGCAATACATTTAATCTTCATCTTTTTTTACAAATACATTTACATATGTTATTTTTGTATATAAATATAACTTAAAAGAATTTTATTGATAAAATTTATTCCGTCTAATAAACGTATAATAGATTAACTGCGCTAGTATGAAATCGAACGTGATTGATCTTTTCTACTTTGATTGAAGTTTGTAGTTGACCTCGATGCATACTAACGAACTAATACATTGAACGTTAAAAAATAGTAGGAATCAAAACGTACAAGGGAAAATATAACAGGAGTTAATTGATCAATCCTCGATCTTTTTGAATCTTTATCTATGTATAAACCACTTGAATAGATAGTACGTGTACACAAGTCCGAAATAGTCAATCACAGTTGTCCTACTAAATAGAAAAGCAACAAATTGCTTCGATATATCACGTTTTTTAAAAGATGAAAACTTGTATCGTTTCATTTCAATAAAAATTTTAAAAATTAAACTGATAATAAAAACGAGAATAATAAAAGGGAAAGTTTATTGAAAGAAATATTTGTTTTAAATTGATTAAATAAGATATTGCATACTAACGAACGAATAAATATTAATATATTTACAACATAATTAAAAATTTTGTAAAAAAAAAAAGCCAATTGATTTTTGTCTTTTTCAGAAAAACCAAAAAATACTTAATATCTAATTTTTTTTCAATAAATATATTTTTTCTTTAAGAAGATATTCATTATAATTGTTATATTTAAAAATAAAAACTATTTATATCTAATAATTGAAATTAAACAAAGATTGTTTTTATCATATATTCTTACAAACAATTAAAAAATAATATATTCTTTCATAAAATATATTTCATATAGTTCGATAATTTTGTAATCAAGAATACATACAATTTCTATTCATTGTAATTTCTACGAATAATTTATTATAATATAATTATACATTTAAATAATGTAACTTATTTAAATGTATTTAAAGAACATTAACTAAAAAAAACAAAATCAATTCACAAATATTTCAGAGTTCAACTCAACCACAATGGATATGACCCACTAAAAAACTATTTTAACAATCTTAATTACTTAATCGATACATCTATAAATATTTACCTAACCAACAAGCTATTCGTTACGATAATAAACTGCATGTCGCATTCGTAGTTATTTCGATGGCTAGACAACCGAAAGATCGGAATAACTAACCACCTGTTCTATTTCTGTTATCCTGTCACTTCATACCATCTCGAACTCGATTTAATATTAAAAACGCGAATATTCATACACCACTGTTTACTGAAATATACATTTTGAATCCGCAATATTCGTTTTCTCTGAACGAACAGCTAGCAAACAAAAAACCAGGATTTAGATTTCTTACCAAACTTCTCTGCCATTCTCTGTCTGAATAATCTTGGATGCAATTGATCGATTGTAAACACTATTGAACATTCAGATCACGTCTGATGCAACAGTTTAGAAAGCTGTTGACAAACATTTTCTTTGAAGTATTGCTTCTAAAACGAGACCTATGCCAGTGAGTCGGTGAACCTATTCGATGATGCAACATTAACTCCTCTTTATCCAAGAATGAGATATCTCGCGTGCAAATACCTATTCTGACGATATTTCTGAGGATTCTTTATGTATATGTATACATATGTATATATAGTTCACATGACGCTTTGAAAGACGCTATCTCATATATCCTTTTTTCAAAATTGTCAACTGGATGGACTATATTACTTTTGGATGGACTCTATTTTTGTATCAAAGCAAAAAAATTTTGTTTTAGAAATATAATGTTTAGAATATTTGTTTATAATATATTTATATTAAAAATATATTATATATATATATATATATATAATATTGATAATTCTTTGTATGCATGAATTAGATATTTTTTATGTAATCTATTTATAATTTATCTATATATCTTCTACTCTTTCAATAAGAAGTAATAATATTAATATATTTCATGTGATGCTTTCTTTTATTTGCTTTTCAAAAATTTTCAAATTGTTATTTCAAGTATTAGAATCAAAGAAATTTTAAAAATATAATATATTTTAGCATAGATAATTCTTTCAACCGATGAATATTTTTCTCCTCTGTTTTTCAATGCTTATTTTTCGTATGCCAATAAAAATAATATAAAAATTGAAATATTTGTAACTAAAATGTCATGTACTATATATACACATGCATATACATATCAAAAGCATCTAATTGTATTTTTTTATTGAAATATAATTTTCTATGAGATACATCGAATATATAATTAATAAATAAATACTTTTATGACCAACTAGTTCTAAATTAAATGAAATCACGAATTTAGATTCAAAATAATTAAAATTTGTTATAATTCGTTTTCACTATGAAAATTTATTTCAATATTTCCCTTAATTTCTACTGAACTGATTTTACAGGGGGGAAATAATTATTTTGAATAAAAAAAACAAAATAAAGATGCTCAAAGATAGAGATAAAAAATGATTTTTAAAAATAAATAATATATTCCGTGAAAATATATTCAACACAAATGAAAAACTTTAAAATAGTAAAACGTACAATAAAAAAAAAATTTGATGATACGAAAACGACCAACAAACTCTCGCATAAAGTGAATCCTTTTTTTACTACGACAGATATATGAAACTCGGTTTATTTCCATGTTAGCGAAATCACATTGAAACTCGTATCGTGACTCTTGAACGTTTGAACGCTAGTTGTACTTTATCATTTCTAGAACTGTAGTTTCATTCTGGACATTTTGAAACTCTAACAGAGAGCGTTAATACGAGCCTGGCAAAGGTCCATTATTCGTATCTTTTAACATGCACTTCCCTCGTACAAGTACTTCTCAAAAATCTTGAGTCCAAACATGTTGAATATTTTTTAAACTACTTCGCTTAGTCTTATTTCTAGATACAATAAAATTTAAAAAAAATTTTCACTTTGCATGATACTGTGTTAAAATTTTACAACTATTTTATATAAAATAAAAAATATTATTTTTAGTTATTTAAATTTTGAATTAAAATTATAGAAAAATACACACGAGCCAGAAAAATCTTTAGTTTACTTTGCATGTTATATTGTATTAAGCTAATTTAAAATTTGCATTTTATATAATATTCTATCTGAGAATAATTAATTTTGATAATCTTTTTTCACTATAAAAGTATTAAAATTTAGAATTTTGATTTTAAACGATATATAGATGTATATAATTTTAATTTTTTTTTTTCATTTATACATTTTTGAAGAGAGAATAAATTTCTTACCTAATTATAGATTAAATCTTAAAATCAATTAATATCATCAAAATAAAACTAATTTTTCCTATTATGAATTAGCCTACTCAAACGCAAAATTTCTCCAACAAATTGAAACGCCAACATGAAAGGCAAATGATACGTTTTTATAATTCTAATCAAGCCAGAATCAGACAACGTAATTTTTCAAAAAAAAAACAAGACGTGGAACAATGAATGTCTAGCAATCAGGTTGAATGGAAAAAATTAATAAGTCAGCACTCAAGATGGGCACGCAAATTCATTCGCGCATCAGAATCCGTCCTTTTCACGGTAACATCATCCTATCGTTCTTTTAGTCCGGCCCTATTTGTCTTTTCTTCCTTCTTTCTCCATATTTGTCCTGCTCTTTCCTGCAATCTTTCTCCCCTCTTTACGTGTTCCTCACGCTACAGCTACGGGATTTTTAAATGAGAATTTTAACGATCGACCTACATTTCTGTGCCCTATTTACGGTGTATCGCAGGCAATGTCAAACACCGCGGCAAATACACTACCACCAGCGACGAGTGCCACGGCGGAAAAGAGGGAACGATGTAATTGCGAGTACGTCGCGAGACCCCTTCGCATTGACACCTTCAAAAACGCGAGACTAGGGAAGAAAGGGAACGCTATTGTAACGATTACCAATTCGTCGACCTATTTTCCACGTGTTTTCGCAATCATACGATCTTTTTGTGCCAGTGTGCAGCCAATGTGCTTTGTTTCAATTTCGAAATGAAAATATGTATCTGAAGATCACGAGAAGAATGTGTAATTTGACAATTTTCGAAGGAATGTATTATAAATTAATTCTGTTTTTATAGTAAATTATGTAGCGTATTTTGTTTGAATTTTGAAAAGAAAAAAGATGCTTGAAGATTGTAATCATGTGAAAGATATTTTATTACGTAGTTAGACAAATTTCGAAGGGAGGATATATTGTAAGTACAAATTGATTCCATGATAATATAATTTTAATCGTGTTAAAAAATTTTTAAACCTCATAATAAGTTTGATATGTTTTAACATTTTAATTTAATATAAAAAGCAAACATGACAATATCTAGAAATATTTTCATTATTCGAATAAAATTTTACTAAATACAATATATCCTTATTTTACTAAATACAATATATCTTCCTCCAATATATCCTCAATGTTTCCAAAAAAAATTTGGAATGGTCAAAATTTTTTTCTGTATAATTAATGCGAAATATAATTAATAAATAGTAAATAATAATTATATAGAATTAAAATATTATTTTTTTAATTTCTATAAAAAAAAAAAGAACTTTTTGATATTAATATTGATAATAATATTTTTTTATAAAGTTCAGTTCATAATTTGATAAAAAATGTACATATATATCAGTGAAATTTACATTATACACAATCTTCAAGTACTTTTCTTTAATCCATAGATAAAAATAATTTTACCTCAATAAAATGATTTGCTTTTATAGTTATTAAAATTATAATTACAGTTTTAAAATTAATTTTTGAAATTATATCTATTCTAAAATCTTTCATTTGATTTAATTTAATTATTCCATAATTCATAATATATACTTAAATACTTATAATACATTCCTTCAAATTTCATTTGTATCCTTATTTCGTTATTTGTAACTTATATAATAACTATATTAATTATAGAATAATAATATTACTTAGCAATATAGTATATACTAACTATATAGTAATAATTATATAATATAATATTACATAATTTTATATAATATTACTTATGCTATATTATTTTACTATATTATTAATATATACATATATGTTGCTAAAATAAAATTTTGATTATATAAAGTTTCAAATATTAATCTTCAGTTCATAACCACAATATTATATAGCAATATGGTTTTATACCTATATGTTATATTCATTATTTATTTCGCACCAGAATCATATGATAGCACTTGAATAAATTATTCGAAGACTTACCCTCATGTGTGGCTGGACCAAAAGTTCATGGAGTTCCCGAAGATCCGCCCTATCGATGTTTCGTATCGCTGAATGCTCTATTTCTCGAAGAAGTTCTTCGACCTCTCGCGCACGCTGAACAGCGTCTGTCTGTGGCGCTCGACATGGCGTTGGAACTCGAGTCGAAATCCTATCGTAAAGCTGAATAAAAACAACTATGTTAATCCTTATATTGAATTTCCACGACTAAAACTATAAAGATATTTCAAATTCACTAAATCCAATAGCTTTGGTTATGTATTCATGTCAATATACTCTTTTGTATATTATGTGTGAAAAATATATATGATAACTTCATTTCGTATATTTTGCAATACAGTTTCCATATTCATATATAAATTATAATAGTCAATAGTTATTAATAGGTTAAAATACTTACATAGATAACTTAAACACAATAATACTAAAACAAATTCGAAATCAGTTTCATCCAAATGGTTGAATAAATCACGTATTAATTTCCACACATCCGTTTATTAAGCCTATCAGCCATGTACTAATCGTATTCGCGGGAAAACAGATTAGTTCATCGTGAAGCCTTCAGATGTCCTATCACGTCGCGGTGCAGCGAAAGATCATGTGTGATGAATGGAACGATGGTATTGTTTACATTACCGACGAAAGAAAAAGACAAAATCAACGCCGATAATTACCCACATTTTGTTTAAAATCGATTTACTTACCAAGAAATAGGCAATTTCGAGGAGATCACCGGCCAATTCAACTTCACTGAAGAACATTAATTGACAAAGCCGCATCTTTTTGTTTACGATATTCCTAATTCTAACAAATAAATTATTGATTTCATATGTTTTTATGTAATGAGATATACATACACATCTATCTAATGGAAAATGAATTGTGACGAATTTGCAATCCTGTATAGCATTTTGTTTATCAGACCAACACGTCAGCCATCTTGATAATCAAGGATCAAGCGCTTGCGCCCTATTCCCGAATAAAATGAGGGCGCGTACCTCTTCCCTCGGGATATAAACATGATAAAGGGTTGAAACTGTAGAACGAAACAGTGGAGCATGGAATGACCTTGAAATCAATAGAAATCAACAGTGGCGCCACGAATAAGAACTATTACCGTATGTCGATAAAATAAAAGAGCTAATGATAAGTATAATAAAAATTGAAATAATTATAAGAAAAAAAATTAATAAAAATTATATATCATTAGTAAACATAAAGTAAATCTCGTTAATATCTAATCTTAGTAATCAATTTCAAACGAATTATCATTATCTTCGTTATATTATCGATATACAGTAAGTAAGCAGATAAGATAGAGATCTATATGATGATATATTTTAGAAATTTTATTTTAGAAATTTGTCTGCTTGCCTAAATTTTGTAATTATAATTATTAAATTCTTGATACTATATATTTGAATTTATATAAATAACATATTTAAAGAACTGGAAACTGTATTTCAAAATTATGAGATATGAAATTTATTGATACAAGATTTAGAACTGTTTTATGATATCTCAAACATACCTCTAAAATAGCTCGAAGACGATAATCATCAACTGCATTAAGTATCTCGGCACGCGTCAGTCTTCCACTCTCTTGAAGTACTTCAATATCATCGAGAGAGTCTATAATTTCAGCTACAGCACCTGAAAAATAAATATAATTTTAGAATATATACTATAATAATAAATATAATTAAAAAAATAATTAAGTTTGCAATTAATCAATCGTTTAATTATTATTGGAAATAATCATGACTTAATAATTAACTGATTTCATTAATTGTTTATAATTTTAAATTAGATTAAGCGTAATATAATATAAAATAATAATAAAATAGGATAAAAATAGGATAAAAATATAAATAAAATAGTAAAAAACTTATATAATAACACTTACTTTTTTGATTTATATATATATATATATATATATATATATACACACATATATATATATATAATTTATATAATTTTATTTGAAACTCAAATTCTAAATTGCGTTTTATCCTTTGTTTATAATTATGACTATACAATATACATAAGTATTACAAATATTCATACCTGTGGTTATAACTTCATCGTCTCCTATATCGAAAAAGCTGTCACCGTTAATTTCCGAATATGGGATGTGCCATTTGGAGGACGAAATCGCCACTTTCACAGCGTCTTTCAATTTTCGTCTAGCATTGAATTTCTTAAGCTCTTCTATAGTTTCAGCTAAATGTATTCGGGCCACACCCTTATCACGATCCTACAAATATAATTTATTTAAGGATTATGTAACATTAATATCGTTATTAAATTACGAACAGTAATATTATAAATAAATCCCTATATGTGATAAATCATGAAAAAATAACTACTGAAATTAGAGCATGGAACGTACAACTAATATTAATTATTTCTTATTAACTTCAAACCCCATAAACGTAAGAAATTCTCGTGTTCAGCAATAAATTATCATATCATATAATATTTTCTACTTAATTAACATATATATCAAATAAAAAGAGATTAATATTCGTTTAAAATAAAATATAGTGATTTTTCATTAACTTCAGTGATTATAAATTTTCGTATATTTAACGATAAATTATAATATTCTGAAAGAAATTAATATTCCTTATGTGAAATGAAATAAACGGATAATATGAACAAATGAATTTGTATACCAATAACCAAGTGATCTATACGTTCGAACAAAAAGGAGTGTCCAATATTTGTTTCGAAAAAATCTATCGGGAAATTTCTTATTAAAAGAAAAAGGGACGATAATTACGCCCGTTTTCTATGAAGTTCTTAGAACTTGAGCGAGTGTGCAGTCACGTTCAAAAAACTGTAACTGGCACAGAGAAAAATATACATCGCTACAGTTATTTTCATTAACCGGTGGAACTTTGCCCCTGCTATAGCGATCGATAGCCCAGTTGCACGTGTATTGCATCGATATATGGGGTGACTCCAAGCTTCGCTACCTTAGGTCACTGGCTAACTGTCGTGTCATATAGGTATATTCTTACTTTATTACACCATATGCCGTGCACATGCGCAACGTACATTCACCGGATATAATAACAGAAAATGAGGCCGTTTATCGAAAAGCTGATACGATATAAAAAGAAGGCAGATACGCTCCGAGCATCTATTAAATAGAAATTGTTAAACACGAATACACGTGTTGTCGGGAATAATCGTTTGTACTTCATAGTTACACTTTCGAGAAATAAAAGTTCCATTATTTCAATCATTTTTTATATTTTTTATACACGAAGATTATTTCCTCTCCTCAAAAACAATTTCCAACTTCTCACGTTACAATATTTTCTTTTTTTCTTTCGTAAAAATAAATCGAGATGAAAAGCTTTTCGAATTTTTGTTAATGAAAATTCTCCCTTTATAAAGTTCGTCCATATTGATGATTTCACTTTTAAACTCATGCTCGAAAACTTTACATACTTTCAAGTATTGAGAAACGTCATTTAACAATTAACATAATCTTTTGAACATGACTGAAAAAAAAAAATCCTCTCATTACTTCTGATTCAATCAAACCTAACTTACTCTAAGCCATTTGTGGTTCAGCACTTCTTGTATGGTAATCCTGTGATTTACATCCGTTGTGAGCATTCTTTGTATGAGATCCTTCGCCGGTTCACTAATATTGTCCCACAATGGTGTCTCCATCTGAAAGTTTTACGATTATGTCATGAATAGTTTCATTGTTGGTGCACAATATCGTGTAAACGTTATATTAAAATATGTATGTAAAAATATATTATCATCTTTCTTCTTTTCATAGAGCAAGAGAAAATATTACGTTTAATCAATTTCTACCTGTACTCGTCCTCTGCAAATTGCTTCTCGCAGTCTATCTCGAGAGCCAACGAATGGAAGTGTACCGGTTAATAGGACATGAAGTAGTACTCCGGCTGACCAAACGTCACCAGGCTTCCCGTACTGTCTCCGTTGGATCACTTCCGGCGCCATGAAGTGTGGACACCCAACACGACCTGCACGACCAAGAACATCTTTAGAATCATGTAAAACACGGCATATTCGGCATGATGGAAGCGAGCTGGGGCAGTGATTGCTTCGAAAGTTCGCAGTCGATCGTTACACGTTTCGTGAAAACTTTCATACCCGGGTCGAAACTTCGTCGTTAAGTTCCAAATTGAAAGTTTGATCCATATGAGCAAAATTCTCGCCTCGATGCTATTTACGATCACACAAGTAAACACAAGTACTCTAATAAGTTTTTCTATCGCGTTTTTGACGAAATTTTTTTCTTTTTCGATGATCGATCAAGGCAAGGATCGATGGCTGGATCATTTTTGATTCGGTAGACTTTATTAATTAATCCTCTGAGTACAGCAACTACTGCTCCGGATTAATTTTTTATCTAAACTTTAAAAAACTTTTTCTCTTAAAAATCTTTGAAAAAATTTGAAGTCTAAAATCTAAATTTTAATTTAAAATTTTTCAACGCGGATTTTCTTCACAAAAATTTAACAACGAAATTTTCTCTTGATCCTTGAGCCGGATTCTATACAAAGGATTAGATAAAGATTTAAAAGATTTAAAGCTTTTTCAACGAAGAATTTAACAATAGAATTCTCTTTCAATTCTTAGCAATTCAAATCGGATAATAAAAATGAATATATACGCATAAATAAAGACAAAGACTTAGATAGTTTGGATTTATGAATATGAGTTCCAGCCATCGTATTTCTAGTATCTTCAACTTTTGCGTATATCTTAAACGATCAACATTGATCGTGGATTTTTATTGTAAAAAATAATTTTTTGATAAAACTAACGCGATCATGGGGGAGGAGAGTGAAGGGACTGAACGAATAAAACACGGGTAATCTGTATTCCGAATAATTTAAAATATTCCGATGAATCTCATCGCGTTAACGATTGAAAACTCGATAGCCATAAAGAAAGAGATAGAACCGCTCGTTATTTCGTGAATGCTAGATCGACTGGACCAATTGGATATGCATGTAATGCCAACAGACGAATATGTATTATATTCAAATGCGAAACAAATGAAACATTCGGTGAGAAGAGAATAACGCATTGCCGCATCTAGGCGCACTTGTACGAGCACAGTATGCAATGTTTTGCAAATTGCAGCGTGCTAATCAAATGTATAAATAATATCTAGCTGGAGGTTGCAGAAACGAGGCAGAAAAGCTGGATAAAAAAAGGATATTGAACAAATGAATTTAGAGAAACGTGAACGATAGCGTACGCGATTGTCAAAGCAAACAAAGCAGAAATAGTAGATACGCGCGGAATTTATTTATTGCAAAAGTTTGTTTAACTATCGTAATGTTTTACATACGTTCAACGAGCGAAACAGAATACCCAATTATCCTGTCTTTTCGATTGAAACTTAAAGATTTTAAGATTTTATATTATAAGTATGAAAATCTTTCAGCTAATGGCAGAATTTAAATATATCAGTAAGAGTAAGAATTTGAAAAACATTTTATAATATTATTAATAAATTGTTGATTTTATAACGCTTTAACGTAATAATATTATTTTAAATATCTCTGCTTAATTTAATTTATAATAAAACGTGAAAATGAACAATTTAATTAGTCGATAAAATTCATTTTTTAATTATAGTTAAAAAAATGAATCAAAATTTAATCTAAATAAGATGTAATACGATTCACAAATTTCTAAAATTTTTCAAAAATATATGCAATAATTTTCTTGCAACAAATATAATCACATTTTTAGTAATTTTAATATCTACAGATAATTAGGTTTCTGTTTCATAATGAAAAATCCTTTGAAAAATGGATGTACCTGTATAAATATAATACATTCATTTAAATATAAAAACATGAAAATAAATACAATTAATTTTATACATAAGCGAAATGTGTATATATAAATTAAACATTTAATTTTTATTTGTATAAACTGTACAAAAATATTTGTTTAAAGATAATTGCAATGTTTCGGATATTATATAAACTTGACAACATCAAATGAATAAACAAATCATAATGTACTACTTACAAAACTCCTTTAGTGAAAGATAAATGTTGTTTACGTAAGGGAGTAAAATAACTAGCAAATTAGCATATATATTAGGTAAAGAAAATTCTGTCCATCTCTCTCAAATTTTCACCAACCGGAATTATATACGAAAATGCACGAAACTAGGTCAAAATTATAATACATAGAGAGAATGTGAATTATATATAGCATAAAACATGAAAAAAAAGACGTATAAGGGGAATACATCAAACTACATACATTAACAAGATTACAAAGATGAATCTGTGCAATGAGATGGAGATAATAAGACAGAATATAAAATTTCAAAAAAATGATGCTGAAAAAAATATAATAATATTCGCAATACGAAGCTGTCGATATCAAATATGAATGAAGAAATTATGCGAATTGTTAATATATAATATCGTAAAATATAATGCGTGTATATATACAATAACAAATAATAATATTTCTTTTTTTATGATATATTTCTGTAAATATTTATGGAGAGAAATAATTATCATTAATAGTGAATTAAATCTATTAACAATAACTGTTCAATAAATGCATTTTGTCTTCTTAATTTGTAACATTATGCATAACACAAGTTGCTTCGTGGACACATGTGGCAAATATGACGAACCACTCACCATAAATCATTTCCACGTGGTCGATGTTGGTGCATTAAACTTTAGCGAATATATGTAATAAATGCGAGCAAAAAGGATTGCAAAATTACGCGATGGTAAAACTGTGAGTAGTTGAACGTGAATTTTTTTATCATTGCTTTTTCATGGGAATATAATGAAAAAAAAAAAAGATAGAACAACATTTTATTTTAATCCACGCTGAGAGATAGCGGATCGAATAAACAATATAGATAATTCTATTTCGATTTAAATTGACATTGAAATTCAAATCTGATATATAATTTATAGAATCGTGATTTTATGACATTCGCAAATCTCATCTTTAATCCTCTCTTCCGATCTGCTGTTTAAAATTTTGATCACGAACGAAAGCTCATACGCACCAATCATTTTAACGCATTGCTATATCCGCTTTATTCGATTCTCACCGCTTGAAATCTTGAAAACTGTACTGTCACGTACTTGACATTGCTTATTTCTTTTTTTCCCCTCCCTTTTTTAATTTATTTCAGTTGTTCATTTATCGATTTCGAGAGAAGTTAATTAAAATTTGCTTTTGCCCGTTCGAATTGAGTGGAATAAATCTAGATATGCACGTTGATTTCGAAGAGAAATATTTTCTGCAAAATACGGATTTATTTTTTATAAAATTTATTTTTCCTCATTTACGTATAATTTGATGATCATATGATATAAAAGAGGATTACATTTTAAAATATATGATACCTATATAAAATAATATTTTCAATAATCTTTAAATGCAAAATCATTATCATGATGATATATTGCAATGATGTATGTATGTGTAAAACACATATTCATGTTTAGACACTTATGTTCGAATGTTCACTTGCATGATATTATTTTTTTTTTTTAAATAACAGATGGAAAATATTGATGATGTACGACACCACAGATAACAAACGATAAGACAAACACAAAGGCATACATATATAGGCAGACACATAGAGACAGGCTAGTCTACCGCTACGAACAATGACGACACAAACAAGCCCAACAATCGGGCAATTTCTGAACGCAATCAGACTAAACAAGAAAAACATTGAAGAGTTTATTACGTACTAAAAGGAGTCATGATTAAAAATTTTAAAAATATAAATATCACCAAAATTTGTTCATTCTTTTATGAATACGTGCTATCCAATACAATACTTACTCATAACGAACAAAAAAAAGTTTTACATATACATTAATTTGATAAATAATCTTCTTTTCTTTCTTCTTTAATCGTCAAAAATAAAAACTTATTGATTATTGATACTATTTCTAATTATAAAAATGGACAAGGAAAATCGTAATGAACCCTTCAATCATAGAATCCCTATAACGATGAAGCAGAAGTTGACTCATTCGTACACTCTACAAAAGGGGGGCACGTCGATGTAAGGGAACAAACCAAGGTAACGAGAACAGAAACAAGAAAAAAATAAAAAATAAAAAATAAAAATGGGCGTTTCTGTCTTTTTCTCGAGAATATTAGACAGCTCGACGACACACAAGTGTATTTGTCACTACGCGGGCCTGCACAACGATTTTACAGGAACAAACTACCGTACGTAGGTCAAGTGGAGTGTCTACGCAGACACTACGTGTTGTTCTGAAGCTGACATAATCGAACGACACGCGGGGGTAGAACGAATATATGCGTGCCATCGAAAACCAGGAACGATTTTAATCGATCCCCTGTTAGTTCTAACGATATGACGTCGTCACAAGAGAAATCGAACACAGTCTTTTAAAACCAATCAAGAAGGTTGTGCGCGCGTATTCGAACGAACGATTCGATATAGACGAGAATATTTCGAAGAAGAGTCGAAAGATTTTTTTTTCTTTCTTTCCATTCTTTTTCATTCGTTTTTCGTCGTTTCTACCCCCGGTTCTCGTTATTATGCGGATGTGGCAGGCATACGAGTACCGATATTGTCCTCCGTATCGCTCACTAGCGAATCCTCGGCGTCGGTCAGGTCCTCGAAAGGGAAATTGCAGCTCGGAGACGTCAGCCCTATCGAAAGAACACAGACAAATAGGACAAGGATCGTTATCGTCAGAGTAATTTTCGGGTTGGGTGGCGTCCGCCATTATCGACGATAAGAGGAGGACCTTATCGTCATCGCCGTTATTCGTAGAGGAAGACAGACCTGTGTTTGTGTCATTGTATCGAAGAATCGAGTTTGGTACGGGTCAGAGCATCGAGTCGTGGAAAACGGATTTTTCTAAACGATTCCTTTTGGTATAGTTGCGTCTTTATCCGGCCAATTGAACGTTAACCTCGTTGATTCGTTTGGTCGTTGAAGATAAAAAGGGATGCTTTCTTTAATTAGTTATCATTGGCTATAAATTTGCCATTCCTCGTTTGCTTTCGAACGACTTCCTTTGGATACTGTGGTGTCTTGTTATATGTATATATATTTTCTATACATATACATTTATATGTATGTATATATATATAAAAATAAAATGGTAAATTGGGTCATTGTATTAATCGCTACTAAAAAATTTATCGCGAAATTTGAATAAAAATATGGATGTATAAATGGTACAGAAATGGAATCTATGATACATTGAGAACATTGAAATGGAATCAAGTTAAATTCAAGTGCATTGTAATAAAGAAATTGAAAATATAGAATGTAGAATATAATTTTTAGATACGAAACTTAGTTTTTAAAAATGTGAGTCGAAAATCGAATCTTACTTTCCCTTTTATATTGAATATTTAGCTAATTTTTCATTTTTCATTTTCTTTGATTTTTAACGAAAAAATTTTTTGGGCTAATGATATTCTAATTCTTTGAAATGATTTTCTTTTTCCAAAATTTTAATTCTTTTTCATTTCTCTACATATATGTTAATTTAATCCCAAACTTTTGAACAGAATTTTTCAAAAATTTCCAATTTTCCAAAAAACAAAGCTTCGTATTAAAAAAAAAACTCATTTAGTTAGAGTCTATTCGTATATATAAAACCATGTAACATTATTTGTATAATTATTTACATCGAAAATCACATCGAACAATGGTGAAAGATAGGGAATAATCATGTTTTTTCAAATGTAACAAATCCTCTGATCGAAGGATTTTTCCTTTATTTCGAATTCGTATCGGGTTAAGGTTTGATAAAACACATGGTGACAAGGTGACAGTTTTTCAGATCGTTCTCAGATCGAAGTTTCAGACTCGTGGTCGAAATCTGAACGCGAATAAGCAAGCAAGCAAGCAGTGGCAGCTTCTAGAAGTACAGTAATGTGAGAGGGACACACGGATCGGGTTAAGATAGTAGCATAATGTGTGGTTCTGTACGTGAATATATGTGATTCTGTATATGTGTTTGTATATGTGAGTGTGTGATACATATGGCATGATGATACAAGGCTCCTGCGGAAGTGATGATTAAAGGTTAGGTCAGGCTTACCCTCGTTGTCGGCCTTCAAGTAGAGCTGCCCCTTTGGGCTCAGACACTGCCGATACTCGTTGTAATACTCTGTATTCATTCAAACCAAATTTCAAGTTATCAAATTTTATCATTTTAAGCGATGCTCTTTCCTCGCGTAGCTATTCAAAATTTTCTATAATAAAATTTTGGAATGTTTTCAAGCAAAATTGCGGACAATATTTCCACACGCAAATTCTATAATAGCGCAAAATGTTTCTCAAACTTTATTACAGTGTACCGAAGAAAATTTGTAATGTACATCATGTGAAATTTTCATTACTAGAATTGAATATAATTTTGTTTCGATCGATTTCGTTGCATAATTATTTTCTTAAATATTTCAGTTTTTTAAATATTTCAGTTTTTTTCAATGCTATTCATTTTATGCTCATAAAATAAACATGTTCTGTTTTATAGTTATAATTATTATAAGCTATACGATACGATAAAAATTCTTGTATGCTACTAACACATTCTTTCATCGTATTTTCTAATGTAAAAATTGCAAAGAAACTAGGAACTGAAATTAATTGCGAAAAATATCAAAGCCTCGTGTTTCGTGTATTGAAAGCGAAAAAAAGAGATAACAAAACCTTTTTTATATTGAATCGATAATATGATAATAAAAATTTCAATAACATACTCGCTTTGATACCATCGAAACAATGCATAATAAATATAAAAATTAGAAAGAAGATTAATTTTAGAAAAGTAGGCTACTATTATCCAAAAAAAAAAAAAGAAAAAAAAGGAACATCTTTCGCCTTTCTCAAATTCCTTAAGCGGTTCATCTAGAAACTCATGAATCCAAGAAGATCCAGTTTTCGAAGATACGAAGTTTGCTGCTCCACTTTTAAGGCTACTTTTCTCTTTGATATTTGTGTTTTTCTTATTGTTCGATACCTTAAATTAGTTCCGAAAGTTGGAAAGTTACATAATAAATATAGCTTTCGACGAATTTAACATCTGCTTTAATCATGACAACTTTCTCCAATAATAATTCCAAGAATTCCTCTCCCTTTAGATTTTAAATTATTGCTATTTATCGAATAAAACTGCAAGAAAATTGGACTAATTATTAGAAATTCAAAATAAACATTTATTTAAAAAATTTGAAATGTTAATTTTAATTTTAATCGATAAAAGAGTAAATTACCAATATCTTAAATAAATAAACTTGTGAACTCATACACAATTATATTAAAATTATATAATTAGCAAAATTAAAAATATAATTTATGTAATAAAAGAAAAATTATCCTTTTCTTATTACTATATAAAAATATATAATCATGATATTAAAATGTGAGTTTTTATAAATACCATAAAATAAATTATATTGAATAATATATTTAATTCAATATAATTTAAATACGATAATATTTTAAATTAACTAAATTATGATTATATTTTAAATTAACTAAATTATGATTATATTTTAAATTAAATTAAATTAAAATATGTAATATTTAATAATAATAAAAAACAAATCTTCACAATGTGAGAAGATCCAATTTTATTTTTTTCGAAATTCAAAGCATTTATTAATCTTCCATTTCCAAATCATAAAATTAATATATTAAAATTTTTTACTTTAAAAAGTAACAACTATCGCTTTTCTGTTCTACTAACATGTAACAAAGTCTTAGGTTATTGTATCCTTCAACTATGAAAGTAAATACAAAAAAATGTGCAATAAAGTCAAAGTTCCTAAAGTGACAGTAATTGAGTCTTTTATCCTAATTCTACAATTTTACCTCGCAACTATTGCCATATTTATGTACTAGAAAAAAGAACTTAAACATTTTCTACGAAATAATCCCAAAAGTCACTCTAAAAGAAACAAAATAGAAAGTGAAAAAAACTTTTATTCGAATATTAAATATTTGTTCATTCACAACGCCCTATGAAGAAAATCTTTCCTCGATGATAATTTCATTTATTCGATCCTCGAATTGAAATGCGCCCAGCTTAAAATTACAACGAGGCGCAGCACATACTTGTTTTAGATCCTCCGTAACATTCTTTCGCAAACAACTCGGATCAATACTCCACATCTCCTACGAAAAATGTATCGTGGTATCTGTTTCCGCGTTTCAGTCAGTTCTCAACGCGGAAAAACTAGGAAAGAACACGGGTGCATGGAAAATAAATTTAGCCGCCACTATTCAGACAAGGATCGGGGAACGAGGGGACGAAATCATTGATTTTACGGCATGATTCATTGATTTTATACGAATCACGGAGCATGAATGAAAGTCTGACCACTTACGCATGAGCACCGAGTGAAGTGGATCGATTGCTATAACAAAGTGCATTTTATCAACGGCTCTTAACGGCGATACGATCAAATGTGGCGCGACAATTCCTCCTACGATTATCACTAAAACGGATTTATAATAATAAAACAAGGGTGCAACGGTGGTTGGAAATATCGGAGATTTTTTTTTTTCCTTTTCTTTATGAATGAAAGAGTTTTGTCTACGTTGTGCACTGATTATGATTGCGATAAAGAAGATGAAATTAATTATTGTACTACGATTGAACCTCGATTATTCACGTATCCGATTATCCATACGTTCAATTACCAAATAATCTCGATGCCTGAGATTAACTGGAATTACGAAGCGCATTTTCTCTGTAAATTTACACGATATAATGAAAATATTTGCTGAATATTTGTTGAATGGAAATATATAAATTGTGGATATTAAAAATTTTGTCTTTCTAAAATTTTACAAAAAAAATTGACTTTTCAAAATTAAAAAAAATATTCCTTAATAAATTTATAAATTATTTTTTCTATTTCTATTGATAATTTTGAAATCTTTTTAAAATATAAAGATCCCTTTCTACTTAAAAAATTTATATAGATTATTTTTCTAAATTAACTATTGTATCATTC
Source organism: Apis laboriosa (assembly GCF_014066325.1). Lineage (NCBI taxonomy): Eukaryota > Metazoa > Arthropoda > Insecta > Hymenoptera > Apidae > Apis > Apis laboriosa. The sequence continues at coordinate 42,153 of NW_025224965.1, read as the reverse complement.
TATAAAAATAGCGATAGTTAATTTTATGGAATAAAAAAATGTGTTTATTTTGTTACTCGAACAGATTAGTAAAAATTTTCATTGAAACATACGGAATTGACTTCGTCGAATCGAGGTAGAGCAATTGCCAGTGGATTAAGGCTGTTTATTTATCGACGCGTAAAAAGACCTTAATCTACATGAATATTGAAACCTTTGACACGTTCACAGGCTGCCTCAGGGTTCTATCTGAAAACCAAAGTTCCGTCTTTTTCGCATAGTGTTCAAATGTGTAAATTGACATTGGCGTGTCTGATGAAATCCTGATGAAGCTAGCTTCAATACTTCGAAACGAACGTTTTTCCAAAGAAAATAAAGAAAAGTACTGGAAACTGAAAAAAACTTCAAAAGCTTAGAAAATAAGTACGAGAATATTAAAATCTTTGACATTTTCTCATTCTGACATCAATCATGCAATCTGATATACATGTTCACTTTTTAAAAATTCTTATCTTTTCTATGTAACTTTTATCTGATTATATTGTTATTAAGAATTAAAATCTAACATTGTAATTAGGAATTGTGATAAGTAAACTACTCGAAATCAATGTATTGATAAGTATAATAACATAATAATAAATGAATAAAATAAGATAAAATATAATTGAAATGTAATTCTTAAATAAATTCTAGAAAAATTAAAAAAAAATCTTTTTTTTTAACTCTATTTTTTTATCAACTCTAACTATTTTTTGAAATAGCCAATGGTTTTGATTATTTATAAACATTGTATAAAGAAATCCATTTATGTATTGTTAATTTAAGAAATTTTAATGCCTAAGATTAATTGGAATTACAATTTTAAGATTCTTCCCTTTATTATCCACATTAAAATAAAATTTTCAACCCTCCTTTTCCATTTGACCAAACATGAAACTCATATAGCGAAAGGTCTTGATGATAAGGCAGATTTTCCTATTATTCTGTCTGAATTTCAAGCAGTAATTCCTATATCATAATCACAAAATGTGGTCGAGCATTGTTCCGAATAAGATCACTTTTCAACAAGATTTTCCAGATCATTTATTTTTTATGGCTTTTGGTAGATACATATGTTATCATATCTTGCAATAACTAAAGATATTGATATAATAAATTAACATTAATTTTTTCAACATTTAATTCACGTTTATATTTGTAATGAATTAATATATAATTCATAATTGACTCATTTTTTAATAAAAAAAATATTTCAAAATATAAACTGGAAAATCAATGAAAATTTTATCAAGGCATAATTTCCTGACAATAAAAATTCAAAAAAAAAAATTTAAAAGGAGAAAAATTCATTAATTCTTTCTAAAATTAATAATTTCATTTATACGATTATTTCACACTTATGGCTTGATTTCAAAGAGATATTTTTGTTAATATCCGCAGAATATACTTTCAACAATTTACTAATTAATAATATCATTAAATTACCAACGTGTGTGTAGATATATATCATATATCATACTCAAAGAAATTATGTATATCACATAGAGATCCAGATCTAATTTTCTGACAAAAAAAAATACACACGGATAATTTCAGACTAATTGAAACAAAATACTGTAGCCAAAAACTCAGAAACAGAAAGGATCATTAATAGATGTTTTAGCTAATATTTCACTACTTATGTAGATACTCATTATATTTATGGAATATTTAATAATAAGAATTGAGTTTCATGTACTATGTAAATACACCCTTAAGATCTTGCACACATCTTTTGAGAAAGATAATAACTGAGATAGTTGTGGTTGTAAGTTCGTAAGCATGTAATCCAAGACTCAGTCTCATCAAGGTGTATTTTTCTTCATTAGTCGCTACTTCCTTCCCTCAGAAATAGAACTGTCTACGGAAGACTGATTAGACCTTACTTTCTCACTATTAATAAGAATACGTTAAAAAGAAAGTGAATATCTCTCTAATTGCATTTTTTTTTCAATCAAGAATGATTAAGTAAAAATATTTTTATTTTCGTTTAATAAAACCGTAAATTATGGTATTCTGTTAAATTTTCTAAAATACCATCGAAATGTAGAAATATTTTCTCTTTATCGCATTCATGGTTTATGGTTTTTATTTTAATAAAATTTTTGTTGGCCACCATTCGTAAACACATTATCTCGGAAGAAAAAATAAAACTCGACGAGGAAGAAATATAGCGCGAAAATATAATGAAATTTTAGAATACAATTAAAATCATTATCATAAAATATGACAAATATGAGAAATATATATTTATCGTTGAATAGATGAGTCATTAATTATAGACCAAGAGCGTTTTCTTTTATTTTGCCTCGAATTTGATTAAATCAGTACTTACGTACTTTATACGAATAAATTTTAAAATTAATTAATTTAAATTATCTATTTGAAGAATATGCAAAGAATAATTATTAAAGAAAGAAAAAATATCTTGACTTTAATAAAAAAAAAATATATATAAAAAAAAGCTTCAATAAAATTTATAATAAATATTCATCAAATCTTGTCATTAAAATAGCAAAATTTATTCCTATAAATTTCATTTGAAAAATAAAATGGAATTATCAATTCCCTACATATCTCGTACATTTTATATTTATAATAGAATATTTTTCATACGTAACTTTATAACAGATCATCTTTTTGATCCACACATTCACATTCACATAATTGAATTATAAAATTCAGGTCAAACAAACGGAATTGATTAAACATGAAAAATATTAATTCAATAATATCATTTTCAGACATTTCAAAACATTTACTGTCAAAACATTTGTATCGTTCTTTTCAAAAAACGTGAATGTACATACGAAAAAAAAAAAGAGAAGATAAATTGGATGAATTGATTTATAAAAAAAATTTCAAAAAGATTATTTTGAAATCAAATTCTTCCGAGATAATATTAAAAGTCAAGAAATGAGAAAAATTAAAAAAAAAATAAAGAATAAAGTAATAAAATGAAAAAAAAATAGTACATTTGTACAATGTGATTAATTATCACGTATTTTGTGTTAACTTTTCTCGCATAAAAACGTATTTACAGGGAATAATCGAGGTTCCATCGCAAGTAAAAAGTAAGGAGAAATTGCAATCGTGTAAACCAAAAACCCAAATTGGGTATAAATCCCAATATCGTAGTTTTGAAGTCTTGATCAAATATAAACTCTACTTACCGTAGTATCATGCGATGTCGAAGCAACAGAAGGAAAATGATTATAATTAAAATGGACACCAACGAAGATAATCGTTAAAAAAGTAACGAGAAGAAATTTTTTGGACGAAAAATAACCGATAAAAGCCGTTGCATTCTGCACATTGAACATCGAGAAATTTCGAATACGACTGCCAATCATCGACCAAGCCAGCCAATAATGAAGAATAGGACATTCAGCAGAGAGAAAGAGAGACAGAGACACGATACAAAAACACCAAGTGTCTTTGAAAAATTATTCTTAATGAACGTTTGTTAACACGTTTTGTTTCATGTATATAGGAAAGAAAAAAATAAATGTACATGATATATACTACTGTTCTAAATATTTGGATATTGATGTGAATTTGCATACTAATAATAAGTATCTATTTGAATTTTATCAAATTGAGAATAAGTTAATGATTCAAAGCAATATTTACTATCTTTGAAATTAATATAGAATTAAAATTATTTATTAAAATAGTTATTTGTACATTTATATTGCATTTATTATTATTTATATAGATTAATTAGATGTAAATATATCAATATATTTTGTATTATTTAATCAGAAAATATCAGAAAATATCAGAAACTATCAGAAAATACAAATACTTTTTAAAATAAGAATAAACAAATAAATATTAGTAAATTTTAAGAAAATCTTATCTTTCAAAAGAATCTAATAATTAATTTATATAAAAAAAATCATTGTTAATTGTTCTACACTTATATACCTTCAAAAAATTAAAATATATCTTATCAAAAATGAATACAGCATACAGATATTTTTGAACAGTAATATATACATATATACTATCTTTGTATACATTCTGAAAAGGCAGCATTCGATCCAATTCATCTTCTAATCGAACTTTTCGTGATATTAAAGCTATAACAAAGAAGCTTTCTTGTCGATTCATCCTCCAATAATCGTCTTTTCGTGTAATTAAGTGGCTCTTTTCATTTACAAAGACGTTAATCAGCTTTGTCTACAAATATGTCACTCTGCTGGCAGCAATAATGTCCTAACTCTGAGGGTAAGCTCATCTCCTTGCCTCTGAATCTTTTAAGGCAGCTTCTATAACACTGTCTAGTGAAAAGGAGGTCGCGTAGCTCAACGACATTCGTTAAGATCGTTCTCGTAAATAATGGATCCCAACCAACACATATTTAAACACTGTCCTTTTCTGCTAGTTATTCGTGAAAAAAAAAATTAACAACATTCATAATATTCCGTGTAAATCTTACTTAATACTACAAAGATGAGAAGATGAGCGAATTCGAAGGCAAGGATACACGAGTAATTCACGAAAAATATTTAATTAACGTTCTATTTAAAAGCATTTGACTACTTAAAATTCGACTTCTTTTTTTTTCTTGTTTCTTCTTCTCTCTCTCTTTTACTTTTTGTGAAATGATTTTTCTTTAGGAAACATCTTCCGCTGGAATATATTTTCACTGACTGAAAAACGCTGAAACTCGGCCATTTATCGGGTACGAGTAAAAGTTCTCTATTAAGAAACTTTATATGTTTTAAACTCTCATTCGAATTCGTTTTTAATTACCGTATACTTTATATTTTTAAAGCAAAGTAAAAGTTTTTCCATGATATATTGAAAATCTGCATTTTTGATTAAAAAAAGTAACCTTTTGATAATAATTTTGAGAATATATCGAAAATAAAAATGATAACAAAATGAAACATCAATTTTCTTTCGAAATCTAATCCGATATCAATACTATAATGAAACTTTATAGAAATTTATTATCACAAAATATGATAATTGCCCACTAATAACGTGCTAAAATTATATAACTAACAAATTCTACTAAAATTGAATTAATTGAAATTAATCGATACTAACATCTTTTTTACTACAAAATTAAAAAAAATATATATATATGTATTTAAAAAAAATTACAATAATAATTTGCAAATTATATCGAATGCTGCCTCTCCAATGTTTGCAAATAATTAGAAGCGCTTATGTGTCACGATATTAACGCGTAGTAAAATCTAATAGTAAAATTAATAAATATCGTGTTAAAGTCAAACTTGGCGGCGGCCATGTTAGATCCGAACGATGTTAGCTCTCTTCTAGAACTAACAAGAAACATAAGAAACGTTAAAGTGCCCTTTCACCTTTGCCACACTTCTCTAGATAACCGAGTTTGCTTACTTTGTACACAGAGGAATTGGTAATTTATTATCATTCACACGTCGCAAACGCCTATAGCGACTAACCTTTTCACTATCGTGGTATACTATTTACATACATAACTGGTTTGATAACTAGATCCTTTGTGGCGGTATTCGACAAAGAGAACCGCACCGTCATTCATTTCAAATTAATCGTTGAGCAAGCAACATTCGATTTCGAAATAACTTGATCAACCGATTCGTGAAATTTTAATTGCTTGACTAAGTTTGATACTGATTGCTTTTTGATGTTTGATCGTTTCGGTTAATCGATAATAGTAATAAGATTGTATGTTTTTCTAAATGTGTGGAAAATAATGAAAAGAACATTAAATATTTCTCTAAATACAATACGTTAAAAAAATATTTGTTAAAAGATTTGTAGATTTATTTGTAGATTCTGATGATATAATTTAATTTCGTATATATTATAATTTTAAAATATGTAATATAATAATAATTTCTTTAATTCTGCCTAATAATCCTATAAATCCTATAAATAAATCAATATTGCATAAATTATTAGTATTTCATATATCAATATTTTAGAAATATGAATAACTAATATTAGAATAACACTTTCCAGAAAAAATTACAAGTAAATTAACTTGTTATCTATATTTAACACATTTCATATTGTTGATTTGTCCTCTCCGATCCCCTAATACTATTCAATCTTCATCTTTATCAAATCCCTAATTTAAAAATATTACTTTATGTTGATAAACCATGCAGTACATCGAATCGATATATTTAAAAAACAGGATGAACTATATAACATGATCAAATCTTACTATGTTTTACTGCATTCTTCCAATTTTATCATATGATTTTAAAAAAACCATAATAAATTATCAAATTATTTTGAAACTGCTTCGAAATCACCAACGATAAGAAATAAGAAATAAACGCTTCACTAATGACGAAAATACTTAGACAATCATACTTTAACTTAAGACTTGCCCATAGTACTATATAACAACAGTCCCCTCCATACTGTTCGTTCGCTACAATCACAATTTTTCCAAATTACAATAATTCTACTTATAAAAAAAAAAAAAGAAAAATCGATTCAACTTAGCTCGATCAATGTATAACCATTGATTGCAAAGTGGTTATATACACATTAAATGTAGAAAGGACGAGAAGGAGCGCGAGTATTTGGCGAAGAGAGCTAACGCCGTAGCGGTCGATTCCCTCGAGATGTACGCAGGAAAGAGTACGTTCCCTTGGAACGTGTATGCACGCAGATATAGAAACGTGGAGAGAGAGGTAAGGAGAAAAGAAAGTGTTAAAACATACCGACGCCGTTTGCCTGGGACGATTGGAGTTGCACGGCGACGCTGAAACCGCGTAGCTTCACCGGTGCTGAATTTTCCTTGCCCGCTAAGAGGGCGCACTGGGGCTTTAGATCACGATGAATTATGTCGTTCTCGTGGCAGTAGCGCAACGCCTCCAGGATCTGTCGCATGTAATGGCTGGAAAAACGAAAGCTCTTGTTATATCGGTATCCTGCGGGAGATGAGGCAAAAAATATACGTATATGGCCATGCGTTGTCTATTCAGAATAGATGGATGAAAATTTTCTATCCCATCGCGACCTGGCATGATAGCTGAAGCGATATGTCGGTTGGTCACAGGTTTATATAGAGGAGAAAGATTTAATATAGTGGAGAAAAGAATATTGAAAATTTTGATATGTATACAATATTACAAGTTAAATTGTACATAAGAAGATAACTCATGATTTCTATTTAAATTATATTTCGAATATACGAATATTTATTATCGTAATGTATTAGAATAACCGTTGCAAATTTTTCCTAATTAATTTATGTAATTATAATTAATACCCAAATGTTTCATTCTCGTATTCTAATTCCTAATACTAATTGCTGTCATATATTTCCTTAATAGGTTATGAAATTATTCCCTGATATGATCTTTGGATAAAAGCTGTAAATATATATCGAAAGTTTCTAAAGTAGACATTTTTTTATACCAAGACAAGTGAACAAATAATAAAAGTGAAATACGACAACTTTGAAACCAGGTCAGATAGTTTTGTACATTTATATGTATGTCTAAAGTTAAAATTTTATCAAATATTCTATAAATTGTTATTTTCAAATTTTTATTTTACGACAAAATATGACAATATTCAAAAAATAATTTAATTTTTAATTTTTATAGGTAATTGAATACGAACAATGAGAAGAATAGAACTCGTTTTATATTAAAATAGGAATGCCTGTATATATATATAGGTATACTGTGGCTGGCATATCGAGAAAGAATTCAAGAGAGAAATAGAAAAAATAATTTCATCGTTTATGAATGCCTAAAAAAAATCTAACTAAAATACTGTATTATTGATTACATAACAAATTTGTATATTTATATAATATACAATTAGCAAAAATATAAATTTTAAAAAATTTTAAAGAATTGAATTATAAAAAATATTTTATTTTATTATTATTATTATTTTTTAAAATCATATTCATATTGTATAATTTAATAATTTAGAAAATAGTTAGCACGAATCGATAGAAAAACTAATAAGAAAATCAATAGTAACGCAAATACATAATAATAAACTTTTGATTGATAATATATATTCAATAAATCGAAGATTAACAATTGTGGAAAACACATATTTATAATATATATATCAAGAAACACGAATAGATATGCTATTGTAAATTCATTTAAATTCGGATTAAATTGGAATTATCCGTACTTAAAATTTATTGATTGTTTATTCCATTAAATTGATATAAAATGCCGTTTCAGAATTTGAAATTGATAAACTAGTGTCTCAAAATTAAATTTTATCTTCTTATATAATTATTAATCGCATAAAAAAAATATTTCACTTATGACTACTAAAATAGAAATGAATTTTTCTATATTTAATAACATTAAATATTACATTTTCATAAAAATTTCATATTTAGAATTATATCCTATATATCATCCTATATATATCTAATAAACGAACGATAATGTTTCAAAAAAAGTTTTTTCTTTCTATTTAAAAAACGATATTTCACCAACCTAATATTCGAAACGAAAATTGCTAATTTATTTTGTTTTATGGAAACAAAAATGAATGCAGATTGAAACGATGAAAGTAAAATTAACTCGGGGTTAAAATGGTGTAAAAATGTCTATACTTCTTAACCGTATAGGTCAGTCGATTAAGGAAAATGTTAAAGGAATGAGAGACACCAGTTATTGAAGGTTGACTAAGATATAAAAAACGATGGTTAAAGCGCTTCGTTCTCGTGTATTTATTGCATATTCGTTAAACTGTCTAGATAACGTCGGTTCAATCGACTTTCTGTTAAGAGTGAAACGGTAAACGGATACAATTCGTTAATACAACTATTCACCCCCTTTCATGTACATTTGGAAGACACTGTCGGGTTGATTAACACGTAAACATTTCAATCGAGTTATCGAATATCGAGTGTTCGATGCGATATAAAGTCGAATTGAACGTTGGAGAGGACATAGAATTGAAATAAAACGAGAAACATTAAATAACTACATTTTTGTGATATGCAATAGAATATATATATACGAGGAATTTACGTATCGATTAACAGGAGAATGAAATGTGTTTAAAGTTTCACGTATCCGAAAATATTCCAGAAATATATGAAATATATGAATAAATTTTATAAATCTGAAATATATGAATATACAATATATAAATATAATGTATTTTATAGGAATATAATACCGTTAGGAAACGACCTTTTAATTATATTGATAAATTAAGTTCACTTGCAAAACATTGTTTTCGTTAGTATATATAAACTTTCAGCTAATTTAAATTATTGACCCATAAAAATTTATAATGTTTTTCAGAAAATGATTTAAATTAATATTAAAGCAAAAAATATCGAAAATTATAATTTATGAAGTATAAATTTTTCAACGTTAAATGTGATTATTCCTGTTGCTTTCAGAATATCGTATAAACGTCACAAATAATTTATTGATATCAAAATGGAGGATGACTTGTACGATTGTTCCCCAAGTAAAATGAATTCTCAATGGTGTCGAATAATAACTTTGTAACTAGGTTTAATGCATCTCGCGTGTCTAATGTATCTACAACTTCTAACTTCTGTCGCGGGAAGGTTGCATTTATAACTCGTGTAAACCGCCCCTTTTATTAGACATTTATGTTTTGTGCTATACTGAAATTTTTTTATACATTTTCGATGTCGAATCGAAAAATATTATTCGATGAAAGTTGTAACGTGAAATATTATTTCAACGATTTTTGTATTATAATATGTAAATATCGTATCTAAATATTCTGTTGTGAATTATATGTCATTGACTAAGCCTAAAGGAATACTGGATGAGTATTTATATTACAGAAATTTTGAATATCATGCTACATCAAAATAACTTTTAAATCCTTAATTTCACGGTCTATTCAAAATTGCTAAATCAATTTATGAATGAATACGATTATACGATATATTGTTACATTTATAATATCATAATAGAAAAGTTGAATGGAAAATAGCGGATTAAAATTTTTTTATGACGTAGCTTTTTACGAAAATTAATTTCAAACATTTGCTAAGTATCTGTACCTACAATTATTTTTTCGCAAGCATTATGTCCACGCAAATCTTTATAAAAGAGAATTTATTATATGTAAGGATAAAAATATTAAAAAATTTTTTCCCTAACAATTTCCTAAACTTGTACGATTGAAAATTGAATTTAATATTCAATATTAAAGGCATGGAAAAAAGCTTTCAACAATTAATATATAGAAATAAAAAAAATTTTAAATACATTCTTTTAATTTAGAAATTTGAATCTAATATATGCAAAATGATTCAGAAGCCAATCAATATAAATTAATAAACAGTAAAAACAAAATAATTAATTGAAAATTTTAATAATAAAGAAATTGATCTTTGATCTATTTATTCTATTTTCTTTGATCTTATTTTTAAAATAAATTAAGTTTTACATTACAATTTTATTTTTATTTATTTTTATATGCATCCTTTACACTATACTATAAATATAAGACTAAATATTTATAAAAAAAATATTACGTAAATATTATTTATGAATAATATTAAAAACTGATAACTAAATATAATTTATTCTAATTTATAAATTTTCATTGAAATTTTGAATTTAAAATTTAAAATTATGTCAATATATTCTTTAATTAAAATTACACCAAATATTGATTTCAAGAATTTAAAACAGAAGATAATTGATTCGCTTCGTAAAATCTAGAGACATTCAAAGTGATAGCTATGAGTATGATGCGAGCTTGCAAACGACTATGAAGAGAGCAAACGCATTTCAGAGACAGTTTTGGACGTGACATGTGCCTACACTGTCCATCATACTCCTGGTTAATCTAGCTCCACTAAATGCAGGTAGATTCAGCAAACAGATAACCAAAACTTCCAGTGAGTAAATCACTTGCGAAAGCATAATAATGGTACTATGTGATCAAATATCGATAAATAGGAAATATTATAAATCTATTCGTAAGATTTAGATCAAAATCCTGAAATATTGAGATAAATTCATTTCATTTATTATTATTGTAATTTTAATTATATTCTTGCCTCAAAAATACGACTTGGAAATGAAAATATTTCGAAATTTTTATTCTTCTTTTCTAAATTTAATATTTTTTAAATAATTAGTGTTTGCAAAACTTACGATTGTTATAAAGTGAATAATTTTAAAAATATTTTTCTAAAATCAACGAAAATGAAACACGAAGATTCCTATAATTCTCAAATATATATCAATAAAACCATATTTTCGTTCTATAAAAATCTAATTTGATTTTTAAAAAGAATAATCTTTAATATAAAAAGTATTACTAGAAACGTGCCTCAACAATAATTTCTCGTAATTCTCTCAAAAGAGGAAAAGTAAGAAGAGATATCAGGGAAATGAAACTTGATTGGGTCAAGAAAGAAACATAAAAGAAACGATAAAATTAATTAAGAACAAATGTAAATTGTTCTCTGAACGATATTAAATAAAATTCTATGGAAATTATTTACATGAAATTATATCACTCCATCATTGATATACACGATAAAAAGCTATTGCAATTCAGATGAAGTCTACGGTAAATATTTATCCTTTGCTAAGACTATAAAAGACAACGTTCTCTTTATCTCGACTCTGTTCAAAGATACATCCGCAACAAAAGAGACATCTTTAATGCTTGAAATACTTGTGCGTGAACAATGCAAAGATCTTCTTACCTGGCCACAGCTTCACTGTACACGAATCCAGCAGTTGCTCTCCGGACGACCTCGAAGCATAAATCAGAGCCATCCATACTGAAACAGAAACACGACATTAATGCATAATTTACAAGGTATACAACAATTTATATCGATAGAAAAAAGCTCTGTATTTTGCTACACTTCCAACGTGTGCACGTGTGCACGTGTTTCAAAGGACTTGCATAATGAAAAATGATCTCTGAACTAAATGCATACATAGCATCACGTGTTGTTTTATTTTATTTATTTTTATTTCGAGAGATAAAATAAAAAAAAATAAAATAAAAGATCTGCCATACGTAAAATCATCAATATGTAAAAATAGAATTTTTCTTTCGCGAAATTGATATATATGCACGTATCATATGATATATTGTCATAATTAAAATTAGAATTAATGGCTTTAAATATTTTGAATAGCTATAAGATTGCATAAGAATATCACATTAAGATACTAACAAATGTAAATTGAAAATTTACAATTCCATCAATAATTATGAGAAATAATGATCTTTTGCAAATTTTGAACTGTTACGAAATATCAGCAATAAATATCTATATATATTCTGCCATTTCACATTTCTGAAGATTATAAATTGTTCCATAATTATGATATTTATGACATAAATATATATAGTTGGAATTATTAGTTTCTGTACATTGTGTATTCACTTTCAAAAGCGAAGACAAAATATACAAGTATTGATTATGCGTGAAATAAACATGATTTAAATTAACAAACCACATTGATGATCGACTGTGTTGTGAATTGATTGTGTTAACAATCGTAACGAGGTTTCTTGCCACATTGTACCGTGTGTCCTAATTATTGTGGATTCATTTGAAGCTAATTAGGTCGATTCGTAATGATGTACAATTTTTACGAAAGAAGTATAGTATAGAACGAGATAGGGAACTGTAATTGCAAAATTCTATGGTACAAAAATGCTCATTTAATTATAAGAAAGTAAAATTTAATATATAATGAAATTTTGAAGTCATAATTTTTCATTTCAAATAAGAAAATTAATCACAGTAATAAAACTTAATATTTTTATAAAATAATCACTAACAATATTTAGTTTCTGTATTTTTATTTAAAACGATTTATAGATATTAAATTATACAAATGAAATAGAAATGGCTATAATCCCTAAATACTAAACTTATATTTTCAATTATTATTATATTTTTTTGAAGTTTAAACTTTTTATTGTAAATATTGATAATAAAATGCAATTAATTAAATAATATTATCCTATCGATCGAAATCTGAAGAGACAACGTTTAAATATGCTGAATATGTTTAAATATGTACATGTACAATAAATAGTGAAGACAATAAAAGACTGTAACACGTGAATTTACCATTTAAGAACTTTGAGTGCTTCTTGATATATGTATATTAGAACGCGTGGCTAATTCATACAACGTGTGACACTGCTTCGCAGATACTAGACATCCAATTAGAACAACTGCTGACAGAAGCTTGTTTCTTTCCGCAGTGACGATAGAACGATCATATAGGATTATTTCCAGTGAAGTGAATAAGTATTTGAGTTTTATTTGTCACGATATTCTTTTAATTTAAAATTTTTTTATTTAGGATATATTTAATTCGTTAATAATAATCATTGAATCATCGCCCATTATCTATCACTAAAATTAATGTCTTTATCATTAATTTTAAAACTTCAAATTTGAATTATTACGATTATCCATACTATCTAATGCTGGATTATGATTTTGTTATTTAAGATAATTTATCTGGTTTATTCGATTGTTTTGTAAATTATTTTTTGAATGAAAAATTGAAACAACTAACAAGCAAATTTTTCATTTAGAAAAATAAATAAAAAGACATATGAATCAACACGGTACTCAACGCAAAATAAAGTGTAACTATTTAAAACTAATTGTAAACGATTTAATACAACCATTAATACAACCATTCCATAACATGGTTTTGCTATTCATTTTTATTTAGAATACTTCGTTTTATATATTCCATTTTAATATCAATATGTTATTATGTTAAATATCATATAAATATGACAAATTTATCAATTTTTTTTATCTTTAATTATATAAAGAATTCAACTTCAAATAAAATAATGAAATAATGAAACTTATCGAAATATATAATAATATTCAACTAAATTACAATTGAAAATATTGATAAATTTGGAGAGATTATATTACTAATTAATTAATAACGCGGCAGCTGACAGAAATGGTCAAATATAACTGAAATGTAACTAACTGCAGACCGTGATATTGTATAAACGCAAATTATAACAATTATAATGCAATGATTCTAAAAATTCATATATTATAAAACATGAATGAACATTGTATCTTCAATAATTATATATTATTTAATCGCGAATTAATTTCAATAAAAAAAAGAATCCATAAAAAAAGAGAAAAGATTCTTTAATATATAATTTTGGTTTCAATTTATCAGTCCAGGACATGATTAAATAATTTTATGATAAAAGGGAGAGATAGTGAAGATGAGTGTGATATAATATCTTTTATAAGGTATATTATATATTTCAGTACATAAGTTATTGTAGCTTGAATCCGTAGCTAAAATAAGCAAACTGCTAAGCGGTGGGTGTATCGGTTATACTCGTATATGTCAGGAACGTGTGCGTTACGTAAAATAAAATTTAAACTTTTATATTATGAAATAAAACAAAATTATATATGAATCCCACATTTCGAATATTTTAGTAATATTAGTTTTGTAAATATTAACGTATTATTATATTTTAATGCATTTTAATATTATATTAAATGCACAATCTCTCTCTCTCTCTCTCTCTCTCTCTCTCTCTCTCTCTCTCTCTCTTTTTTTATGGTTTAAAATAAAGTTTTTCTTGAAAATTTTTATAAATTAATTTTATCAAATCATATTTTTCAGCTTTTTAAAATATTAAAGCATTCTTTTATTATATCAAAAATATAAAATCGATATATAAAAATGAACTTATCAAATCTGTTTATCGTGCCTTTCATTTGAAAAAATAATATTTTATATACATCGATTTAATATTTTCTATTTAAAAAATTATGTATTCTAAAATTATATTGAAAAAATTGAATGAAACTGATATACTTGACGTATCAAGAACATATTCAAAAGATCTTTTAAAAAATTATAAACAAATTTTATTAAATTCAAAATCAAGATGTCTTTCTTTTTTAATTTCATTTAATTTTTTCTCTCGATATTTAAAAAATCCTAAAACATTATACAAAATTTCTTTAAAAATTTAAGATCAATTTGATGGAAATCTATTCTCATTTTTATTGATGAATTATTAAAATCGAACAGAACTCTGTGAATTGAACACAAAGTTTTGTTCTTCAAAAGAAGAAGAAGGAATAAATTAAAATAAATTAAAATGTGATAATACTTACTATTCGAACACCATATAGAGCATACCCTCCGAGCTGTATGTTTCTAATAACTCTACTATATGGGGATGTTTTAACATGTGACATATCGTGGCCTCTCGTTTCAAATCTGCAACAATCATATTTTTCAAATTAGATTTTTTTTTAAAAATTACGATAAAATATTTGAATTAATGACATTTTGTATTTGTAATTAATAATTAAATATTTCAAAGAAAAAATATAATAATTTAATAAAATTAAAATTAAACGAATTAATGACACTACTTGAATGAAATACTACTTTTAAGATTTTAAGATTTCTAAAGAATTAACGAAAATTATATAACTATATAAAATTATATAAATATAAAACACTAATGAAATTAAGAGATATTCGATAAAAAATTATTTTACAATTAAAAAAATTATTACACGGAATACTTTTATGGCTTCTCATGATTGAAATATAAAGATGGTAAAAAAATATTGGAAAAATATTGGACAGTAATCACGTTAGAAACCGGATCTTATTAAATTGATTTTTATCAGAACTATGACGTTCAAGCGGTCTCTTGAAATCATGTTCTAACTATGACGCATTTTTATAATATTATTAACCTTTAAAGCGATGCATCTCCTTTTTACCTATTATTAGATCTATGTACCTCTTAGATGAACGTATGTAAAAAAGATAATTTTTATTATTAGACACGTAACAAATATACACTGTAAGAAGTGCTACGCCTACGTAGAACTCTGACAATTATATTTTTTATAAACAGATATTAAATTTTTCTTTTAAAAAATGAAAACAGACTCTTTAACTAAAGATTTAACTAAATCTTTAACTAAATATTTCACTCCATCTTATTTCTCTCTAAAAATATAAAAAAATATATTTCGAAATAGCTATATAAAGGGAAACCCACCACTTTGAATATCTTATATTTAACTTTCATGGTTAATAATATTAATGTCGAAAGAATAAACTTTAAATATTGTGAAGAATTCTAATTATACGATCAATAATATTGTCAATAATATTATTCAATATTGATATGTATGGAACGTCAAAGATTATCTAATAGAAACATAAACTTGTTTTGATAACAAATTTAGTCATATCATACGAAGACTGGAAATCAAACAATTTTTTGACAAAAATGAATATTTGTTTCATGATTTAATATATTTATATAATAATATAAAAAATAGATTAATCTTCTTTTATATATTTATTATTTAAATCATGAAACTATTTATTTTTTGTACTTTTGCTTTCATTAACTAATTTACATAAATAAATTTTAGTAATCTTAATTCCAGTAATCCTAAATTTCTATATTTCATATTACTTGAAACTAAAAATATAATTTTTATAAAAATACAATCGAAAACTATTTGTTGCCCACAAAAAGCTTAAATTTTGCAAAAGAAATTAATTATATATATATAACATTCGTGCATTACACACCATCGACATCCTCACGCAAGTAATGAAATCTTATTCTCTCAGAAACCGGAAACTTGGCAATAACAATCGCAGTAGGATTTACGGTTCATTTCTGAAATCGGCCGCACGTGTTCCACATTAAAATCCACATTTAGGAGAGACGAATGCAATTTCATTCGAGTCGCACAATGGATTGTGCAGATTCATGGGCTCCGTATGGTGGTGCCGTAAAAGAGAATACGTAAACATGAAATCGAGCAGAGAGAATATCTTTGTTTCGAACAGCCGTGGCGGAAATTAATGGCGGAACAGAGAGGCGTATGCGCGAGATTCCCAATTCCCTCGAGAACTCACCGTTCGTGCTTAGACCGGGGCTGGATGTGAACTTTGCCACGTCCACGATTTTTACCGCGAACGTCTGTCCTGTCTGCCTGTGAATGCATTTCCTTACAACGCTGAATGGTCCCCTAAAATAGAGAATAATGGGTTAAACACATGTAAACCAAAAAAAAAAAAAAAAGTACAGGAATATTTTACTGAAAATTCCTTTTTTGGATTCGTTTTTCATTGTTTCAGACAATTGCAGAAAACAATCCTTCTTAAATTTTAATATGTATTAATAAGCTTAAGCAGCTTATTGCAGCGGATTGCAGTTAAAAAAAATTTAAATTTAATAAATTACCGATAATAAATACTGAAACAATGTTACGTTGATTGTTGTAAAAGACTAGTGGGAAATATATTTCTATCGATAAGAATATTTAATGCTTTTTTTCACCAAACTAAAGATTCTCAATTTAACTTTTTCTCGAGCCTATACACCTATAATTTACAACTTGTTAACTCAATTATTAACTAGTGAATTATCGTGCAAAAATGTTCTGATAATGATACTTTGTGAAGAATATAGTTCTAGAAAGTACTTCATTTTATATTCTAGGAACTCCATCGCGCCACCTACATTCTCGAGAACTATTTTCATGCATGAATGTAATGTGCGTATATCACTAACATATTCAAACAACTTTAAACTCGACAAATTTTTGAATTTTATAGATCTTCCTTAAAGTAACTAAAAATTTGAAATTTATAACCTTTTAAATCTCTTTACATTTAAACAATGAACTTGAATATGCAATAAGTGTTACAATTTAATGCTCAATTACAAACTATGTAACAAACTATGTAAAGTTAAAAGTTCTTCAAAGATACTATAACATAGTAATAAATAATTGATTATATAATTGATACTTTGATAACATTTTTAGAATTATCAGCATTTAACAATCAGAATTTTTACATTTTATTCTAAATAAATTTTATAATCTCGTTATATCTCTAAACAAATATTTCGTGATTTTTTTTTAAATTCTGACCTCTTTTTGTAATATTCAAATAACTTTCCTCTAGATAAGGAAAATTAAAATAATTGTTTCTCTATAGAATGACTAATTTCAATTTAACTAATAAAAGTATTATTGATACTCTTCTAAAATACAAAAATGTGATTATTTTAACTAAAACAATAAATCAAGTGGAAAAACTCTGATTTACAATCCATAGATTGATAACTATTGCTTCAAACAATAATTATTATTCTAACTTTTATTAACTACAAATATCTTTAAAAACACTCTTTTGCAACACTTTTTACAATTGATAAGTTGAAAACCATTACTCTAAAGCAACAATTACATTTAATTTTAACTAAAAGTAATCAAATATATTCCCTTAAAAAAAAAAAATATTTCATAATTTTCTTATCAATTTACAATCGACAGATTGAGAACCACTGCTTCATCGCAGACCCTATTAACAAAATCTTATTGGTGGGGAGATATCTCTTTTTGAATCCCTTCAACTTCTCTAATAGCTCATTCATGGCATCAATGAACGATCATGAATGTTCCACTGTTCAGCCATATCACCCGAAGAAGTTAAAGCTACGATCCACAAACATAATCATAATCACAGCCATAGAACTTCATCTACGACCCATCCCTCGTTCCCATTATGCGAGCATAAACGCAATGACTGGATCAGCATTGACCGCGGCCAACTAAGGTGTATTCATGCCGATATCGGTTTGGCTAATTTGCCGTATGTTAACCACGCGCGCATTCATCGAATTCGCGAAAACCATAATGCACCAAACGATCTCTGCCCGTCGATCGAGCCGCCCACGCGTTATTGCGATTCGATCTGTCTCGAGCACGCCATCTCTACAAATACGATAAGTAATCGAGTTACGTAATCGATTCGTCCAAAATATGTGCATTTGCGAGAGAAATATCTAGGTCACTGATTTTGACTTGATTAAATTTAACGTGTCGTTTGCCGTTTACACATGTGTAATAACAGAGGTAAGGTTTTTTTTTGTATGAAAGCTATGTAAATGTTTTTTTTAGCTTCCAGTGGTGAGAAAAGTATTTCGCGCGCGATAAATTATGAATACGAATTGCGAAAGATATTTTTATTCAAATTTCATGTTTTTTTAATTAATTATTAATTTTATGATTATTATATATAGATAGTTTTCTTTCTTGCAGTTGAAATTAATCTTTTAATACGCATTGGAACATGTAAATTTAATACAAGTATAATTTAATTTAATTACAAATACATATAATATGATTAAAATTGTATTTTTTTTTTAAATTATTTTTTAATTATAATTTTTTAAATTTAGAATAGAATAAAAAGTATTATAATTATTAAAACAATTATTTATCTGCAATAATTTATTATTCTTAAATAATTTTGATTTTACTTATCAATAATTTATTATATTCCTATAATTTCTATTAAAAATTATATATTTTTTAATAAAAGTTGCAATATGAAACATTGTTTGTATTTTTACGGCTAAAAAATATACAAAGTTTTATTCTAAAAGGTACATGTACAAAGTTACTACGAAAAGATTACATGTTCCAACTTATTTCAATCAATGAATCGTATACTATCATGATACTAACATTGAATACCTAAGCAAAAGTAACAAAAAATCCACCAAAGTATTCTGTTATCTAACTTTTATACATAAAAATTATAGATAGAATATAATTTACAAAGAATAAGAATAATTTGTATATATTTATGACCATCTAAATAGAGCAAAAAATTTAAAAACAGATGTTAATTACCCAATTGAATTTACGTGTACTTACTATGAAATATTAAAATGTTTATGAACAGCCATAAGAAACAAACGACCCGGAAAATCGAGAAAAGCGATACTATTTTATGATAATGCCAGACTACATTCCGCTACTATAATATAAAAATTGTAAAGTGTCAGGAATATCCAACTTATAATCTAGATTATAAGTATATAAATTAAACTGATTTTCATGTATTAAGTTGAAGAAGATATATGCTCTCATTCGTGTCAAGATAATTGTAAAAAAAGTAATATACGTAAAAAGGGTATTAAAAAATAATGAAATCTTTTTATTATTACTGATTATTACTAATTATTGCTTTGCGTAAATCGTTGAATTTTAAGCAAACTATTTTTATTATATTTGTTTTTGTTTCATTTCCTATCCTATAAATTATAATTATATCAAATCAGATGCAAGTTTCTCTGAATTTTTTTTCTAACTCATCAAAAATGAAATTCAATGAAGAACAGATTGTTACTTTTTTAATTTTATATAAGTCTTATTCTAGAATGTCTAGATAAGTCTTACTCTAGAATGATTGTGAAAAACTAATGTACGAAATCAGCATATATACTAATATTTATGAACGAAAAACATTTCAACATCGATAATTTATCAGAATATGATCATAAATTTTATAAAATTTATAAATTGGTTCCTATTTTATGTTTTAAAAAATATTTATATTTTAAGTATTTATATTGAAAATTTATATTTTTAGAAAAAATTTTTATTTAAAAAAGTTAATTAGTCAATTTATGTTAATAAAAAGAACCTTTTCATTTATTTTTCTCCTTTATAAGAGAAAAAATGTAATTTATTTATTATTTTATTCCTCATGTATTTAGATAGTCTGTTTTAGCCTGTGAGATTCTGTGTATTTATCCGAGATGAAGACACAGTATAAACGTATACAATATATGTATATCAATAGCTAATAATTCATAGTGCTCTGGAACGCGTCTCTAGAGAAGCGATAAATAATAAATTGTTAAGGCGATCAGTGAGGTATATTATCCAGACAGATCCTATAACCGACATAACAAGTATCATATTACTTCTCGCGATAAATTATAATATAGTTACATTTTCTTAGAAAATTTTTCAATCACAAACGATAATTAATAATAATAACGAGCAAAGGAAACGTGATAAATTAATTTTTATTGTTATAATTATTATTTAACTTTAGATAAAAGATGAAATTTTTAATGATGATTTCAGTCATAAAAAATTTCATCATAAAAAATTAATATAATAAATAATAAAAGAAAAGAATCGAAAATAATTTTTAAATTCACGAAGTTCTGTAAAAAAGCATATCTAATTGTCAAAATATCTAATGTTACGATAACCAATATTTCTAAAATATTCAAAGAGTTGACATGAATATATTTTCACATCATAACCAAATGGATAAGATTTGAATAATACCAAACTGATTGAATTTCAAAGCTTTCATATAAAAGATGAAAAGTATATGATATACAAAGATTTATGAAATCTTTCATTGCATTTATTTCACGTGTATTTTACTTAAATCAAGATCATAAACGATCAAGCAAAATAAATCGAATAAATCGAAATTTTCCATTTACAGAAGATCAAAATCCATCTCATTAAAATGGATTATAAACTGTTGAGCAACAAGTATTCGCACTATCGTGAAAAAGCTCATACTTAGATACTCGAAGATTCGTGTCAAGAACTAAAGAGACGATAACTGAGCAGAACCTGACTTCAACATATCTCGTGATACCATCAACAGAAACAATCTTTATATTCCAATGTATTCAAAACGAAAATATGCATTATATACATTGAAATTCTAGAATTGTCTTCTTCTCATTCTATAAATAAAAAAATAATTTGAAATCCTAACGATATCATATTATATAAATAGATAAAAAATATATCCAACGATATGGAATGAAAATATCAAACGTATATATTATACTTTCATCAATATTCGGAGATATAAATCTCGAAGGATTTTTTTCTCGTTTTCCCATCATCTGATACTAAATGGATTATACAAATTGACATTTTCTAATTTTTGTTGACAAAAACTCGATAATTCGACAATTTTTAACCGCATAAAAAAGCAATACGAAGGTTTGTTCGTCCCATTTGTCCCACTTTTTACAAGAAATTATCGACACCTCGTTGTTACCTAATGGCGATCGATTAATGGCAAATATTACCTTTTGAATTAACTTTTGAACATCATAATTTCTCTACGATATGAACAATTTTGTTATCGAAGGTAAAATTATGCTTTTCGTGTCTTGAAACTTCTTATTTAGAACAGGTAATTTCCACAATATTTTTATCTCAAATAACACATAATTTGAAAGTATAATTTAACATTACTGTTACAATTTTATGTATTTTAGAGATAAGGATATTTTACTTCTAAAACTAAAAATTGTTAAACGTATGATATTGATTATTTCATTATGAAAAAAAAAAAAATTTTTTTTAAAAAATACAATAATTATATGTATGTATTCTCATTATTCTCATAAAAAATTCCTATGTTTACCAATTATTTATTATTTTTTTCAGATCCGTTCTTTCTAAAAAATACCCATTCTGAGAAATTAAAGAATCGTTT
The DNA here is from genome assembly GCF_014066325.1 of Apis laboriosa. Classification (NCBI taxonomy): domain Eukaryota; kingdom Metazoa; phylum Arthropoda; class Insecta; order Hymenoptera; family Apidae; genus Apis; species Apis laboriosa. The sequence continues at coordinate 19,783 of NW_025224965.1, read as the reverse complement.
ATAAGTTTTCACTTGAAATATATTTGTATAGTATTAATGAATAAAAAGAAAATTTTTAAATGGAGTTTGTATGAAAAAAAAAGATGAGAAATAAAAATATTTGTACTATATTTTCAACCGACAATCGGCCAATCATAAAGTGAAACCTCTGGGATCGCAGTCAATTAGGTCAATGAGGGAAATCAAAGGAAACCGTTCTAAGCAAAAATACTACATGAGACTATAGGCCGATACTATATAGACTGATGAGAATGAACGCATCCATTTTTTTTCTTTGCTTTAAGCTTGGAAGAATATAACACATTTTTATTTATTTTAAACCTTTATGTACAAACTAGGTTATTAACAATCCAACATTAACTTCTTTTTTGGTTTTCTTTTTTTTTTTTCTTTTTAAATTTTCACATGGAAAATATACTTTTAAATATTAATATATGATATTTAAAGATAATAACACAAATTACACACACTAACTCCTACTTGTTTGTTATTCATTAATGATAACTAAAAATGACAGTTTCTAATGTAAATAATATAATAACATTGATAAATATTCCATTTTTGAAATGGAATATTTAATTTTTTCAAAATATTAAATTAAAATTTATTAAAAGTCTAACAGCAAGAAAATTAAGCTTGAACATTTAATGTACCTAATAGAATACAAAAGAAAAAAAGACAATGTATTTATTCGAAATTTTATCTTTTAATATAAAATATTATAGATTTTAAAAAATTTCGAAAAATTTCAATTTTCAACTTAATCAATTAATTATGAATCAAAAAGAATTAAAAACGATATTGAACAATATGAAAAATATAACATCAATTAATTAGAACAGTTTATGAAGAAATTTATGAACGATTTTCTAGAATATGACCAACTATCGACTTGATGATAAAAGAAAAAATTAGATTTTTTTCTATGAGACTTGTCACGAGAAATGAAGCTTAAGTGGTGATAATTAAAACGCCAATCAAAATTGATACGCGAGTTCATGAAATGATCTCGAATTTTTAAATTTCGCTCATTCTGTTGCATGTGACTGCTTGATTCAGCGGCTTCTTTGTTCTGGAAATATATAGACAGGGGTAATCGAAAAGAAGAAAACATCGAGAACGGCTTTAAAGTGGCCCATTGAAAGGTCTAATCAAAAGTTTATTTACCTCGGAATTTATTAAACGTCAATTGTCCTTTTGAGAGTCAAAGCATTGTAGTGTACAAATGAACATCTTTCTTTTTATTTTTTTTATATTGGGAATATCGTGCTTATATAAATGCTTTCTTTGAAATTTTGATTTCTTGATATAAAATAATTATTTATAATTACATTTTTTTTCATTTGAAAATTAATTTAATAATTTTTTCAACAAAGAGAATAAATGATGAAAATTCAATCGAAAAAATTAATTATATTGTGAGAAATATAATTAATTTATCAAAATATATATATTTTAATATTTCAATTATAAGAATGAAAAAATTTTAAGGGAAATATAATAATATTAAAACTGAATTATCAAGATAAATAAAAGTAATAAATTACTTAAATAACAAGCAATAAAGGGAGCAAAAAGAATTACTTACTATTTATAAAGATAGAATTGATTGAATAAAATATTTCCCTTTTATAATAAAAACAATAGCATCATTGAAATCATTAATTTAAATAAAGCAAAAATTTTAAATCAATCGGACAATTGAGTTTATATAGAAGACTGATTCACTATACCAATTTAAAAATTATTCTTCTTACGTACATGTCTTTATTTTCATATCTAATATAAAATTCACTAATCAACGATCAAATGTTTAAAAAAAAATTTACGCAAGAATAGATAAAATTCAAAACACATATAGGCATATAATATTTTCAGAGATACATGTAATATCCAGAGATACAAGAGAATTTCTCCGTGAAATTCAGAAACTAGATAATATCTCTACTCCCGTTATATGACAAATTAATACTGTGGGTTTATTTGGTAAACATCGAGTTCTAAAAGGAAGTTTTAACATGAAACTTCCGCAAGAGCCAAGTTGTATTTCTGTTCGCGATTTATTTAAAGTACAAGAAAGCTAGTCTGAAAATTAAATATATAATTTTTTTGATTATGAATTATCTGAAAAGATATTTAAAAGTATGGACACGTTCATAAGATGGACACGACTAAAATAAATAGATTTTGCATTAATTGAGCAGAATTCATTTATATAAAATGCCACGATATTTAATGGTTAAAATTATTCATTTATTAGAACGGATATGACCTTTATTAGCGAGGAAATTACGAGATAGGAAGAATTAATTCTTCGAGTAATACGCATGATAATAAATGTGTGTTTCCTAAATTATTTCTTATATAATGTATATACATAAATAAAATGTTTAAATTTGAAGAAAATATGGAACATTTAATTACAAGCTACTATGTGTTACATTTATTAACCTACATATGATTAAAACATTACACGTAATTATACCTTAAGATTTAACAATGACTTTGCAATTTAAAATAATGGAAATTAAAAATTATTAATTAATAACAATTTAGTAACAATCTAGTACAACCTAATAACAACCTAGTACAACCTAATAACAACCTAGTAACAACCTAGTAACAACCTAGTAACAACCTAGTACAACCTAGTAACAATCTAGTACGTACGATTTATAAATTTGCTGATTAAGAAAAGAGAAAATTGAAATATTATTTGTTATAAAAACATATTATAAATGATAAAAATTCACTGATTACGAAAATGTATCATAAGAAATATCCTAGACGAGAACAGAAAATATTAAAAAAAAATACGAAAAATATTTCAAACAATATGATTCATTGAACGAAGTTTCTAACAATCTTCATGAACAACCTACAAAACTTTCTGTAAAATCATGTGTATTAAATATAACCCTAGGGACATTAATACAAAATGTTGTAATATAGGTATTCACTACTTCAACACGACTTAACGAATGAATACGATATTAGTCAAAGTTTGGTTTCGAGAACATTGAAATCCCAAAAGCTTTATCCATCTCATTATTTCACAGAATAAACTTCGTCTTACAATTGTAGAAGCTACTTTAATAGGCAACTATATTTTCTGCGATTTTATATATAACAAAAAAAATGTAAAATATTAAAGTAATAATTTTATAAATGAACGAATAAAATTTTATAAAATAGTAATGTAAATTACTATTATTATAAAATTAATGGTACCTGCTGTAATTTAGTGATATATATATAGCACTTCGTTAATCAAAAATTATTTCAAAAAAAAATTTTAATTCCCTATATATGATATTTTAAATCTAATATAATTAAAAAAAAAAAATAAAAAATATATGATGAAAAGCAAAAATAAAAATGTATTATAACATATGAAAAAAGTCAAAGTTATATCATATCATATCACCTAAATAATAATAATAATATTTAAAAAAATAAAAATTTTTTATAAATAAAGATTACTTGCATTTCAATTTTATTTAACTATTATTTTATTTAATTATTATTCATTATTTAAAAATTTATATTCATTTCTTGTATTTCTAAATTTAAGTTAATATTCTAAGATGTTCACGCGTTTTTATTATAACGACTTTATAACTAACAATTCTTATCAAATTCTTCTGTGATAATGAAATTAATTATCATTATTTTTTCCTTAACTCGATAAATCTCAAAATAATTTTTTCGATTCAAAATCCTTTCAAAATTGTCAAATGAATTGGATAATAGTTAGAAATATACAAATGGATTATGATCGATTCTATGCTTCGTTGCGAATATCAAAGGTTGTGAATATTAGCCTTGTTGTCCCAATGGACTCTCTGCTCGACTGCTTTATACGACTATTCTCAAAAGATTTATATTCCAAATGTTGGATAACTATCAAGAGTTTGTTTTCAAATACAGAACTATATTTCCAATAAGTAGCACGACTCACTGATTCGTCTGATTTGTGTTCAAAGAACCGATAGAGATAAATCGAGTTCATTTTGCTTTTTCTCTATTTGTAAATGTCCTGAAGAAGAGAAAACATTTCCCTGCCTTAGAATCCTAGTGAAATAGGAAATGTCTAGCAAGTTTTTCATAAATTTAAAATATCATTTAAATGATAATCTTGATGTGACGAAACTATGATGAAAATTTTTAAGTGTTATTCAACGAATTAAATTATCAAGATATTTCTCTTTTAATTTTCAGAAATTATTATCACTATTATCAGAAAAAAAAAGTTTAATATCTCATTTATTCTATTTTGATATCTCAACTTACTTTTTCTGATTTATATTTTTTGTATTAACAGATTAACAATAATATTGTATAATTAATAACAATGGCGACAATGAGTCTTATTATTGAACTAGTGAAAATTTCAATGCTAAAATTAAAAATTATTTTTAACATCAATTTTCAGTGAAATATAGAATGATAAATCTATGATTTGATTTTGGACCATATATCACAAAAAATGAGCCGAGTTATTATATTTCACAGAAAATATTATCTTGCTTTCCTATTTGGAGAATATATCACTTGAAATTAGAAGAAAAATATGATTGCAACAGACGATGTACAACCTTATCCTCAAATAAAAAATAATAGCTCACTTGGAATGCCAGTTTTTCAGATGGATTGGCAGATATATTTTCTTGTTATGACCATAAAAATCTTCGTGGATTTAAATCTAGTAAATTTTTCTCACCAATTTATTAAAAATATAATGCATCAAATAGAAAAATTGAAACTACATAATGTAAAAATTATCGAAATTATTATATATCTAAAATTAAAAATAAAAGCCACACTCTGAATATGATTTAGAAGCATTCTACAATTCAAATTGGCTTGTTCAAGGCTTTTATTTTCGACATTTATCACAGTTGTCAAGCACCATGCAAATATAAAGTATTCAAAGCATGATTTTCATGAATATTTCGATCAAATTTTTAAAATTTGAACTACTGTGAATTATTATTATATCTTCAATACCTTAGTACGAATTTTTGGCAATATTATCATTTTACCAATGGATCATTATAATGAAACCTAAATTCGATTTTTTCAATAGGAATTAATAGAAAAATTAATGAAAAAAAGGAATAAGTTCTCAATTTGAAATCGGAGCTCAAATAAATAAAATTAAGAAATAAATTTAAGAAATTTTATTGAAAAATCATGATAATGAAGAAAGAAAATCAATAAGAAATATTTGGCGACGAATATTGGATTTTTGAATGAAGAATCGAAAAGATTTTTTTTCTTATCAAAAAAATATAATGAATATTGGATTTGAATATAAGGTGAACAAATATAGAGATTCAGCTACATATGAAATATGATATTTATAAACTAATATACGAAAATATACGAAATTACAAACTAATGAAACGTTTCAATATGATTCCAATATAATTGGAACAAGATCCGAAGACGGAAACAGTGCTCGATGTTAAAGCTCATCGTTGAAGTAGTGCAACATCGACAATGATATTCTAGCCCTATAGTTCGGTTGTTTCCACATTATTGGACTCATAGAGATTATGGACTACCTAGCTATAATTGAGAAATAAAGAGGATGGGGAATTGCATTTAGCGAAGTATTAGAGAAGATATTAGAGAAACTTTGATGTAAAAAGCTTCTTTAATACAAGTTCGTAAAACTTTGTTGATATCAATTGATTTATTACTAATTGGATTTTGATATTAGCTATATTATGATCCAACAAAAAATAAAAAGTCTGCTTATCTATCTATTTATGTATACCTTAAATTGATTATTGTTTATTGCAAGATTTCTGATACTTAAATTGAATTGAAGTATCATATATATTACTAGCCAAAAAATTGAAATCATTATGTATTCTATAAGATATAAAAATATGAAAAAATAATAATAATAATTCTAATAGAAAATCTAATGATATAAAAATAAATTATAAATTATCATTGATATCTACAACTTAATTTTAAATAATAAAATTAATAAAATTTTATACAGATACAAATAGTGAACTAATTCTAATAAAAAAGTTAGCTTATAATTTTTCAATTAAAAATGTATAAAAATAAAAAAATTGGCACGAGATTTAATATGAATACAAATTATAATTCGAAGACACTTCAAAAAATAAACAAAAAAAATTAACTTAAAATCCTATTATTTTAAAGAATTCTTTAATTAAAAATCTATAAAAATAAAATTACTTCTTATATTTATAATGTTTCGAACTAACATTAAGCAATAGATTTAATGTAGAATTTAATACAGAAATGATTTCAATGTCTGGTTGGCAGTTTATAGCTATAGATGAAAGTACGTGCCAACTTGGATCCAAGCATACGCAATGAATGTTAAACAATCGAAATGCTATTTGAAGAAATCCTTTTCCAACCTATTAAATTAAATCTTGATGGAAATCATGTTACTTCAAATCTAGAATTTAATTCTCTAGAGAGAAATCTACATTTGTATTAATATATGAAAGATATAAAAGATATAAAAGTATTATAGAAAGATATAAAAGAGATTTATCTCGATATTGAAATATTAATTCAAACTATTTATTTATAGACATTATATTACACACAGATCTATCTCGTATCTTTTACCACTCTTCAAAAAATATCTCACAATATTTACTTACAAAATTCAATTGCTCAAAAAACAAAGTCCATCCAAATCGAAATTTTTACATATCATCTTATTTCGATTTTATTTCGATCCTCCAAAAGTATCCCATGAATATATCATCATCCTGTATATATGATATTATTTATCCGTTAAATATAATAGATAATGTAAAAATAAATCAATATAGAAATACCTTCTTTCATAAAATGCTAACATAAAATTACCTTTCAAAGAATATATCCATAAACAAGTTTTCTACATCTACTTATGACTACCTTCACATTAAACTAGATATACATGTATCTTTATAAAACCAAGCAAATGCTTCGTCGATTTGACAATTCAATGAACTTTAACGTCCAACATAGAAAGAAGTTTAAAATTCGAAAGTTTATTTGGTGCATCTGCATCTTGGGAACAATGAGGTGTCAGTTTGCATCCATAGCAATGCCAAGAAGATTTCAACGATTCAATCTTCACGCCACTTCTGAGTTGGAGAGGATCGAACTTTCTCACTTCAAATATACTCGACTACTACCAACCTCGCCTCGACCTAGCTCTAAAGTCTACACATCATTCTGTGCATATAGGACAAAAATACATTTTGCCCTTGATATACATTAAATAACTGACATATATTAAATAAAGCATTGTATCGTCGTATCGTCGTTAACACCTCCAGTCCATCGATATCTTTTTATTCTATCATTTTTATAAATTATGTAAATTGTTGTCGGGCAAGTGTCAAATAAATAGGAATTAATATAAATTTTCGATTAAATGAATATTATTATAATGATATTGTAGATAAGGTAGTGAAAGATAAAATTATGATTCCTATATTCCACATTAATGCTCAACTAATATATGATTTCAATAGTGAAATTTATTACAAATGTGGACAAGAATTGATTGTGGATAATATTGATAATGTTGAAATATATGCTAATGAACGTAACGTGATAATGTAGGGAATAGTTAAATTGTTTCATATCTATAATCCCTATAATTTAAAAAATAGGTATAGAATATAGATATAGATTTAGAATATTAAAAATACAAAAAAATATCCTAAAATTAGTATTGAATATTGTAATAAATAAATAACGATGCTTTAGAATTTATTACTATTATAAATTAAATTAGATTTATGTATAAAATTTAAAAAAATGTTAAACTTATTACGTTCTATTACACTTTTGTATCCTTTTAATTTACCTAAATTTTTGCCCAAATGATTAACTTAGTAATTAAACATAACTTAGTAACTAAATTTGTTTTTCATAAAAATATTAAAGTTAAATAAAAACAATTTTTAATCATTCAAAAATGCTGCACAGACATATCTTTATAGTTATTTTTGAATTGTTGAGAATAGGAATGAATTCGACCGTGAAGCGAACGAAATACTGATACATTACAGAGCAGAAGAACGAATTAAAAAACCAATTCAAGCAAAAACAAAGCAATGTCGATAAAACCACGGAAAAAATTATTTATAGTACAATGAATCTTCAAAAACCACATTAAACATATTGATTACTCAACAAAATACTTGATGCAACATTTATTTAAAATATACGTATAAATTCTATACTAATATTTATTTTCAAGAATATTTTTTGCAACGTAACGAATATAATTCATTTTGTTTGTAGTTTATTTAAAAAAATTACACGAATTCGGTAAACACGTTTCAAAATAAAATCTGACCTGTTAATTTTCATTTCAGAGAATTTTAAGTTTACAAAATTCATTAATATAAATTTAATAATAATAAATATTCACCGATAGTATTTGCAGACAATTTATCGATTTTTGTATACCTATATAATTGATATATTCTGATAAAAAAAATTTAATAAATTTTTTTATGCTTAACTTATTTCCAAAAACTATACTCTACTCTACTTTTAAAAACTTATCACGTTTCTGTGATTAATGCTACAATGTTTATTTATCGTTTTATAAATGTATTCATTGTTATAATATATATGTATATATATACTACATTTAACCTTCATCGATTAAACAATAGTTTCCTCGATCAATGAATTGTGGCTCATAATTTCCAAACTATTACCAAACTAGATTTGTATTATTTCTCTTTTTTTTTTTTTAAATAATTTCATTGTAAAATTATGATAATTAAATTATAGCTTCGAATCACTATTGAATCTTTAATAAAACTATGAAACTATAAAATGGCAAAAATATAGAAAAAGAGAGAATGCAAGAAATTATAAAAAAAATATACTTTCGAACTGAAACTTTCAAACTTTTTTTTATTTTAAATATAAAAATATACTCTATGTAATAAATGATAATGCATTCACATTTTGGCTCTAAAATGGGCCAATCATAACAGTCGGCCATCAACAGAAAATGCGAACACCGATCAGTTGTTCACTATCCACCAGGCTAATATTTTAGAGGAAAAATATCCTCTAAAATATGAAATTGTGAAATTGATATTTGCCGTATATAAGATCCACGAAGATTACTTTACGCAAATCTATTATTTCCTTAAATATATAGTATACCAAAAGAAAGAAAATCATTTTCAGCGTCTCGTTTACGACAATTATTTCGAATACACAAAATATTTCATTAATACATTGTTCTACGAAAAACTGGGACAGATATAAATTACTATAATACCCGTTTAATTCACCCGTTTTGGACCAAAAAGAATATAAAATCCAATTTCGTTTGAAATAAATTTATTAGAATAATAAACGATCTCTCGAAATAAACGATGCAATCTATTTCGAAATGAAAACTTTTAATCAAAATAAAAAACTATATCGATAGATTTTCCCAATTGCATTACTGCATAATAAATTTCATCTCGAAATAAATATAATAGTTATTAAATGTAGTTTGTATAGTTCAAAACAAAAATTTTTGATCGAAGCAAAAAGTTTTTCACGCTTGAATGGTTTTGTCGATTTCAATCTTGTACCTGTCTGGTTTTTGCTCTTTCGAAATAGCTTCGCTAAATTCGTAAAGAAAAACGGTCTGAAAACCGCATTTCTGCATGTTGCGCTTTAAAAGAACTAGAACGTACTTGCTTTAGAAGTATATTTATCAAACTGGCACAGAAAATAATAGATTGAAATTTTCTGAATAAAATACTGATTTTAAAAAATATTAAAACAATATTTTGTAAAACGATATTAATTAATCTGATAAGAAATTCTGATCCTTCTAAAGCTTCTAATTAGATTTTTATTTGATTAACAAAAAAAAAAAAACATAACTAATGAAAAAAATTCATAAAAATTTTAGTAATTTAATAATAATTCAATCGAGTTATTTTTATTTCACATATATAATTAATTATTTTTATTTATTAAAACAAAAATTTGTAACTACTAAAATTAATATAAAAAGTAATCTAATCTTTCAAAAACATTATTTTGTTATATAATAAAATATAATCGATAAAAGAAAAATATAATTGGTAAAAATTTGTAAATCGATTGAATTATTTTTAATTTATATACGATTAATATTTTTATCACTATACAAAAAATTTTCATTGATATAAAATAAAACGATATAATAACATGATTAATAATATAATAATAGCATGATTACAAAAAGTTAAATTTCGTAAAAATTAAAAAATTTATTTATATTAAGTAATAAATTATCATGCTATTATAGAAATCAGATTTTTTTTTATAAATCATGTTAATAAAACATGTGGATAATGCTCAATACAGCGTTAGCTTCTCATACCTAAATGCTGTTCCTCAATGGAGAATGTCATCAATGGAGCTAGAATGATGAACAAGTTTCGTTCTAAACTATTCTTAGGATATCGAAGTTTATACAGTCATTCATGGGCTAATGACCATAGCAGATAATAGAGAACCACAACACAATCAATATCCTGTTCAAAGATGATAAGGGCAAAGGGCAAATAAACTAATTCTTCTTAAACTCTTTGTAAGACTACGTACTTTAGAACTTATATTTAGGAATTCATGAAAATAAACCATCTTTATATTCAACAATTACTACTGAAATTATTTATTCACGTTAAAATATAAATTTTAAAAAAATCGATCGATAGAAAATCCCTTAGAAATCATATTCGAAAAATTTATGAAATTGAATTATTATTCTGTATCGTTAGCCATATATATTTATTTGAAAATATGAATCCAAAAGACGATTGACAGAAATGATATTAACGTGAGACCATTTGGGAAATCTCAATCAAGCCTGTTATAATCTTCGAGCATCGATTCCGAGAATATCAAAGTCGAATGTGGTCGATATTTTAATAGAACTATATTGGATTTTACGATATGTCAACAGGAAAAGTATGAATGGTTAAAAGAGAAATACTTGACGTATTTGACAAGAAAAAATTCCTGATAAATCGCTTATGGTTTTTGTGCAAATAAATGTACTGATACTAAAATTCTAAATGATTTCTCCTGTCTTATTTATTACAATAATAATAATTTTCATAATAATACTTTAATAATACAATAATAATAAATATTAAAAACTAAAGTAATAAATGAAAAAACTTGGAATTCCTTTCACTGTAATGAGTAATATGAACGCTGATGAAATTCTATTCCATTTTAATGAAACTTATTAAAGGAAATTTGAAATTTATTAAAGTAATCTTGCAATGAAAAATAATAAAACTGAATCTTATTATTCAATGTATATTTAATTATAATATATATTATATATTATTATACTATAATATATATTATAATATATACTAAATAAATTTAATTTTGTCGCCATTTTATTATGTAAGAAATGATATGATTTTATTTCTTTTATTATTATTACATTAAATTTTGCTTTGCTTCTTTCTACTTGTATTATTGTTTAGAAATAAAATCATACGATATTGTTTTCACATTTAATTACATATCGAATAAAAATATATATATGTGTGTATGTAATCATTGGTAAATTTTATTATTTAAAATTCGAAGAACAAAATATTACATCAGAAACATTCCACGAATTTTCAACTATTAACGACTCTGTATCGTTCCATTTAAAACGTAACGATTCATTAGGATCGATGGCACCTTTCCTATGAAGTAGAATCCAACTTCATATCATCGGTAACAATTGGCATCATCCCAAAGAGAAGATATAAGAAACAAATGGCGCATCTATTGCTTCGATAATAACTAAGTTATCCGTATAACGTTTATAAAAGCGAAGAGTAAGAACAATAAACAGATTCCTTGTAAAATTACATACTTAATTTTGCATAACATTTTATATACATTTTTCACAAAACGCTGCAATCATATTTTATATGATAAAAACAAGAGAAAAAAATATCATGTAATTTAAACTAATATAAATAAATCACTTTAGAAATCAAACCTATTATCTATTTTCTAAAAAATTCTTAATTTTATGATCAAGATTTAAGTTTTCAGAAAACAATTAACCTCGATAAAGTTAACTAATGGCATCTATATGGCTTAAGTAAAGTTAACCTATTCTTACATTTTATCTTTATCGAAAAACTAGTATTATGATTTAACCTTTTTTATTTATCAGTTTCAATTTTTTTTAATGAAATATAAATATGATATATTTTTCTTGCCTATAGTTTTTAGAAAAAAGAAAATCTAAAATAATGTTTATCCTATAATCTACAATATCTTATTTTAATTTTTATCTTTAAAACTATTTTTTGAGAGAGAAATAGTTTGTATGATGATAACACTTTTCATTACATAAAGTAGGAAAGCTAAAATGGATAATATTTTCATATTAAGTTCTATAATCTTTTTATTCCATTTTAGATGTAATTATAAAACTTATAAAAAGTACCTATTCGAATAATCCGAATTAAGGGAAATTTTAGAGCAAAATTTTCTCTTTGAGGAAGAAACTACTTGATACAAATAATCATTTGGAAGGAAAATCCATTAAAAGGACTTTGTATTTATAGAGCACTCGAAAATACGTTCTATGATAAATGTATATATGTAAAGTACTTCATACCCTAAAAAATATTCTAATGCAACACATCACATTATCACAAAAGTATAATAAAAAAAAAATGTTATAAAAAAATAATTCTTCAAATTTACTATGTCATGTACTATCAATTATAAAATGATATCTTCAGAAATTCATTAAATAAAAAAAAAATAACGTTGGAATATGAAATCTAACAACGTATATAATAATAAAAACAACTGAAAACAGATATAAAATAATGAACAATGAAATATCTAGTAGTATAAATATGATATAATAACTAAATACCTAAAAAACTAAACACAGAAGAAATTGTGTCATAAAAATATGATTTTAAAAACTACATAAACATCACAACTATTATAAAAGAGAGAAATATTAAAATATTAAAAAAATATACAATTTTTTCTAAAATATAAATATGATATAAGTATAATAGATGAAATATAATACTCTTTCATTACACATTGCATTTCATTACACATTTCATTACACATTGCACACAAAATGCATTTATATTCTTTCATTCTTCAAAATAAAAATACGAAAATTTTTCATTACATTTTTTCAATCACTATTTTACTACACTTCAAAAATAAACGATTTCTAAATATGAATCACTTCAGAAACTCTATACATTTCTTATCTCATACTAATTCGATCTCGATCTTTTCCGAATATTCTCGAGATTTTGCAATATCTCATTACATTGAACTTGATCGTATGAGTTTAATATTTGCTCGGTCAACAAATCCATCGAAGAAAAACACACGTGACGTCTAAGTGATCATCGAGATGGGGAAATCGATGTGATAAGCTTTCTTTATTATCTACAACAGGTCCACACCAGCGGCCGACTGGTTCGCAATTAAGTTCAAGGGCGAATTCCATCATCAAGAATTTACTCTAACTTTTCAGAAAACATGTGCACATAGCCGCTGTATACACGACCCTCCACGGCAGTGAGTTACGAGGGGGATGAAAAGTAGGGCGAGCCATCGTAAAAGAAGTGGCGGCCAAGTTGCATTTCACCTGCTATCTGCCAGCGTTAAGGCTCGCTACTGCAATTTCGTATATTTATTGGAAACTCCTCTCCTTTACTCAGTCGCTCGAACGAGTCGAGGGAAACGTATGTGCCGCAACGCTTTTTTCATCCTCTCACGTTCCGAATTTCCATTTCTTCTCATCGATGTGATCACTCGATAGATTGGATTTTTTAATTAGTATTTAAATTTATGGATAGTGAGATCTACGAAAGAAAGAATGAAACAATAACAGGGAATAGGTAACGTGAGTTTATTTATCGTTTGAGAGGATTGGTTAGAATGTTATGAGAAGCACGTTCGTCACAGAATTTCGCGCGAATCGAAGCTCTTGTTTTATCGAATGAGAGTGAATTTATCACTGACTATATTATCTATAAACATGAAATGACATAAAATAGGTTGTAATAATTTGTTATATCGTATTTGAAATATAATATAAAGTTTCAGGGCGATCTAGATTTTCAAATATTTTATTATCGAGCTCGTTTTATGCATTACTATTTTTATTGCATTTCATCGAGGTAGGTTTCCGTGATTTCGAGAATTTAAATAAAAAAAAAAGTTGGACATAAAATAAAATATTGAATGTTGATTTAAATTGATATTAAATAACTGAAGGACTTTATTCTAAAATTATATTCTTCTATTTTTTTCCTATATATTTCGATTTTTTTCAATTTTACGGATGACAAATAAAAATTTTATATTTTTTTATTGAATATTTTATTCTTAAGATTAACAAAGAATATTTAAGAATATTTGAGACATACAATCTTTTTTTTTATGAAAATATGAAAATATCTTTTTTTTTATGAAAATGAAAATATAAAAAATCATAAAAATTCCTAAATAAAGTTAAAAAAAAATTTTTTGACTACATCTCTGCTTGCAAAAATAAATCATACGATGTTTTGCTTATTATTGTTTATATAGTTATATAACTTAATAAACAAATAAATAAACAAAAATCATTCTTTAAATCTTAAATCATTCTTTTCATGTTTAACAATATCCATAAAAAATAAAGAGATTATATATTATACAAAATAAAATACAAAGACAAACTATTCCATGAATTTTGAACTTTTACTTTTGTAGCATATATAAAGTCTATATATACATATAACTTTAATATAAAGTACTAAAAAAGCAATAAAAAAAAAAGTTTGTATTTTAAGAGAATGAAAAAATTAAAAAAAAATTTAAAAAGTTATTTTTTCATGATTTTATTTTATAGAAATTTCGTAATTTTGTATGATTTATTGAGTTTAAAATAATGTTTGATGATCAAACTTTTTATTTTATATTTTTCTAAATGAAGGAAACACACTATAAAGCATATTAATGATGTCACGTTTATGTAATAATTTTATCATTATTATTGATATCTTTATCAATATTTTTTGTGTAAAACTGATAGATAATATCTCGTAATTAGTTAGTTTCTATTTATAAACTTTTAAAAATACATAATTATTATTTTTATTTTATGTCATTTTATGTAATTTAAAATTAATTTCGTGATAATATAATATCTAAATCATATCAGATATCCTAAAATATATTTAAATATTCATATGAATAATCAACTGTTATAATTACGTGAAAATGATATAAAATAAATATAATAATAATAATATCTTGCATATATCTTGCATATATGACTATAAATAAAAAAGAAATTTGTATTTGCATTAAGAGGATGGATTACATTGCTAAATAATCTATGAAAACTTGAAATAAAACTTGTATGGATTGCACGTAGATCAGTTTTCTTATTCAACACGCATATTTTTCTTGCTTTTGCATTGTTACTTACCCATTCGCCCTTAGTCAACAAATATACGTCATCGTTCGTACACGCGGTGCATGCTTACGCGCGCGCAACCAACCCCGGATTCAATACGTGCACGCATAACCTAAGCTATACACACGCTACGCATATCAAATAGCACGCATACAAGCATTCACGTATCGTTTAACTGTCAAAGTACTATATTCCTCTCACCGTTGTACAGTATCTTACATCCCTTTCACCCCTCCTTTCAAGCTGATTCGCATTTTGACACTTGCCCCCTCCCTTTCATTCAGTATGACTCACACCCGTATAACGCAGCTGTCTTATTCTTTCTCACGGATTCGTTACTCACTTGCCGATAATCTCGCAGAGCTCGTAAACCTCGTCGAAGAGAACCTCGTCGTCCGCCATAATAGCGACGAGGAGGTCGAAGAAGTCGACCGAACGAGGATGATATACGCGCCAAAAGGCGCGTCAAAGCTATGCGGATTCGTAATAATTCGTAAGGTATGCAGATATACGTCTTTCTCCTCTCGTAGCCTAAGCCGACGGAGCTGTTGTGTTTCGTGTCGTGCCGTGTGGAATACGCGGCGGCGTGAACGTAGCCGCGTATCGTGGATTCACGGCCGCCTTCGTTCTCCCACCCTCTTCACTCCTTCTATCTCTCTCTTCCACCGACAGCAACGTATTCGTTTTCCTCTACGCGCACGTTACGCACATACACACATATATATGTACACAGCCATGGATAATACACCCGTGTAGCACGCCCGATTATCGTTGCACTGGCACTCCGATCAGTACACGCGAGTCTGCAACCGTATAGCTGAGTTATATTATTAAACTGTATGTAATATTTTCCACGATGGCAAGGGTGCCCAAGACACAATCGACACCGCCTTTAAGCCTTACTTTACTATCGCCGGCAAAGACAGCATACACAACTAACGACAATACGTAATACAGACGATTACACGGTCGTATCCTGACTCAAGCACGAAGAAAACCGGATCTGGCCGAATCGGTTGCTTCTACGGAGCAGTCGGTCGTACAATTAACAAGACCGATCAGTGAGAAGCGGCCAGACAGACACTGATGTCACTACACACACTTTCCTCGTCTGTCAAAGGCTGGAGCAGTAGTTTCACTCGCTCCGAAGCAAGACTGGTTGCATAAAACGCGGCGAGCGACTGCGCCAACTGACTATCTCCCCTCTAATTCCACCAATTCTGCTCCATATGGCGGGGCGGGCGTGGCGCCGCTTCGCGTGCAACCTTTAGTTTTAGCTTTAATACATTCTGTCTTTTGCTTGTTCCTCTCCGCAACAATATTTGCCAATCGTATGAGAACGCTACTATGGAACATATCTACAATACTCGATGATATTCAAATTATACACGTAAGATACGGACTATATTCATGAAGTTTGCAAGCTCTTATGATAAATAATATAAGTTATCAACGGAACAATATATATTGAATTTGTAACGAAATCTAAATACCAATAACAGAATTTACATAAAATATACAATTACAATATATGGAAAAATACATTTACATGAACTATATAAATAACCATAATCTACTAAGAATAGACGTGATAAATTATGAAATTTCGTCATGCACAATCTGAAATATCGACTTCGAAAAAAAGAAAAGACACATAAATCACAGATTAGATACAAGAAAAATTCTTATTTACCTATGCTTCCTTCCTCATATTCTAAAATACCGACTTCAAATATCGATAAAACAGTGTTCGTGACAACAACATTTTATAAAAAAAAACAATATACAAGATACATTAAAAAACTATAAGAAAAAAGAAACTATATTTAACATATCAAAAAACGAAAAATAAAAAAAAAAAATGCACAATCTTAAAAATATTCAAAATTCGGAAATGAAATTTTATTCAAGATACAACTCAATAATAAGCTATAACGACAACATACTATATGAATAAAATGAATCTAATAAAAATTGGTCATAATTTATCAATACACTCAAATTTAAAAAAAATTCCTATTATTATTATTTAATTACTACATATGAACTATTCATTAATATCAAGTTTGCAAAACATTCAATCATTAATGATTTTACAAACCAAGTAACAAAAGAAATTTTAAGAAAAATTTACGCTGAACTTGCAAAATAAAAATTAAATTGTACAAAGAAGTAAATAAAAGAATCAAAATTGATCAGCAACGCCATCTCTCGAATGTCAAGAACACTTCTTCAAAAGAAAGATAAAGTAGAGTAAGAATCGAACTGCAGTGCCATCTATCGAATGATTCCAAATGAATATCTAGATACTATTCTATACGCGGCAGTTATCATCAATTGCTAAGTTATTCTGTTATTAAAGAGATGTAGCGAGTTCTCCAGAGATGGCGACGTTGATCAATTCTAACACTATCTCTATCTTTTCTCTACGTTATTTGTTTTCTTTGTCCATATCAGTTACAACTACGATCTCCTACAGATGGCACTGATCTTCAATTTCCTTCAAAAATTTCTTTTCAAAAATTTTTTAAAGATTTGTGAAATCTATCTACCGAAAAATTTCAATAAAAGAAAAATATAAATATCTTTTATTCTTTACCTATTTATTTTACATTAATTCAGGAAATAGATAAAACCGCAAAGGATTAACAAGACTATTATATAAGTAAAAATTTAAATAAAATACAGTTATTTTTCAATTGTATTGAGTAAAAGTAATTGTGTATTATGCGACAGATTTTTTTCGAGACAAAACAACTGATAATCTTCTCCTAACAAATACGTATACCCTATACCTATTAATATTTTTTTCCAAAAGATAAAATATAGTTTCTTTTTACGTTTATTACGATAAATTGCAGAAGACGGAATACAAAAATATTCTTCCGTAGATAAAATTGAATTAATCTATGCATATACATAATCGGTGATTTGTTATGTTTAAAGTATGTCTTACGTTTTAAAGTACTTCGAAAAAATAATAATCATAACTCTGCGATTTATCGAAGCCAAAATAGAAATTGCATTATTTATATTATCATCGAAAAAAAAAATACATGTATTTATATGCCAAAATATCTTCATTCGTCACAGTTTCGAAAAGAAATTTCATGCAATTTGCCAATAACCTATTACGAAAATTTGCTACATGTACGAAACGAATTTAATAGACATCGCACAATTTATGTCCCAATACGATATACTCTGATTTAAATGCTATTATTCATCTAACTACTAATACATGAATAAACACTTCTCACCAATATTTCTTAACATCAGATTTGCAAAACATTCAATCATTGATCGTTTTGTAAAACGAATAAGAGAAGAAATCTTAAGGAAAATCTATGCGACCTATGCTAAACTTGAAAGCAAAAATTAAATGAGGCACAGAAACAATACTTCCTACATGTACCAATATTTTGTACAATCATTGTCATGAAAATATAAAATATTGATAATTATAAAGTTTAAAGACAAACAAAAATAAAATATCTTTCACTACTCCTGTTATATACTACTATACTATGATATTACTACATACATTACTATATACAGAAATATTACTACTATTATATTATATTATGTATATTATATATACATATTATATTATAATTATTCTCATGAAAATATAAAACATTGATAATTATAAAGTTTAAAGACAAACAAAAATAAAATATCTTCCATTACTCCTGTTATATACTACTATATTATGATATTACTACATATATTACTATATACAGAAATATTACTACTATTATATTATATTATGTATATTATATATACATATTATATTATAATACGTAATAACATTACTACATTATTATTTATTATACATGCATTTACAAATATATTCTACTAGTACATTCTACTAGTACCATTCTACTAGTACAGACACACTTCTACAAGCACTACTTCTACAGCAATTCGATAAACCATTTATTTATATTCTAAATTTTTTATTATTCATATTCTAACAATTTTATGAATTTTTGAATGTAATTTAACTTAAAAATATCCTAATGAAATTAACACAAACAAACAAAAATGTAACTTATCTAACATGATTCTTAAGAAACGAGAAATAGTTTCACCTAAACCTATGACTCTTTGTAATTGTCTTTACGTATTTTTACCATTAACTAAATTGCTTCCTTGAGTTACTATAACTCTATGTATAAAAGTCTAATATATTCACGATTCACATCTGAAGATTTATTCGAAAAGTTTATCTACAGAAGAATCTCAATAAAATGAAGAAAGAAAAAACATGAAATATAATTTACT